>NC_056750.1:847377231-847692783 GCF_019279795.1 Protopterus annectens
AAACCTTAGACATCGTCCACCAGTGAGGCACACCTCAAGTGGATCTGTTTGCCTCCCCCCCCCCCCCCCCAGAACAGACAACTAAAATTTTCACCAGGGATCACTCTCCTAGCCTGGATGGTGAATGCCTTCAGCTTTCCATGGAAGGGAATGTTCCTGTATGCCTTTCCTCCCTTTCCTCTAATACAAGAGGTCCTACTGAAGATTAACAAGGACCAACCAAAAATTTTGCTGGTGACTCCCTATTGACCAAGGCAACCTTGGTTCTCCCTTTACTCCCAAGCCAAGGGCAATCACAAGTTAACCCACAAGGTGGACATACTCGCACAACAAAAAGCATCTCTCACTCACCCCCAGCTGCTTTTGCTGCATCTGACCCTTTGGGTGATCAACTTCTGATCCGTTTCAGACATTACTCAGAGGGTGTGCTCTGTCCTGAGGGGAGGCTAGGAAACCAACTACTAGGAAAAACTATTTGTCTAAATGGCAGTGATTCACAAAATGGTGTTCTCTTAAGGACAAAGGGACCCTTTTCAGCCAGATCCTTCACTTGTCCTTAGCTATATGTGCAAGCTCATTAAGGAAGGACTAGCATATTCTTCAGTGAAAGTCCACCTTTCTGCCCTTTCAGCCTGCTTGCCTTTACAGCTACCACTGTTTTCCAGACTGGATGTTATTTTCCTGGGAGAGGGGTCTTGTATATCAGACCACCAAGAAAACCCATATCTTCTCCCTGGGACCTCAATTTTGTGCTGGAAAAACGCACCTTACCTCCTTTTGAGTCAGCCAATACAGCTTCTTTACAAATGTGCATATTAAAAACCATTCTTTTAGTGGCCATTGCCTCTTCTAGAAGAGTGTCTGAACTGCAAGCCCTCATGGCCTGTCTTCCTCACCCCACCTTCCACAATGACAGGATGACCTTGCGCACAAACCCTTCCTTCATGCCCAAAGTGGTGAACAAACTATCCTTAAACCAGTCCATTCTCTTGCCTACCTTCTTCCTCTGTCCAACTTTTACCACAGAGAGGATCCTTCATTCCGTAGATGTGCACAGACACCTGAGATTCTACTTAGACAAAACTAAGTCCTTCAGGAAATCTGACCAACTCTTCTTTTTCCACCCCAGGGCTCTGGGTAAGGCAGTCTCCAAACAAATAATTTCCTGTAGGATCTGGAAATCTCTCTTTCTTATGCTACTCGCATCATAGCAAATAATTGCCTCCAGGAGTTGGGGCTCATTCCACTAGAGGCATGGCTACCTCCAAAGCCTTTCTTAGAGGGCTAGACACAGTCTCCATCATGGAAGCAGCTACCTGGTCTACAATTCACACTTTCACAAAACACTATAAGCTAGACCAGGTCTCCAGGACCAGAGTAGAATTTGCCATGGCAATCATGCACGTATTTCTGGAATCCTGTACCTCTTCCCCCTCCCTTCACGCCTAGCTGTGGTACTCTCCCACAGTATGAATACTACAACATAGGAATAGAAGGGCAAGAGAATAGTTGTGTAAAATCTTAGCATAACCACAGATGTCTTTCTCTTTCATGTTGCGGTATTCCTTCCCATCCTCCATACCCCTTCTTTTCTATCTTTACTGGATGGTTGGTCTTTGACCTCTCTATCCACTCCCTACAGGCTAATCTGTACAGCCCTTCAGGGACATTTGCTCCTTTGCGTCAACTTGTTCTTTTGTACATCTTATCCTGGGCTTAAAGTTCTGAGGTCTGTGCGTGCAGACGTCACATTTATGATCTCTGGTTTATGGACCTGCGTGCGAGTCCCACGCACCTACAGCAGTCAGACTTAAGCTTTTGTATAGAAGATGATGTCTGGTCGCTTGAGGCGGGGAAATCCCACAGTGTGAATACTGTAACATGGAAGAAAAAGACATCCGTGGTTATGGTAAGATTTTACACAACTATTCTTTTTTTTCATTAGAAACATTAAAAATGTGAAACAGATTCCTTGCCTGAACTTTCTGCTCCATTCTCAAGTTATTCAAGGGAAAGACTAATTCAAGAAACATGGAGCCTACTTGGACAGTACATCTGGTCTTTGCCAAAGAGACATAATGGGAACGTATGTATTAGGAGAGAACTGTTTACTGGTACTGTGGTAGTTTGTTGGATTGTTCCTTTGGAAAGGTACCCCAGTGTCGGGTCTCATTATTTGAGAAATTGACTTTTCCACTTTGGTTCAGTTGCTTTAGAGTTCTGTACTTGGAAAACTGCTATCCTTGTTGCTCTAACCTCTGCTAAGAGTTTGAAATACAAGTCTTGATGTCTGTCCAGCCTTTTTTGCTTTTTCATAAGGAGTGTTTCCTTTGGTTCTAATACATGCTTTCTTAAGGTGTTCACAAATGTCTCCTTAATTTTTCTTTCCTAATTCTCAAAATAAAGGTAGGAGATTCTACAGTTCTGATGTACACACAAAAGCGATTAAATGTTTGCAGAAGGCAAGATTAGAAAATTTGACATCTGGAGTAGTTTACATCATTTGTCTTCAGCATGTGGGTGTTCGGATACAGATCGGATCTGACATGGCCACATTTTTCAGCTATGGCTCCAAGCTCCATGCTCTTCTCATAGAGTTTGCTGCCTAACCGGTATCGCACCCGACCTAATGACACTGCATCAGTCACCAGTCGTCACAAAAAGAACTTTAGCCTGTACAGGACCAAGGATCCCAACAATAACCATCCGATACAAAGGACATGTTATGTCCCAAAAGGTAAGGTTAGGGGGACGGAGGGGGGACGGTTGAAGACAAAGTAGAACTATTCAGATGGAATGTTATGGTGAGTACATAACTTCTTTATCTTAAGTAGTTTACATGAAAATTAGAGATGGCTGCTAGTTGGATGTACAGGAACTAGTGCCCTGTTGAAAAATGCTAGCCAGAAAGTGTAAAACTGCCAAAAGCGGAGCAGTGAAAGGATCCAAAGACCTCTGATTGGCCCATATATTAAAGTGTTCCCATTTACTACTGTAGACTTTTTTGGTAGATGATTTATGAGCCACTACCAGAATGGACTTGACAGTAGATGACAAACCGGAAGTCCAAATAACCATGGGAACCAGAGCAGCCAAGCAGTGAGCTTCAGACTGCCCAGATCTGGATGATGGATCCTCGAGGGATGTGAGCGCGGATCCAGGACCGGATTTAAAGTCCATGGTGGAACAGCTAGATGAGACCTGAGTTAGGGAAACCAAGCCTGTCGAGCCCAGAATGGGGCAAAGAGGATCACAGTGCTCCCCAGCCTTCGGGCTTTCTGTAGAAACTTCGACATAAGGGGAAGAGGAGGATATGCATGAAGAAGTCCAGGAGGCCAAGCATGAATCAGAGCATCTCTGGGGGCTTCCACCGGCGGGGGTTCAGAGTGAAAAACTTGCTCCATTTCATGTTGAAAGGAGATGTGAAGAGATTGCAGCAAGGGCGACCCCACTCTAGAAAAATCTGTTCCATTACTGAAGGATTTAGAGACCACTCGTAAAGTATTGGGATCGATTTGCTGAGCCTGTTAGCTAGAATGTTGGACTGTCCAGGGATGTGCATTGCCCCCAGAAAGCGGCCAGTGGAGGTCGCCCATTCCCATGCCCTCATGGCCCCTCGACATAAGGGATAAGATCTGGTTCCCCTTGTTTGTTGAAATGAGACCACTGACATTGTTCTGAATTGCAATAGTTACCAGAGGAAGATGAGCACGAAGGGCCTGCAACGCAAGAAGAACCGCTGTCATCATCTCTAGAACACTGATGTACAGATAGGTGTTGGAAAGGGACCACGTGCCTTGCACTGTCCTTCCTGAGCAGTGCACCCCTAACCCTAGTAAGGAGGCACCTGTCGTCACAGTGGTCATGGGGAAAGGTTGAAATGGACGTCCCTTGAGGAGATCTGTGACTGAAACCACCACCAAAGGGAGTCCCTGCATGCTTGTGAAATTCTCACCGGAAAAGACAAGGGAAGGTCTAACGGTGACTACTGAACCACAAGTGTCCACTGCAGCACCCTAATATGAAGGCACGCCATTGGAAGAAGATTGATCGTGGCCGCTATGGAACCTAGAGCCCTTAACACTGCTTCGGCTGTTATTAAATGGGTCTGGAGAATGTGTAAGACTCATAACCGCAAGCTGCGTATCCTGTCTGATGTGAGGAACACTGTTTGTTTGTATTGTGTCCAGCCTAAATCTGAACTGGCAGAAGAGCAGACTTTTTCATATTGATTGTAATGCCCAACTTGTTGGCTAGCTGAAGGAAGGAGTCCGTGGTCTGACATAGATGCTCTGAAGGGGGCAGTAAAGAACCAATCATTCAGGTATGGAAATACCTGAATGCCCTGAAGCCCTACACTGGGGGGGCTGTGGTGAGACCAAAGGGGAGGGCTTGAAATTGGTAATAATTGGCTCTCATCAGGAAGGGAGGGCTTGAAATTGGTAATAATTGGCTCTCAGCAGGAAGCGAAGGAACCTCTGGGACCGCATGTCCATCTTGATGTGATAGTACGTGTTTTGGAGTTTGAGCACATCCAGTCTCTGGCCTGCAGATATAGGGCAGGATAGATTGAACCGTGACCATCTGGAATTTTGACTTGATTACTGATGGGTTCAATTTGGACAGATCCAATATTGGTCTGAGGTTCCCAGTCTTTTTTGGCACCAAAAAGAACTTGGAATAAACCCTGTATCTGGACTGGCTTGGGGGAACCGGTTGGATGACTCGTTTTCTTAGCAGTGAGTCTACCTGCACTGCTGTCTCCTCTTGTTGCGTGGGTGGAACATCCGGGAGGGCTTTGTTGGATGGGTGGAGGATCCTTAAATGGAACGAAATATCCTCTGGATATGACTCGCAGCACCCACTAATCTGTAGTGATGGACTCCCATGCTATTGAGTATAGAGATAAGAGACCCCCAACTGCCTCCAGAGATGGACAGCCATGCAATCCCTCAGGTCTGCTGCCTGTTTTTATCTGAGATGTTCTTGGGACCAAAAATTCTTAGGACCTCCTCTGCCTCTAGGCCGGCATCTATCATATCCCCCCTCTTCCCCTGTGGGAGGGCGAGTCCTGAGCGTCTGGGGAAAACATCTGAGACTTGCAGGACCACATCTGGCCGCACTGATTCCTGGAAAAGGACCTTTGAGGAGGTGAGAAGTGGATCCCGATGGCAGATAGTGTCTTCCTGTACTTCTCACTCTGGACCAAAGTCTCTGACTGTCTTCCCAAAAAGGGAAGAACCATCATAAATGGCGTTGGTAAAAGATGCCTTGAAGAGCTCTTAGAACTGACATAAGCGGAGCCAGGCGTGATGCCAGATGGCAATGCCTGACCCTGCCACCTGTGCGGCTCCCCCCATGGCATGGGAGAGCATATGCATAGATATGCTGGCTGCAGCTTTTAGGGTGGCCATTCGTGCATCAAACGTCTTTCTGTCTTCTGCCGACGTGGAGCCTAAGGTCGACTCAGTGATCTCCTTGACCAGATCTCTCTGGAGTCTGATGACATGCACCATATAGTTCAGCACCCTCACAGAGAAGGTCGCTGAAGCATAAACTCGCTTCCCAAAGCCATGCACTGCTCTTGACTCTTGTCAGGCGGGAGGACCGTGGATCTCTCTTGGGCAAGTCCCTTCTTAGTGGCCGCCACCATCATAGCATCTACAGGGGACCCCTTGTGCCAGTGTAACTTGTCAGTGGGGGGGGGACTAAGACTTTGTCCGGGCGATTAGGTATTGGCTCTATGATGTCTGGCTCCTTCCACACCCTAGATGTTATATCCAGAAGTGGATCGACAGGAGCGGGACACCCAAGTAAGAGATAGGCCTGAGCCGAATGCCTCCAAAAACAGACTCATCAGAGGTTGGTTTTGGGGCGGACACCCCCCCCCTCCCATTTTGCGAAGGCTCTCCATGATGCCAACAAAGGAGACATCTTGAGGGGTGATCTTGTGGAACCTTCACATTCATTCATGTCCGTGTCTTTGGTGAGGGACTCTGGAGGAGAGTCCAAGTGCCTCCTCTTACACGTATGCTTGCAGTGGACCTCCTCAGGGGGACACTCTGGGGAGGTCTCACAAGTGGGTGGTTCCAAGGGCAGAACTTCTTGGGGCACTCTTGCCACAGGCTGTCCCTGAGAGGGCAAGATGGCAGGAATGGCACTCAAGGTCTGGGGGGTCTGGATGGACTCTGAAGATATTGTCAGATGCCTCGACCCTGCGAGAACCCTCTCCACCACATCGAATGCCGAGGGGGAATGGACCTCCTTGGCTGACCTAGCGGAAGCAGATCCCGCCTTATCCTAGCGGGTAGCTGGAGCCGACACGCCAAGGGGAATGCTTTTCTCAAACAAGCTCTGAGCAGAGAACACTCCCTCTGATTCGACCCCAAGGCTATGGCTCCAAGAGCTTGGATTTGATCTGGTCAGATTAGACGCACTGAAAACAATAGCCGCGTTAAGGTACAGGGTATCATTGGCGCCAACCCCCTCAACTCCGATCGTTCTCAGATCCAACGACTCAGAAACTTCAGGTCTGATTGGGGAAGGAGTGATTGGTCTAAACAATGGCTGAAAGGTGCCCGCTCCAGTGGGAGAAGGCTCTGGCAAGACCCCCATCTGAATTTGAGTGCTGATAAACCTCCGCGTCATCTTGTCCATCTCCGCTTCAGACAACCTCTGAGTAGTGCGGGAGGGCGCCACAGAAGTAGGCCAGGAAGGCCTAGGGGGGGGCGACGGGCTAATCCGTACCCCGGACTCGGGTGAGAACCTGGGGGACCTAAGCAGAGGTGTCACTGGCCTGGAAACAGGCTTAATCTTCGGTGGAGGGCCCTCCTCCAAGCAGTTGCGGGATCGCTTGCGAGGCAGGTCATTCTTGGCTTTATCCTCTTCCCTGGACCTCTTGGCAGGAGGGTGAGTCCCAGAGGGCATGGAAGGAGAAGACAAAGCAGCAGCCGCTGCTTTCCCAGCAGGGGAAGGTGGGACCTCAGTCCCAGCAGAAGAGGGCAACAGGCCCTTAAGGGTCAGTTTGTCCCGCCTATCCTTAAGTGCCCTGGGATTAAACCCAGTGCAAATAAAGCAGGGGGACTGGGGGTGAGGCACCACCAAGCAAACCACACACAGAATGTGGCCATCCACTGGAGAAAGCTTATGGCCACACTGTGTGCACCTTTTGAAGCCTGGCTTTGGGGCATCGGCCATGCCTTAGCTGGAGTCAAAAGGTGTAGAACTACTCAGCTGGAATGTTATGGTGAGTACATAACTTCTGTTTAATCTCCTTTGTTGAGAATTAAGGACTTCAGTTTTCAAGCAAACTTTCCATGTGGAGTTATCTCACCATCGTCTTTTTCCTACCCTTTTCTTGGCAAGTCTCTCTCTTGTAGCATCAAAGCAAGAGCTGCGGCATTTGTAGGGGTTTTTTTTTTTGTTTTTTTTTTTTTTTTTTTTTTAAGGCGGAGACTCCCAAGTCCATTTTAGAGATGGCTATTTGGTCCTTCATTCACAGCTTTACAAAACTTTACACAAATGATCTTTCTGTCTCTGCAGAAGACATTTTCCAAGAGTTGCTGGACAGTGCATCATGTTGTCTCTTACCCTTTGTCTGCATTTTAAAAAAAAAAAGGCAAACTTTGGTAATCCTCTCGTTGTATCAAAATGATTTAAACAGTGATCTAATGATGAGCATTAAATTATGTAAGAATTTACCATAACAGTATGGTTCATTTGTTGCAGGGTATGCATCCTCCCTCAGTCCTCTTTTACTTTTGTTTTTGGCTGTCGTAGAACCTATATTTGCCTTCTATTACCCCCCCCCCCTGCTTGTTTTTCATAATCTTTTCCACACTGTCTCTGCAGTGTCAGTAACTGCCAGTGGCATGGAAGCCCTGAGGATTTTGGTGCCAGTATGTCCCCAGCCTTCGTACGTAGATGTTCATGATGTCCTTCAAGAATGCAACTGCAGTCCTGACATATGGGTTGTCCTGCCTCAGGCAGCCCTTCGGTCGGCCAGATTCCAAAGTCTGGGTCCGGCGTCGGCCCATGTCGTCTCCTCCCCGACGTCAGAGCGGCTGGAGTATAAAGGCATCAGCCGACACCATCTTCTCCAGTCTTTCTTGCCGCGCGGTGCCTGAAGCAGAAGCAGTTCGCAAGTGCTGGTCGGTCAGCTCCTGTGTTTTTAGTTACCGAAGTCATCTAAAAGCTAAGTACCCTGTTGGGGAACATTTTTTCTTGCCTCAGCCGATGTCAAAACAAATTGAGAAAGTTAATTGTTTGTCTTGTGGTAAACAAATACCTCATAAGGACTTCCATTCTTACTGCCTCCCTTGCCTGGGCCCAGACTACGACGTTTCGGCCTGTGCTTGGTTTAATAAGCGCACTCTCAGGTGCCGGGCAGAGTTTGCCGAAGACTTTTTTGGCGAATCCTTCGCTTATAACATGCCGTTGGAACAACCGACACCGCAACCTACCAAAAAATGAAAGGACCGGGACCGACATCCTCGGCCTGTGTCTTCCTCCGATTTAACGCCTAAGCCCTCCGCGAGTGCTTCGGTCCCTTCGGAAGCGGTAATTCAACCGCTCCAGGCTGACGACACCGCGTTAACTCATCCCTCGGTCTCGGAGACTACACCGGTGCCGGTTGTTGATTTTCCTCCGGAAACCGAAGTTCTGTATCTACTTGACACCATTCCTGTGGACAAAGTTACCCCTGCATGTGGGGCAGCTAGGCCTCCTGTATCCATGTCAATCAAGGCCTTTGCACGTGCTAAGGCCGCCAGCTAGGCCAAGGCCCATCCTAAACCTACTTCTCAGGCCCCTTCCTCTGACAGACAAATTATGTCTCTGGCTGCTGATCTAATCTCTCTCATCAGGGGGTCTCAGCCTCACCCAGACAGAGGTTCTCAGCCGCCTGCAGAAAAAAGGCCTAGAACTGAGCAGGCAGACAACCTCTCTTCAGATGAAGCCTCTGGGGATTCAGAGCATTCAGATACCCAAGAAGAATCCTTCCAGGCCTATGAGGACTCTGATGCTGAGGAATCTATTCCCTCTGCCTCTCCTCCCGAGGATTTTTCTTTTGGTGAAGTCCTTCACTCCAAGAGGGAACATTTTAAGTGGCAGGGTCAGGATTTTTCTGATTCTAGGAAAAGGCTACGTACCTTCCTTAAGTTACCCCAGCACAGACCTTTAGCTATCCCCCCAGTTTTGGATGTCCTGGATGATGTTTACTCTGACTCCAGTGCTTCCCCTGATTCTCTCCCTCTTGCTCCTGTCAAGCCAGACAGATATTACAGGGTCCCTGACACTCACAAGCATCTCTTTAAGGCCCATTCTGTGGAGCTAGAAACTATTTCACAGGGCCCCAAAGGAGTGGCTACCTCCTCAGCCAAGAATCCACTGCCAGCTGACAGGGAAGCAAGGTCCCTGGAGAGATGGGGTAAAAAAGTTTATACCTCTTCCACCCTTGCCATGAGGTCTCTTAACTGCCTTTTTCATATGTTTCAGTACCAGGATTATTTACTGGATGATTTGCAGAAAAAGATAGCCTCTCCTGAGCCTATAGATAGAAAGGCATTGCAGAATTTGGTTCATAATACCCAGCAGGTTAGTAATCATTTTTTACAGTGTGGTTATGATGCATTGGAGGCTTCATGTAGGGCAGCTATGACAGGGGCTGTTATCCGTAGACATGCTTGGTTGAAAGAACAGCCACTGCCAGATCATGTTAAAGTAAAGCTCCTGGACGCACCTCTGGATAAACAGAAGCTTTTTGGTACTAATGCTCAGGATGTGTTGAAATCTATTGAGGAGAAGGCAAAATCAGTTCAGACAGTAAAGGATTTCCTCCAGGTTCAGCCACCAAGGTTCAGCAGGAATTGGCCTTCAAAGAATTGGTCCTTTCCAGACTCTGACAAGTTTCAAAGGGGAAAGTTTAGGCGTGCACGAGGTAGAGGGCAGTACCGAGGCTCCTACAGGGGACGCCAATGGCAACCACAAAATCAGAGAAGTGGCACAGGTAGTTCACCTGCACCACAGGGACAATCACAATGACTTACCTTTCACTCCGCCTACCAAGGCTCAAAGAGAAGCGCCTCTAGGAGGAAAATTATCTCTATTCTCAAAAAACTGGCACATTATAACAAAGGACAATTGGATTCTGGACATAATAGACAGAGGTTACAGGTTCCACTTCCATACCTTACCAACAGGACAAGGCATGCCAAACCTGCCACAAAATCAAAGGGCAGAGGCACTCATAGAAGTCTCAAAGCTGTTACAAATAAAAGCAATAGAGAGGGTTCCTCCTCAGGAACAAGGCCAGGGATTTTATTCAAGACTGTTCTTGTTCCAAGAAAAGAAAAACAATGGAGGCCTATATTGGACTTGTCCGTTCTAAACACTTTTCTCATGGTGCCAAAATTCAAGATGCTGATGTTACAGCGACTTCTTCCCATGCTGGGCAAGGGGTCTTGGCTGGTTACTCTGGACCTCAAGGAGGCATACCTGCATGTCCCTATCAGACACATTTGCAGAAGATACCTCAGATTTCTTGCAGGAACAGAGCACTATCAATTCTCAGCATTGCCGTTTGGCTTATCTACTGCGCCCAGAGTATTCACGAAATGCCTGGCATCAGTAGTGGCACATTGCAGACTCCAGGGGATTCAAATATACCCTTACCTGGACGACTGCCTAATACAAGCAGACAGCAAACAGACCTTGATAAAACACTTGGATTACGTCATTCAATTGCTGCAGGCCTTGGGATACACAGTCAACATTCAAAAATCAAGATTACTGCCATCCCAAGAGATTATTTTTCTAGGAGCAAAACTGGACACACAGCTACAAATGGCTTTTCTCACAGAGGAGAAACAAGAGCATTTAACAGCTTACTTCAAAGGCCTAGCAAAATTAACCCACCTGATTGCAAGGAAGACCCTGCAGGCCCTGGGGTTCATGGCATCTTGCATTCTTCTAATCCCTCTGGCAAGGCTACACATGAGAAAGCTGCAATGGTACCTAAAAAGCTTGTGGTCGCAGCACAGCCACAACCTAGAAGACATAATACCACTCATACCATGCCTGCAAAGAGAATTTTTGTGGTGGGCTCAAGCAAGTCACTTAAATGAAGGCATGCTTTTCAACAAACCTCCAACAAGTCAAACTATTACAACAGACGCTTCAGACCATGGATGGGGGGGGGGCGCACATGGACGGCAGATGCATTCAAGAGCAATGGACTCCCATGGAGATGCATCAGCACATAAATCAAAAAGAGATGTTGGCAGTGATACATGCAATAGAAGCCTTTGGAAAATCTCTTCATCAAGGTCATCTGCTAATAAGGACAGACAACACTACTGTCATGTGGTACATAAACAAGGGGGCACTCATTCCTACCCCCTCTGCAGACTAACAATGATTCTTTGGGAAAAGTCCCTGAAACTGAACATCTACTTGCAATCCCAGTTTGTTCCGGGCAAGGACAATGTTCTGGCAGACAGGTTGAGCAGAAATTTCTTAGATCCACACGAATGGATGCTACACCCACGCATTTACTCACAAATAGCATCTGCATGGGGAAGACGAGACATAGACCTCTTTGCATCTCATCTCAATCATCACCTGGAAAGGTTCTGCACAAGGATACACCATCCTCTACCTTGGAGAACGGATGCTCTTTCCTTCAGCTGGAATGCTCTAACAATTTATGCATTCCCTCCTCTACCTTTGCTCACCAAGGTGTTACTGAAGATCAAGGCACAACAACCAAGAGGAATCTTGATAGCTCCAGACTGGCCAAGGCAACACTGGTATCCACTGCTGCTGAGCATAACTCACACCAAACCGTGGCCCCTGCCTCAATGGCCTCTGCTCCTGACTCAACACAGTTACAAGACTGTTCATCAGAACCTGCAAACCTTAAAGTTGACAGCTTGGAGAGTTCCATGACTCCCTCTCCGAAAAAGTTCAGAAAATTTTGCTGGAGGCACGCAGACCTTCCACCAGAAAAACCTATTCGGCCAAATGGAAGAGATTCACCATCTGGAATGTCAACGAAGGCCAGGATGCATCACTGATGAACATACCTCATATATTAGAATACTTGGCAGAAATGTTTCACAGTGGCCTCTCATACTCTTCCATCAAAATCCACGCTTCAGCTATCTCAGCACATTACAACTGTGATCCACCTGTGTTTTTGCATCCCTTGCTAAGACAGTTTCTAAGAGGCATAAAGAATATCAAACCTCCAAGGAAGCTACCAATTCCTGCATGGGACCTCAGTTACGTCTTGGAAAAATTAACTCTTCCTCCCTTTGAACCAGCAGCATCTTCAGAAATGCAATTTCTCTCTTGGAAAACTGTTTTCCTGTTGGCAGTCACCTCAGCAAGAAGAGTCTCGGAGATACAGGCCCTCATGGCAGTCCCTCCTTTCATCAGGACAGAGTTTCCCTTAGGACCAATCCTTCATTCATGCCTAAGGTGATATCCAGAGTGTCTCTAAACCAAGCAATTCACCTGCCTACTTTCTTTCCTAACCCTCAAAATAAAGGGGAAAAGCTGCTGCATACTTTAGACATTCACAGACAACTACGCTACTACTTGGACAGAACAAAGTCCACCAGGAAGTCTGACTAACTGTTTGTAGCCTATGCTGCTGGAGTGCAAGGAAAAGCAGTCACCAAACAAACTATCTCAAAATGGATTGGATACTGCATCAGATTGTTATTCTTTTCATGAAAAAAGTGTGCCAGCTAATATTAGACCACACTCCACCAGAGCTATGGCCACATCCACAGCTTTTCTAAGAGGAGTGGCTACAAAAGATATTCTAGAGGCTGCTACATGGAGCTCCGTGCATACATTTGCCAAACACTGCAACCTGCCATTATACTCCAGATCCCGAGCAGGCTTTGCTTCGGCAGTCCTGCAGGGCCTTCTAGCTACACCATCTCTTGCTTAGTCCTACCACCCCCAGCTTGGCTATGGTATTAAACCCATATGTCAGGACTGCAGTTGCATTCTTGAAGGACATAGTACAGTTTTGTACCTACCATAAATGTAGATGTCCGATAGATATGCAACTGCAGTCAGGTTTTCCCTCCCTCTTACCCCTCTGTTTTTTCCCTTTTTGGGTCCTTTCTCCCCTTACCCATCAGCTGGGGATATATATTATGGTGTATCTGTTTATTACTGTTGTGCATGTCTGTTTTTTATCTGTTTATCCATTCACAAAATTTAGCCTTCTTTGGAGGGCACCTGGCATCTGGGGCAAGAAACACTGAAGAAGATGGCATCGGCTGATGCCTTTATACTCCAGCTGCTCTGAAGTCGGGGAGGAGACGACATGGGCCGACACCGGACCCAGACTTTGGAATCTGGCCGTCCGAAGGGCTGCCTGAGGCAGGACAACCCATATGTTAGGACTGCAGTTGCATATCTATCGGACATCTACATTTATCGTAGGTACAAAACTGTACTTTTCACTGCTGCAGTCATTACATTTGGGTAATCTGCTGATAGGTTGCCCTCAGTCGGCCTGATTAACAAAGTCTTGGGTCCTGCGTCGATTGCTGTCCCTTCTTCCATGACGTCAGGGGTATAAAACATGCAGCTGACGCCATTACATCAGTCTTTCTTGCCACGCGGTGCCCGAAGCAGTTCACAAGTGCATGTCGGCAGACTCCTGAAATTTTCGTTTTCGAGTTTCAGGACTTGAGTTTCAGAACTGAAGTCTTCAACTAAAAGCCAAGTACCTCATTGATGAAACTTTTTCTTGCTCCTTACCGATGTCAGTAAAAGTTAATAATTGTATTACTTGTGGGAAGCAAATACCTCATAACGATTTTCATTTGTATTGTTTTCTTTGCCTAGGCCCTGACCATGACGTACCTTGCTGTCTGTTTTGTGCTTTATTTAATCAGTGTACTATCCGTTGGTACATTTTTGCTTCTAAAAATTTTGGTTCTCTATTTAATTATCCAGAAATGACGTCCGTTAGCCATCTGACTACCGGAGTACTGAAAAAAAGGCAAAGAAAAAGAAACAGGCCGTTTAGGTCCAAAACGGCCGACAACGCTTCTAAGCCAGTCGCCAGTGCTCAGTGAGGCTCTTTCGCAGCCCCTGATGCTCGCTACTTCTGATTTGCAGGCCTCTACTGAGACCCATTCAGAGTCCATTATGCCGTGTGATGCTTCACCTATGGAACCCACGGATGTCTCTACCTTGGATGAGTTCGGAGCCGCTGTGCAGGCACTGGCTTCTGAGGGTGTATTCAGGCCTACAGACTTAAATATTAAACCAACTCTACCTTCAATACTAAGGCCGAAATCTTGATCTGTGTCTAAAAAACTGATGCCCAGGCCACATGTGCAGGCCCCTATGCCTAAAAAACAAATTATCAAAATGATTTAATTACTGTAATTCCCCCCCCCCCCCCCCCCCGAGGCCTAGGGCTGAACTTTACTATGAATCCTCTGAACAGGACTCTTGTTTCTTCTGACTCCTATAATGACTCTTATCATGACCTGGATTTGCCCATTCCTACTTATGAGGACTCTGATGCAGATGATTCCATTCCCTCTGCTCCCCCTGAGGTTTTTCTTTTGGGGAAACTTTACATACCTTAAGGGAGCATTTCCACTGGGAAAGTCAGGATTTTTCTGAATCCAAAAAAAAAAGCTTAGGGATTTCCTCCTCCTTCCTCAGCATAGGCATTTGGCTGTACCTCCTGTGATAGACATTGTTGATGCGTTTTCGGAATCCAGCATGGCTCCTGATACCCTGCCTCCGGCCCCTAGTAAACCAAGCAGATACTACAGGGTTCTGGAGTCCCACAAATTCCTTTTCAAAAATCCTGTTGCTGACCCTGAAACCATTTCTCAGTGGCCCAAGAGCATTAAGGTTTCTACTGCTAAAAACCCTACCCTTCTGATAGAGACTCCAGGGCACTGGATAGATGGGGTAAAAAGGTTTATACTTCTGCAACCTTGGCAATCAGGGCTTTAAACTGTCAATTCCATATGCTAAAATATCAACAGCGTATCATGGGACTGCTTACAGAAAATGATGTTTATTTCTGACTGAGTGGAAAATAAGGATTTACAGGTCTTATTGCATTCAGCTGAACAAGTTGGAAAACATACTTGCAATGTGGTTTTGATTCTTTAGAGGCCTCTTGCAGGGCTGCTGTTACTGGGTCTGTGCTTAGAAGACATGCTTGTCTTAAGGAGCAATCTCTGCCTGATCATGTTAAAGCAAAACTGTTGGATGCTCCTTTGCAGCAGGACCCTCTGTTTGGCAATAAGGCTGAAGAAGTTCTAAAAAAGATGGAAGATAAAGCTAAATCTATGCAAATTGTGAAAGATTTCTTACAAGTACAACCTCAAAGATTTAGTAGGCACTGGCCTACTAAGAAATGGTCTTTTCCAGCTACTTCCAGAGCCACTCAAGCCAAACCCAGACACTCGAAAGGCACCAGATTTCAGTCCCAAAGGACTTTCAGAACTAAGCAATGGGGTGCTTCCACTTCCAGCTCTGGAAATAACAAATCACCACCCTGTGGAAAACAGTCTCAATGACTTTCCTTTAAAATTACCAAGCACTTGCCTCTCAGCCGCCCCTTTGGGGGGAAACTGGCTCTTCATGCAAAAAACTGGCAACTTATAACCCAGGACAAATGGGTTTTAACTATAGTGTCCCAGGGATACAGATTTCATTTTCACAAGTTGCCAACTCCAAATGGGTGGCCAGACCTGTCCCCAAATCAATGGGCAGTGAGGCTCAGAAACAAGTACTTTCCCTCCTAAACATGGGGGCAATTCAACTAGTACCAGGAGAGGAAAAGGGACAAGGTTTCTATTCCAGACTTTTCCTGGTACCCAGAAAAGACAAATCATGGTGTCCAATTCTGGATCGGTCTACTCTAAACACCTTTCTGGACATTCCAAAATTCATGATGCTGACTCTTCAGTTACTTCCTATGCTAGGCAAGAATGCCTGGTTGGCAACTCTAGATTTAAAAGAGGCTTACCTGCATATCCCAATCAGGGAATCTTGCAGAAGATACCTACGCTTCAAAACAGGCTACTTGCATGATCAGTTCTCTGCACGGCCCTTTGTGAATACCCTGGGCACAATAGACAAGCCAAACTGCCTGGCTCCAGTAATTGCATTTTGCAGGCAAAGAAATATTCAGATATATCCATACCTGGACGATTGTCTAATTCAGGCAGAAAATCGGGCCATTCTTCTAAAACGTCTGGCGTTTGTAAAAAAGAGTTCTAATTTTTCTAGGGTACACCATAAACGAAAGAAATCACAACTGGTACCCTCTCAAAAAATTACATTCCTATGTGCAAGCTTGAATACAACTGCCTTGATGGCTTTCCTTTCACCAGTAAAGCAAATTCATTTGGTGACTTACTTCAAACAGGTGGCCACAAAAACCTTGTTATCTGCAAGATAAATACTGCAAGCCTTGGGGTTCATGGCCTCCTGCATTCTTCTAATTCCATATGCGAGACTGCATATGAGGAAACTTCAGTGGTACTTAAAAAGTTTATGGAGTCGTCATTGTTAGAGCCTGGAAACAATGATTCCTATCATATCTTGCCTGCGTCTAGAGTTCCTATGGTGGGCATAGGCCTGCCACCAAAACAAGGGACATCCATTCACACCACCCCCTGCTGCCCAAACCCTAACTACAGACGCTTCAGACTATGCATGGGGGGCTCATCTGGCAGGGAAGTGCATTCAGGGCAAATGGAGCCCAAATCAAATGCACCTTCATATCATTCACAAAGAAATGCTAGCTGTACAGAATGCACTGACAGCCTTCAATGACTACCTTCTTCCAGGACAACTAATGGTTAAGATGGACAACACCATGGTGATGTGGTACATAAACAAGCAGGGGGGGGGGGTACACATTCCTACCCCCTCTGCAGACTAACCATGGCATTATGGAACACGGCCTTGAGCTACCAAGTGCAACTACAAGCTCAATGACTGCCAGGAAAGCTGAATATTCTGGCAGACGAACTAGGCAGAAATCTCATGGACCCACACGAATGGAAACTGGAACCACGGATTTTCAACATGTTGACATGCAAATGGGGGAGCCCAGACATAGATCTTTTTGCCTCACCCCAGAACTATCAGTTGGACAAATTTTGCACAAGAACTCCTCACAAAAAAGCCTGGAAAGTGGATGCTCTGTCCTTCAGCTGTAAACACCTATCAGTCTCTGCCTTTCCCCTCTGCCTCTGATTTCCAACGTTCTCTTGAAAGTCACAGGACAAACCAAAAGTGATTTTGCTTGCTTCCAGACTGGCCTCGCCAGCACAGTTACCAACTCCTGCGCAGTGTGTCACAAATTTCTCCATGGCACCTGCCTCAGACACCTTCCTTACTGTCTCGGCAGGAGAACCAAATTCTGCACCCTCAGCTCCAAACACTGAATCTTTCAACTTGGTTAATCATTTAAATTCCCCCCTTAGCATCCCTCAGCAAACCTGTGATGGATGTCATTTTGGATGCGAACAGACCCAAGTACTAGAAAATGTTATGCTGTCAAATGGAAAAGATTCTGTGCCTGGAATCAATCTCAAGGGATGAGCACAGCAGCGCCCAATTTACCTCAGATTTTGCAATACTTAACGGAGATGCTTCACAGGGGCCTGTCTTTTTCCTCCATAAAAATCCATGCCTCAGCCATTTCAGCTCGCAACAATATGGAGCCACCCCTCTTCTCTCATCCTCTGCTAAAGAAGCATCTCAGAGGGGCCAGAAACTTGAGACCACCCAGGAGAGCTCCAACCCCTGCCTGGGACCTTAACTTTGTATTGGAAAAACTCACTCTACCTCCTTTCGAGCCAGCTGCTACTGCAGACCTAAAATTTCTTTCTTGGAAAACAGCCTTCCTTTTAGCAATCACTTCATCTAGAAGGATATCTGAATTACAGGCCCTTATGGCAGTGGAGCCTTTCATCATCATTCATGTGGACAGGGTGTCACTCAGGAATAATCCGTCCTTCATGCACAAGGTGGTATCCAGTGTGGCTCTTAATCAGTCCATTCATTCGCCAACTTTCTTTCCCAATCCACAGAATAAGGGGGAGCAGATTCTGCATTCATTGGATGTACACAGACAACTTAGATCCTACTTGGACAGGACTAAATCTCAAAGAAAATCTGAACTGCTGGTAGCATTTGCTGCAGGGGCAGAGAGGAAGGCTATTTCAAAACAAATCATTTCTAAATGGATAAGCCATTGCATTCATTTCTCTTATAAGCACCATGGAAAACCTATCCCCCAGGGGATCAGATCTCATTCCACCAGGGCTGCATCTACTTATACATGCTTTCTCAGAGGTGTTCCTACCAGGGATATCCTAGAAGCTGCTACCTGGAGTTCAGTTCATACTTTCACCAAGCATCATCACTTACTGTTTTTCTCTAAATCCAGAGCTGGCTTTGCCACTGCTGTTTTGCAGGGCCTTTTAGCCGGTCCTAATGCTGTATAAATCCATCCTCCCAACCATAGCTTTGGGTATCTACCCAAATGTAATGACTGTAACAGTGAAACGCGAAGAACATAGTACAGTTGTGTACCCTTACCATAAATGTAGATGTTCTAGTGTATTCACTGTTGCAGTCCTGGTTACCCTCCCTCCAGCCCCCTGTTTTTTCTCCTACTATACCTCTACTTTATTTTACTATGCTTAAAAGCCTTTTTGATGTATTTGCTTTTTTTTGGAGGTATATTTTTGTGCTTTTAATTGCATATCTATTTTGCTTCC
Organism: Protopterus annectens; assembly: GCF_019279795.1. NCBI lineage: Eukaryota > Metazoa > Chordata > Ceratodontiformes > Protopteridae > Protopterus > Protopterus annectens. Next base: position 847,396,032 of record NC_056750.1, read on the forward strand.
AATTTGGGGGGGGCACCTGACATCTGTGGCTAGAAAAACTGATGTAATGGCTTCGGCTGCACGTTTTATACCCCCTGACGACCTGACATCATGGAAGAAGGGATAGCAACCGACGCAGGACCCAAGACTGTTAATCAGGCCGACTGAGGGCAACTTGCGGATTACCCAATTGTAATGACTGCAACAAGTGAATACACTGTAACATCTACATTTATGGTAAGTGTACACAACTGTACTTTCTAAAGTTGGGTGTATAGCATGTGGGGTGCCTGAGCTTTAGCATACTTGCAGGGATACATAGGTCTAAGTTTGGGTGTACAGTACATGGGGTGTCTGAGCTTAATCAAACTGCCAGGATGCGTCCCATTTTTTCAGCAGTACTGAAACAGTGATGTGTTTGAACACAAGTTCTTAACAGTACGCTCTGCAACAGATTTGCTTGTGCCAAATAGCATGCTTAAATTTGAAGGGGCTATCAGCTGTTGAGAGATTTTTTTGAGCACCAGAATATTCAGACTTGTGTGCCTTAAAACATGCAACGGGTTAATAAATAACATTGTGTTGCAGATGTGTCAGCCACAACCTAGTGAGGCCACAGTGTCAACAGAACAAGGCTCTACTCCAGCCTCGTCAAGGGTTGAACCACGAGTGTCATTTCGGCACTTGTACCCAGGAAATGAACAAGTCAGGTGAGTATTCACTTATTTTGAACTTCATCATTAGTCTGATAATGGATATTTAAAAGTGCAGTATAACCTGTATTGTATTCAGTCTCTACATCTGCCTGATGTCCTTCTAGTCCTATGTTGCAGTATTCTAGTTGTGGGATTTCCTGCCCTCAGGCGACTCGTATGTCAGTTCCTTTACAAAAGCTGCAGCTTGGCTGTTGCAGCGTACGTGGGACGTCAAATGCAAGGCTGTAAACCATGGGCCTTAAATGTCTCGTCTGCATTCACAATCCTCAACTTTTCAGCCGCAGACGACCGGCGCATCGTGTGATCGCTTTTACACAGACGCGTTAAAAAGCTAAGTAACCCATCGTGTTTCTGTTTTTATTTACATAGCAGAGTGTTGTTTGCTTAGGCTTGCTTGTAGCTATTTTTAGCGGACGTCAGGTAAAAAGGGTAAATGCCAGTGCAGGCACCAGATACCCCATAAAGACGCCTTTGATAAGTGTGTTTTTTTGCTTAGGCCAGGATCATAACCATTCCGCCTCCTCCATTTGTCAATCATTTGTGCTGAAGACCCTGCACAACCATCTAAAGGCATTAAACCTCTACTTAGAAAATCTGTGCCTTAAGCAGTTAGCCCTAAGAATGGATCTTGCATCGGAGGCCACATCTGAACCTTCGCGTAAGAAGGCCAAGATTCCTAGGCTTTCTTTGCCTGCAGCTTCATTACCGGACGCTCCAGACGCTCCACCAACTGGCAATTTATGAGCTCAGAGGTGCCGATCGGATCGGTTGACATTGACCTTTGGGGGGAGCCATTGCTCATCCTCTGAGCCTACCCAGACATTGACTACTGTTGATGTTGAGGCGGACTCAGATTCTGTGCTACCTCCAACTGGGATCCAGACTACTGAACCGGTTGCTTCTAAATCTGACTCCAGGCCAGTTGCAACTTCCACCTTGGCTAAAAAGAAGCAGAAAACCAAGCGTACCTCTTCCACTGCAGAAGGCCTACCAGATTGGCAGTCCTTCACACCTTCCCTCATGCAGGCCTTTATGGCCCTTAGGCCTTCAGCCTCAATCTCCACTTTGCTACCTTTACTCAGACCTAGGCCTGCTTCAGCCTCTTCCCTTCCTCCCATGACTTCAGGTTAGGGAGGAAGAGCATGACTCTTCTTTTCTTCCTCAGAGGACTCTGTCATATACCTCCCAAATTGCATCTCCTCTGGAGTATTTTTCTCCTGATGAGGAATCTATTGAAGGGGATTCTCCCCCTAAGGATATTACCTTTGGTGAGACCATCAACAAGATGAACTATTTCAAATGGGATACCTCACAAATGACTGACACCGAAAAGAGGTACTTTGAGCTCCTTCAAGTAGAACCCCCATTCTCCTCTTCTGTTCCTCCGGTTCTGCCTGCTTACTTGGGTGCCTTTAATTATGCATCTAAGGCCCCAGACTCGCAGCCACCTGCCCCCAAGTGCCCATACCGCTTCTACAAGGTGCCTGATGAGCAAACATTCTTAGTTAAACCACCCTTGGCAGACCCAGCAATGATTGCCACCTTCCCTGATAGGCAATCCAGACTGCTTCCTTCTGCCTGTCTCTTACCCCACTGATAGACAGCAAATCTATGGATAAGATTAGCAAGAAGGTGTACTCATCCTCCACATTGGCTTTCAGAGCCATTAATTATCAGGTGCACATGACCAAGTATAGTCTGGACTTGGTGTCTCAAGCCTCCTCCATGCTGGCTTCTATCCCTGACAGCCTCATTAAGGCTGACCTCTCCGAACTGTCCCTGGATACACAAGTAGCCAGGAACTCTATTAAATGCAGCTATGATGCTGCAGAAGCATCTGCCCGCTCTGCAGCATCTGCTTCTGTCCTCGCGTGTTGCTCCTGGCTGAGACTACAGAATCTACTTGGAGACTTAGTCAAAGATCTTGGATGCCCCCCTGGATCACAATTTCCTTTTTGGAAAACAATCTGCAGATCTCCAAGAATCTGCAAGAAAAAAGTAAAGAATTGCATGACATTAAACATTTACCTGTGTCCCCCTTTCTCAAGTACTATACAAACTACCCTGCTAAGACCACATTTGTAAGGTGTAACCCTCCACAGACGGGTGCTTCTTCCAGATTTAGAAGGGGGCATGAAGACTCACCACGTGCAGACCTAATGCACCACATCCTCAGCCAAGACTGTCCTTTCAGGACACGTCAGGCCCTAACAATGCGTGACTGCCTTGCCCACCTACCACTCTCTGCACATCTTCCCCACTGCCTCCCCTTCTGGCAAACCATCACCATGGACCAATCTGTACTATCCATTATCCAAAAAGGATATTTCCTCACCTGGAAAGAAAAAAACACCCAAGAAAGGCATCCCATACCCTCTCAAAAACCAGTTACATCTCCTTTCACAAGTTTTGTAAGACCTGCTTGAAGGTAGGTACCATAGAACCTGCCCCCTCAGGACAGGAAGGAAAGGGTTTCTACTCCCGTCTCTTCCTGGCCCCCAAAAAAGACGGCCCCTGAAGACCCATCTTAGACCTCTCCTTCCTAAATCTTCACCTTCAGGTACTCGTCTTCAGAATGGTGTCACTTCCCAACCTGCTACCTCTTATTCCGTCAAAGGCCTTTATAGCCACCTAGGAGCTAAAAGAGGCCTACCTACACAAACCCATCAGGACTTCCCACAGAAGATTCCTGCATTTCTCTGTGCCCTCCTCTCATTTCCAATGTACTGCTTTGCCCTTTGGTTTGTCCACTGAACCCCCCCCCCCCCAAGTATTTATGTAGTGTCTAGCCGCAGCCATTGCCTTCTGCAGAACTCAGAGAATCCAAATTTATCCTTATCTGGACAAATCCTAATTCTGGCAAAGTCAATAGATACCCTCTCAAACCATCTGCACTTCATGTCCCTTCTGCAGAATCTAGGGTTCACCCTCAACCTTCCAAAGTCGTCCTTGAACCTAGACCAGGACAAGATTTTTCTGGGTTGCAGAATCAGAAACAACAAAGTAAAGGCCTTTCTCCCAGAGGACAAGGTACTATCCCTGTCCTCCCACTTAAAGGAGATCCTACACTCAAAGTAACTGCAAGGCAATTCCTTCGTCTCCTGAGCTTAATGGCAGCAACCATCTCTATGCTATCACTGGCCAGAGTGCACATGAGGAAGCTACAGTGGTACCTCAGAAACATTTGGTCCCAGCACCTGAATCACTTGGAGCAGGTAATTCCCCTCCTTCCCTGTCTAAAGACAGAATTCAGCTGGTGGAATCCAACAAGTCCAGCTAAACCTGGGCCTTCGCTACTACCTCCCACCCCAACCTAGATAATGCATACAGATGTCTCGTATTCAAGTTGGAGTGCGACAATGGCATGTTACAGGGTCCAAGCAATCTGGCACATTTCTCTAAAAGCCAAACATATCCGTGTCCGAGAAATGACAGTAGTCTTTTAGCTCTAAAAATTTTTACCCCTCTATTTCTACCAGGGTTTCTTTTAATAGTGATCGATAATACCACTGTAATATGGTACCTCAAACAGGGAGGAACAAAGGCTTATCAGCTGTGCAGACTAACCCTGCTGATATGCGACCTAGCCTCTCGCCACAACATGTCTCTGCAGGGAAACCTACATCCCCTCACAGGACAAACAAACAAGTAGATCTCCTAAGCAGGACATCCTCTCCACAACACAAATGGATTCTGGACAGGACGGTCTTCCTAGATAGTCCACCTGTGGGGCACTCCTCAGGTAGACCTGTTTGCTTCCCCCCAGAACGGGCAGCAGCAGACCTTCTGCTCAAAGACCTACTCCCCTCAAGCATGGAGAGTAGACGCTTTCAACATCTCCTGGGAGGGAAAGTTTTGTTATGCCCCCCCCCCCCAGTGCATCAAAGTCCTCCTGAAAATCAAGGAGGACAAACTAAAAATCTTGTTAGTGACTCCCTACTGGCCAAAACAGCACTGGTTCCCCCTATTTCACAATCTAGCCAAGGACAATCACTACAAATTGCCCTACATGGTGGGCCTCTTGACACAAGAAAAAGGAATTCTCCTCCACCCACACTCGCAGATGTTATCCCTGACTCTGTAGGTGATCAACTTTTGATCCTTGCCCAACACCCTTGATCCTTGCCCAACACCCTTTGCAACCTGCTGGGACATCTTCCTTAAATTTTGTACATGGAAAACAGTCCTAGTGGCCATCACTTCAACCAGAAGGGTTTCAGAGTTGCAAGCCTTAATGGCCTGCCCCTTTACACCACCTTCCACAAGGACAGGGTCACCCTGAGAACTAATCCCTCATTTATACCCAAGGTGGTCAGTGACATCTCTTAACCAGTCTGTCCACCTACCCACTTTCTTTCCCTCTCCCACTAATGGAAAGAGGGTATTACACTCCCTGGATGTGCACAGGCAGCCAAGATTTTACCTGGACAAAACTAAATCCATTAGGAAATCACAGCAACGCTTTCTTTCATTCCACCCAAGAGCTTTGGGTAGGGCAGTCTCCAAACAAATTATTGCATGCTGGATCAGGAAAGCCATTTGTCTCCACTACTCCCGCCATGGAAAAAAAAAAACCCAGTGGGAGTAAAGGCCCACTCCACAAGAGCAGTGGCCACCTCCAAGGCTTTTATAAAAGGTCTGGACACTGCATCCGTTATGGATGCAGCCACATGATCCACTCTCCACACTTTCACCAAACATTACAAGCTTGACCAAGTCTCCAGAGCACAGGCAGGATTCGCCAGAGCAATCCTACAGGGCTGTGTAGAATCCTCATCAGCATCCGCCACCCTCTCATCCATCTAAGCTGTGGCACTCTCCCACAACTAGAATACTGCAGCAGAGGAATAGGACATAGAATAGTTGTGTAAAATCTTACCATAACCATGGATGTCCTTCTCTTCTATGTTGCAGTATTTCTTCCCACCCACCATTTCCCCCTCTTCATTCTCCTCTATCCCCACCTATAACCTGAACCTATCTGTGCTACAGAAGGACCCCAGGGTCCCGTACCTGACACTACTGGCTTTTCCCCCTGCTGGGCCTTTTACTGTACCTGCAGGCCTTCAAGTTCCAAGGATTTTGCATGCAGACGTCACATTTAAGGCCCCTGGCTTATGGCCTTACATCTGACGTCCCACGGCCGTTGCAACAGCCAAGCTGAAGCCTTTGTATAGGAGCCGACGTACAAGTCGTCCCGAGGGACAGGAAATCCCACAACTAGAATACTGCAACATGGAAGAGAAGGACATCTATGGTTATGGCAAGATTTTACACAACTATTCTTTTTATTTGCAGTGTATTCTGTTTACCTTTACTTTTAGTTTAGCTTGCATTTCTGTAGTTTTCTCCAGTAGGAAAAACCTATGTAATTAGCAAGTTTCATTAAGTCGTTTAAATTGAGTCATTTGGTTTGACCTTGTTTTATATCATCACTGGTCTCATGAACAAGTGTGAATAGGATGTGCTGACTATCTGGCCTGCCTAATTGATGATACTGGATTTACTTATGAGGTGGCAACTCATCACAGCACAGCTTTCAGTCAGCCAGATGTGAAGTTTTTTTTGTCTGTAAATGCCCAAATCCACCTGCTAGTGAGTGACTAATTTATGCACCCACTTAGACAAGGGCCTTTTATTCACTACCCAAGGGTTTTTCATGTTGCTGCCATACCTGTGTGACTGCAGCTTGACAGAGCTAAGTGCATATCTCGGGCCCATACTCCACATGCTGTGTGCACTTCTCTTCCAGTTGATATCTGTTCATATGCTGCCGTATTCATAACATGGGGTTGTTCACTTCCGGCTGACTCGTATGTCCGGGCAGTATACCAAAGTCTAAAAGCTACTGCAAGGTATGTGCGATGCCGCACATCACTCAGCATTGCATCTGCCATAAACAGGCTTGTATGTCCGGGCAGTATACCAAAGTCTAAAAGCTACTGCAAGGTATGCGATGCCGCACATCACTCAGCATTGCATCTGCCATAAACAGGCTTGTATGTCCGGGCAGTATACCAAAGTCTAAAAGCTACTGCAAGGTACGTGCGATGCCGCACATCACTCAGCATTGCATCTGCCATAAACAGGCTTGTATGTCCGGGCAGTATGCCAAAGTCTAAAAGCTACTGCAAGGTACGTGCGATGCCGCACATCACTCAACATTGCATCTGCCATAAACAGGTGTTTGATATAAAGTGGACATCAGCACGTACCTACCTCTCAACATATCTGCTGCCTGACTACCAGCTCCAGTCACCACTCGCCAAAGAACTCACCTCGTGCTTCAGGTTAGTACCCCATTTGGGGTTTTTCTTTTCCTTTTGGCTACTGTTTTTTTCTTGCTGGTACATGTCAGCTAGGAAGGGCAAGTGTCAGTGTTCATAGGTTCATAGGTAGGTACTAGGCTGTTTGCCCTACGGCCTGTATAAGCCTAGCCAAAAAGGTACCATGGCTTTTGCCACCCAAGTAAATTATTTTCCTGTGCCCCTGTCGAGCAGAGCCACAGAGGTGATCCCCGGGGCGAATTTCCTATTTCCCATCTAATCATCAAGATTTTTCTTGAAGAGTGCTAATGAGGAACTTTGTTTGATATAAGTAGGCAGTTTGTTCCAGTGTATGGGAAGTCTCAGGGACAGGAATCTATCCCTCCAGCATGTTTTGTTCACTGTGGAGACCAGGTGTAGGTACCTAGAGCGTGTAGCTCGTAGGGATTGGGATTTCTTTAAGTGGAGCATGTCCAACAGCTCTGGGTTTGACATAGCTTTGTATGTTAGGCAGAGTTTGCCTCTGAGTAGGCAATATGCGGTGGAATAAAGCTGGAGTTTTTTGAGACTGTCTGCGTAGGGCATCTGTTTGAGGCCGGTAATCCTCTGAGGTATTTCTGCGGCCTTTTCAGTTGTTGTAGATGTCTTGTTCAGGTACATACCAAAAGGGGTGTTGTACTCTGTAATGGGTCTAATGAGTGACAAATAAAGGGGAACAATGATTTTGTGATGAGGTGTGCCACGTAGAAGAATTTCCTGACTACTGTGACAGTGTGATTATCAAAGGAGAGACTATTGTCCACCTATGTCCCAAGGTCTCTTGTCATACTTTCGGTGTTAGGTAGACTACCACCTATATGGGTACAGAGTTTTTACCAAAGGGAATGACAGTGCACTTTATGGCATTGAGCTTGAGGCCATGGCTTTGACACCAGGCATCTGTCTCAGTGAGGCCCTTTTGTAGGATGTCCACATCGTTAGGAGTTTAGATTATGGCTCCTAGATGTTCTTCATCTCACATTGCTGCAGTCCTTACATATGGGTAGTCCGCTGTCCTCGGTCGGCCCAAATACCAAAGTATTAGGCTGACGTCGGTCATGGGCGCTCAGAACTGACATCAGAGCGTCAGGGTATAAAAGCGCATGACCGACGTCATATCCTCAGTCTTTTTTGCCGCATGGTCCGATGCAGAAGCAGCGTTGCAAGTGCCGTTCGGCGTTCTGAAATTTTCGTATTCTGAGTTTCAGACCGAATCCAAGTTGGCTACGTACCCCGTTGGGGAATATTTTTGTTTTTTCTTACCTCAATTAATTCCGGATGTCAGAAAAAGTGAATAATTTTATTTCTTGTGGGAAACAGATACCGCATAGGGATTATCACTCTCTTTGTATTCCTTGTTTGGGACCTGAGCACGACGTAGTCTGGTGTCGCTTTTGTGCTAGGTTTAATAAGCGCACCATAAAACGTAGGTTGGATTGCGCTAGGCTTGTCTTTGGTAAGCGGTGTAATTATAATATGCCGTCGGATCCTCCGACGCCCGCTACCGCGAAGAAGCGCAAAGACAAATCTTTAAAAACCAGGCAGGATGAGTCGTCCGTTCCGGACGCCAGTTATTTAGAAACTACGGTGGAATCTGTGGATCCGGCCGAGGTTTCGGTTGAGTCTCAGGGGGAGACTTTAATTTTGCAAGATGTGGCCTCTCAGGAGTCAGGTCAGGCTGTGAGGGGGCCTCTCAGGTTGCTGTTCTCCCTTCCTTGCCTAAGGTGGTTAGGCCTTCTCCTTCTGTTTCCAAGGCTCCTTCCAAAGGCAGGACTGGTTTGCCTTCCACTGGTGTCAGTCCTAGTTCTGCAGGTTCTGTGCCTAAAAAGCACATGCTTAAAATGGCAGAAGATTTGATTACTTTAATTAGAGGTTCTATGCCCCCTCCTGATAAGAGGCCTAGGGTGGAGCCAGAGGTGGAAAGTTTGGATCAGGCTTCAGATGATTCAGAGTCTTCGGCTGAAGACATTCAGGATTTTCCTCCTTATTCTGATTCTGATGCAGAGGATTCCACTCCTGCTTCTCCTCCAGAGGATTTTTCTTTTTCAGAGACACTACATTCTATGAGGGAGCATTTTAAATGGGAAGGTCAGGATTTCTCAGATTCCCGGAAGAGGCTTAGGGAATTCTTGTTTTTACCACAACATAGACCCTTGGCTATACCTCCTGTTTTGGATGTTGTTCAAGACGTTTTCTCCGAGGCTTCCCTTAATCCAGATTCTCTGCCTCCTGCGCCAGTTAAACCGGACAGGTATTACAGGGTGCCTGAGGCTCATAAATATCTGTATAAGAGTCCTAGGGCTGACCCAGAAACTATTAGCCAGGGACCTAAGGGTGTCAGAGCTTCTGTTGTAAAGAATCCGGTTCCTATAGATAAAGAGGCTAGAGCTTTGGATAGATGGGGTAAAAAGGTGTATACCTCTTCTACTTTAGCAATGAGGGCTTTGAATTGCCAGTTTCATATGTTGAAGTATCAGAATTTCCTCCTTACTCAACTAAAGTCTAAAGTGGATGCTTTGGCGGAGGGCATAGAGTGTAAAGAATTACAGGATTTGGTACATGTCTCTGAACAGGTGGGTAAGCATTCTTTGCAATGTGGTTTTGATGCTTTACAGGCTTCTTCCAGGGTGGCTGCCACTGGTTCAGTTCTACGCAGGCACGCCTGGCTTAAGGATCAGAATTTGTCAGAGCATGTTAAAACTAGAATTTTGGATGCTCCTTTACAGTCTGAAGTTTTGTTTGGTTCCCCTGTGGAGTCGGTCTTGAAGAAAATGGAAGACAAGGCTAAGTCCATGCAGACTGTTAAAGATTTTTTGCAGGTGCAGCCTCCAAAGTTTAGTAGGAATTGGCCTACTAAGGGGTGGGCGTATCCTTCTTCTGATTCTCAGTCTAGGGGTAGATCTAGACGTGGTAGGGGCAGAGCTCAGAGTACTTTCAGGCCTAGAACATGGAGTTCACCTGCACAATCTACAGGTGAGGGCAGGGGCCAGTCCTTTCGTAAACAGGCCCAATGACCTGCATTTTCAGCTGCCAGATTCTTCTTGCCTGGCAGCTCCTTTGGGAGGAAAGTTAGCACTCTTCAAGCAAAACTGGCTTTTAGTCACCCAGGACAAATGGGTACTGGACATTATAATCCGAGGCTACAAGTTTTATTTCCATACACTGCCTCCTTTCAAAGGCATGCCAGACGTTCCTCCTCAGCAAAGGGTAGAGGCTCACAAGCAGATTTCTTTACTTCTTCAAATGCGAGCTATACAGCCGGTCCCTCTGTCAGAAGTGGGCCTAGGATTTTATTCTCGCCTGTTTCTAGTACCAAAGAAAGGAAACGCGTGGAGACCGATTTTGGATTTATCTATCCTCAACACATACCTGGACATCCCAAAGTTCAAATTGTTGACGTTACAACAGCTTTTACCTCTGTTGGGCAAAGATCACTGGATGGTAACTCTGGATCTCAAAGAGGCTTATCTTCATGTTCCTATCAGGCCCAGTTGCAGGAGGTACCTGCGTTTTCGAGCTGGAACTTTACATTATCAGTTCTCTGCATTGCCCTTTGGCTTATCTACTGCGCCCAGGGTGTTCACAAAGGTTCTGGCTCCAGTGATAGCCTTCTTCAGGTTGAGAGGAATACAAATTTATCCTTATTTGGACGATTGCCTGATTCTTGCTCAAGACAAGGACGAACTTCTTCATCATCTACAGTATGTGATGGCAGTGTTAAGGTGCCTAGGGTATACTGTGAACGAAACCAAGTCCAGTCTAGTACCCTCTCAGGAAATGTGCTTTCTGGGTGTGACACTGAATACAGCTTCCCAGATGGCTTTTTTGACCCCGGACAAGCAAAAGAACCTTACTCTTTACTTCCATCAATTGTCTCTACGGTCCAGGCTGACTGCAAGGACAGTCCTTCAAGCCTTGGGGTTCATGGCATCTTGTATCCTGGTGCTTCCCAATGCCAAACTACATATGAGGAAGCTTCAATGGTATCTCAAAAATGTATGGACACAACACTGCCAAGATCTGGACACTGTCATTCAAATAATACCTTGCATTCAAAAGGAATTTTTGTGGTGGGCTCAGGAATGTCACCTAAACAAGGGACTCTCTGTGACCCGACCAGAGGCGAGTCAGATTCTAACGACAGATGCCTCGGACAAGGCTTGGGAGCACACCTCAATGGAAAATGGGTTCAAGACACGTGGCCTGCCAGACTTCAACATTTGCATATCAACTTGAAGGAGATGTTAGCAGTCCAATTTGCATTGATGGCTTTCAAGGATTTACTTCACCCAGGGCAAGTGTTGATTCAAACAGACAACACAACTGTCATGTGGTACATCAACAAGCAAGGGGGAACCCATTCGTACCCTCTTTGCAGGCAAGCGATGATTTTGTGGGAGACTGCTCTCAGTTTACACCTCAATCTTCAGGCAAGGTTTCTACCAGGAGCACAGAACTCCTTAGCAGATGTGTTGAGCAGACAGTGGATCCCCACGAGTGGAAATTGGATCCTCTTGTATTTCGAAAGTTGACAGTGTCATGGGGAACTCCAGACATAGATCTGTTCGCTTCTCCTCTAAATTTCCAGTTGCCAAAGTTTTGCACAAAAATGTTTCATCCCACAGCTTGGAAGGTGGATGCTCTATCATTCAGTTGGAGCAATCTTCACGTCTATGCCTTTCCACCTCTGCCTCTCCTTCCCAAGGTACTCTTGAAGGTCAGACAAGACAAGCCATCCATGATTCTAATAGCTCCAGATTGGCCTCGACAGCACTGGTACCCACTGCTGAGAAGTTTAGTACGGGAGCCTCCATGGCCTTTGCCTTAGATTCCGCATCTTTTGTCACAGGAGGGCAATCATTTCCTCAATGTCAGGATTCAGTCCCTGCATCTAACAGCCTGGCATATTCTGTTCTAGACCCTGGAGGGTCTCAGCTTCCACAACAAGTTTTGAATGTTATTTTGGAGGCCAGAAGGCCTAGTACAAGGAAAGTTTACGCTGATAAATGGAGGAGGTTTTTTATTTGGAGCAAAGCGAAGGACTTTGATGTTTCCAAGCCTGATTTAGGTATTTCTCTTCAATATCTTACAGATTTATTAGACAAGGGTTTGTCTTTCTCCTCTATAAAGGTTCATGCTGCAGCCATTTCTGCTCACTATGACTGTGACCCTCCATTATTCTCTCATCCTTTGTTTAAGCAATTTCTTAGAGGGGCAAAGAACGTAAGACCCCCACGTAGAGCTCCTACTCCTGCTTGGGATCTCAATTTTGTGTTGGAAAAACTTACTTTACCACCTTTTGAGCCTGCAGCTACTGCCGAGTTAAAGTTTTTGTCATGGAAGACTGCTTTTTTGTTGGCCATTACGTCTGCAAGAAGGGTTTCTGAATTACAGGCCCTTATGGCAGTTGAACCCTTTCTAATTTTTTCATAAGGATAGGGTATCTTTGCGTACTAATCCTACTTTTATGCCTAAAGTGGTTTCTAGTGTGGCCTTAAACCAAACTATTCATTTGCCTACTTTTTATGCAGACCCCCAAAATAAAGGGGAGAAGATTTTGCACACTTTGGATATTCACAGGCAGTTGCGTTATTATTTGAGCAGAACTAAAGGGTTCAGACAGTCTCAGCAGTTTGTTTCTTTTGCCTTGGGTTCTCAGGGAAAACCCGTTTCAAAACAAACTATTTCTAAGTGGATTGGTTTTTGTATTGCTTTCTGTTATTCCCATCATGGTAAGGAGATTCCGGCTGGAATCAGGCCTCATTCCACTAGGGCTACTGCCACTTCTACAGCCTTTTTACGGGGAGTAGCTACTAAAGATATTTTGGAAGCAGCTACTTGGAGTTCAGTGCATACTTTTTCTAAACATTACCACCTTCCTCTTTATTCTAAATCTAGGGCTGGATTTGCCACTGCTATATTACAGGGCATTTTGGCAGCACCCAATGCTTTATGATTTTGCCAACCTCCCTTTACCTCTGCTTTGGGATTCTACCCATATGTAAGGACTGCAGCAATGTGAGATGAAGAACATAGTACAGTTTTGTACCTACCATAAATGTAGATGTTCGAAGATCCACATTGCTGCAGTCCAATTTACCCTCCCTCCTTCCCCTCTACAGTTTGGAATGGTTGTATGGTTTGGGTGGTAGCTGTTATTTGTACATGTTTTTTTGGGAAGTATTCTGTTTTTGGTTGTGGCCTTTCTTTTTAGGGCCTTCTGACATCTGGGGCAAGAAAAGACTGAGGATATGATGTCGGTCATGCGCTTTTATACCCTGACGCTCTGATGTCAGTTCTGAGCGCCCATGACCGACGTCAGCCTAATACTTTGGTATTCGGGCCGACCGAGGACAGCGGACTACCCATATGTAAGGACTGCAGCAATGTGGATCTTCGAACATCTACATTTATGGTAGGTACAAAACTGTACTTTTGCAGAGCCATCTGCGAACTTTAGCCAAAGACCTTCTGTGTTAGGCTGTACTTCAGAAAAGTACATACAAAACACGAGCGGAACCAGGATTGAACCCTGTTGCACTCCAATTGTCACTGGTCTGAAGTCAGATTTGGAGTTTGCTACTTTCACAGTGTGGGTTCTGTCAGTGAACCAGTTGGCAACCCATCTTGTGACATAGGGATTTATACCTAGTTTAGTGAGTTTATCTAGAATTCCAGAGTGGGGGGTGGTGTCAAAAGCCTTGGTGAGATGTCGATAGGCTGTGTGAACCACATTGCCGTCATCTGTGGCGACTGCATCAAAGAAGTCTATCAGGTTTAGGAGACATGATCTGCGTTTTACAAACCCGAACTGGGTGGGGTCCAGAGTTTGGAGATTGCCAATGTCTTTGTTTATAAGTTCCATGATACGTTCCATGGCCTAGCAGACTAGGCTCGTTAGGTTAATGTGGCGGTAGTTCCTGGGGTCCATGCTGGCTTCCCCTTCGTGGAGTGGGATAACTGTTGCTGTGCGCCGTTCACTGGGCACAAAGTCTGAGATGAAGCTATGATTGAACATGGTGCTTAGGTGGGGTGCCAGTTCATTCTGTAGTTCGTGTAGAACGCACCCTGGAATGTTGCCAGGTCCCATGGATGCTGTCTTCTTGGTTTTGGAGAGTGTGGATGTTCTTCCTGTTTCACTGTTGCATTCGGGTTATCCCTGCCAGGGTAGCCCTCAGTCGGCCCGAATACCAGAGGCTTAGTATTTCTGCATCGGTTGCTGTCACTTCAGGACTGACGTCAGGTCACCAATAGGATAAAGTAAGGCAGCCAACGCCATTGCATCAGTCTGTCTTGCTGAGGAGGCTGAAGCAGTTCGCACGAGTGCCGGTCAGTTGCTACCTGAGTTTCGTTTTCCAAATTGAAGTTGAAGTCTTCTACAGCTAAAGTACCCCATTGGGGATCCTTTTTTCTTGTTCTAACTGATGTCACAAAAAGTTAACAATTTTCTTGCCTGTAAAAAGAACATACCACACAGAGGCTTTCATTTCTACTGCGTCACTTGCTTAGGCCCAGACCACGACATCCCCAGCTTTCGCTTTTGTACTTTGTTCAGTGCCAGAACTATACGTTGTCGGGCCCTTATTGTAGTTTAGATATTTTAGTTCTCAGTCCTTGATTTGCGATATGGCTTCGGTAAGCCATCCGACATCAGATCTTCTGAAAAAACGTAAAACCGCACAGGTCCAAACATTCTGACAATGTTTCCGTTTGGCTAGTCGTGTGATGTTTGTGTTTCACTGTTGCAGTCATGACTGTAGGGTTCTCCCCTGCCGGCAGGCAGTCCTCGGTCGGCCAGAATCCCAAAGTCTGGGTCCGGCGTCGGCTGTTCAGCCATGCTGCCTGACGTCAGAGCGCCAGGTGTACAAAGCTGACAGCCGACGCCATGTTCTCCAGTCTTTCTTGCCGTGTGGTGATAGCAGTTCGCAAGTGCCGATCGGCTGACTCCTGATTTTTTTTCTCTGAACAAACTTCAGTCCGAAGACTTTCTTCTCCTACTCAAAGCTAAGTACCCCGTTGGGGCAACTTTTTTCTTGCTCCAGTCCGATGTCAGAAAAAGTTAATTGTATTTCATGTGGGAAGCAAATACCTCATAAGGATTTTCATTCTTACTGTATTCCTTGCTTAGGCCCTGACCACGACGTAGCTAGTTGTCGGTTTTGTGCTAGATTCAATCAACGTACAATTAAACGAAGGTACGATTTTGCATTTCATTACTGTAGGCTTTAATTACAAAATGTCGTCTGATACGGTTCCGGCTACCGGAGTTCACAAACGATGCAAGGACAAAGACAGGCCTCAGGTCCAAATCAGACTGTATCGTACAAGCAGAGCCAGCATCAGGTTCGGCCGTCGTCAGTGAGGCGCTTTTGCAGCCCCTGTCGTCGGCCATTTTGGAACTGATGGCCGAAACGGACTTCCACGAGGAGCCAACTAGGCCTTTGAATATTTCTGTTGCAGGACCTTCGGACAGTGCTCCTTCGGATGGGTCCGGAGCTGCTGTGCAGGTACCGGCTTACGAAGGGGTTTTCAGGCCTACTCATCTTCTAATAAAGGCAAAGACTCCTTCCAAATCAAAGACTGCAACACAGGCCTCTTCTGATACGGCTCCCAAGTCACAGAAACAGTTGCTTAAGATGACGGAGGACTTACTATGATTAGGGGTTCACATCCCCCTCCAGATAAAAGGCCAAGGCAGGAAGTTTATTATGACTCCCCTGATCAGGCTTCTGTTTCTTCAGTTTCTTTTTCTGACCAGGAATATTCTTTCCCTCCTTATGAGGATTCTGATGCTGAGGAATCCATTCCTTCAGCTTCTCCCCCTGAGGATTTCTCTTTTGGGGAAACTTTGCATGAAATGAGAGAACATTTCCACTGGGAAGGACAGGAGTATTCGGAATCTAAGAAAAGACTAAAGGATTTCCTTCTTCCCCAACATAGACCCCTGGCTATTCCTCCCATTTTGGATATTGTGGATGATGCTTTTTCAGAGGCTAACTTAACCCCAGACTCTTTTCCTCCAGCTCCTGTTAAGCCTGACAGGTATTACACGGTTCCTGATTCCCACCAGTTTTTTATACAAGAACCCTGCTGCTGACTGAAACCATTTCTCAGGGTCCTAAGGGAATTCAGGCTGCTTCTGCTAAAAACCCTATTCCCACTGAGAAGGATTCCAGATGTTTAGAAAGATGGGGCAAAAAAGTGTACACTTCTGCTACTTTATCTATTGGGGCTTAGTTTTATAAGCTGAAATACCAGCAATTTCTCCTGTCTGTTTTAAAACAAAAGCTAACTTCCATTTCCGCCTGTGTAGATAAGGAATTACATGACTTAATGCATGCCACTGAACAAGTTGGGAAGCATGGTTTACACTGTGGATTTGATGCCTTGGAGGCTTCTTGTAGGGCTGCTGCCTCTGGCACAGTAATTAGAAGGCATGCATGGTTAAAGGAACAAAATTGGCCAGATCAAGTAAAAGCTAAATTATTGGATGCTTATGTTCAGCATAATGTTTTGTTTGGATCTAAAGCTGAAGAGGTGATTAAAAAGATGGAGGACAAGGCGAAATCCATGCAAACAGTTAAAGATTTCTTACAAGTACAGCCACCCAGTTTTAGTAGGAATTGGCCTACAAAAAATTGGTCCTTTCCCAATTCAGACAGGCCTCAGAGGGGTAGATACAGACGCTCCCCAGGAAGGCCTCAAACACAAGCCTCTTATAGACCAAGACAGTGGACTGCTTCCACCCCTAGGGGAGGAGAGGACAGATCGCAAACTCATAGGAAACAGACTCAATGACTCCCTCTGTTGGGCTGCAGGAACTTCTTGCCTGGAAGCCCCTCTCGGAGGAAAACTTTCTCTCTTTCACCTAAATTGGACTTGTATAACCCAAGACAAGTGGGTTCTGGATGTGGTTTCAAGAGGTTACAAATTACATTTTCATACCCTACCAAGGCTAAGCGGATGGCCAGATCTTCCAAGACATCAATGGACAGAGGCCTTAAACCAGGTGGAAGCTGTCTTGGCTATTAAAGCCATAGAACTAGTTCCACTTTCAGAGATGGGACAAGGTTTTTACTCAAGGCTCTTTCTAGTCCCCAGGAAGCAAAATTCATGGAGACCCATTCTGGATCTGTCAGTCTTGAAGACTTTGAGATACACCAAAATTCAAGATGCTTACTCTACAGCAGCTACTTCCAATGCTGACCAAAAATGCATGGATGGTAACTTTGGATTTAATGGAGGCATATTTACACATTCCCATCAGGCAGGACTGCAGAAAATACCTCAGGTTCAAGGCCGGATCGAGGCACTTTCAATTCTCTGCGCTGCCCTTTGGATTGTCTACTGCACCCAGGGTCTTCACCAAATGCCTGGCTCCAGTAGTAGCTTATTGCAGACTCAAGGGAATTCAAATTTACCCTTATCTGGACGACTGTCATATTGAAGCGGACAGCAAGGATGTCTTACTCCAGTATCTACAGTTTGTTCAGAATCTTCTCAAGTTCCTGGGATTCACTGTAAACATAAAAAAAGTCAAATTTGACACCCTCACAACAGATAATTTTTCTGGGCGCTTCTCTAAACACAACAACCCAGATGGCATTTCTGACATACGAAAAACAGTTACAGCTGGCTTCAACTTTCAAATCTTTGGCAACTTTAACTCGGCTGTCTGCAAGGAGATTCCTGCAGGCTTTGGGTTACATGGCCTCCTGCATCCTTCTCGTACCATATGCAAGACTACATATGAGGAAAATACAGTGGTACCTAAAAAGTGTATGGTCTCAGCATTGCCACAGTTTAGACATACTGGTCTCCGTCCTGCCTTGTCTTCAAAAGGAATTCCTTTGGTGGTCCAAGGCATGTACTCTAAACAAAGGAAAACCCTTCTGTCAGCCTCCTGCCACTCCGATACTAACCATGGATGCCTCAGATTATGCATGGGGAGCCCATTTTCAGGGCAACTGTCTGTAGGGCCTTTGGACAAAGGATCAGAAGCACCTGCATATCAATTTAAAGGAAATGTTAGCCGTTCAGAAAGCTCTATTGGCCTTCAGGAATCTTCTGCAACCAGGACAACAACTGATACGGACAGACAACACCACAGTCATGTGGTACATAAACAAGCAAGGGGGATCTCATTCCTAACCCCTTTGCAGACTAGCCATGGATCTGTGGAACACAGCTGTAGCTTTCAGTCTGGACCTTCAAGCTCAGTTTCTACCAGGGAAGCAAAACTTCCTGGCAGACAGTCTAAGCAGAAACCTTTCGGACCCACAGGAGTGGATGCTGGACACCGAAAAACATGCAAGATGATAACAGCAGTCTGGGGATGTCCTCACATAGACCTCTTTGCATCCCACCTCAATCAACTACAGATTTTTTGCACCAGGAATTTCCACGAATAAGCTTGGAAAGTGGATGCACTATCATTCAGTTGAAGAAACCTCTCGGGATATGCCTTTCCGCCTCTTCCTCTTCTTCCACGGGTATTATTAAAGATCAAACAGGACAAGCCCAAGATGATAATCTTGCTGGCCCCAAATTTGCCTCGACAGTTTTGGTACCCAACTCTGAAAAACCTTTGTCTGGAGCCCCCTTGGATTTTACCACAGACTCCGAACCTTCTTTCCCAACACCAGGGTCAGGTTCTACACTCCCATGTCAGAACTCTCAGCCTGGCGGCCTGGTTAATCCAGGGTCTTTGATTCATTCTCTTCTACCCAAGCAGGTTATGGATGTCATTTTAGAAGCCAGACATCCTAGCACTTAGAAAATCTTATGCAGGAAAATGGAAAAGATTTTGTTCCTGGATGCAGGCTCAGGATTCTGATCCTCTTCTTCCTAACATTCCTTTGATTTTACTTTACCTGACAGACGTCTTACATAAGGGTCTCTCTTTCTCTTCCATTAAGATGCATATCTCTGCTATTTCTGCTCATTATAATACAGACCCTCCAATCTTTTCCCACCAGCTCATGAGACAGTTTCTCAGAGGAGCTAAGAACTTAAGGCCCCCTAGATCTCCTCCCATTCCTGCTTGGGATCTCAACTATGTTTTGGAAAAGCTCACCTTACCTCCTTTTGAGCCTTCTGCCACTTCTGACATCAAGTTTTTATCTTTGAAAACAGCCATCCTATTAGCTCTGACCTCTGCCAGGAGAGTTTGAGTTGCAAGCTCTTATGGCTGTGGAACCTTATATTATTTTTCATTAAGACAGGGGTGTCTTGTAAGGACTAATCCTACTTTCATGCCTAAGGTGGTTTCCAAAGTGGCTTTAAATCAAACTATTCACTTGCCAACTTTTTTCCCCACTCCTCAAAATAAAGGGGAAAGGATCTTACATTCCTTGGATGTACACAGCCAACTACGTTTTTACCTGGACAGAACCAAGGACATCAGGAAATCAGAGCAATTGTTTGTTTCTTATGCTTCAATTTCCCAAGGTAAAGCCATTTCAAAACAGACCATTTCTAAATGGATTGCTCATGGAATCAGATTTTGCTATTCACACCATGGAAAGCAAGTACACCATGGAAAGCAAATCCAAGATAGTATAAGGACTCATTCCACCAGAGCTGCTGCCACTTCAGCTGCCTTCCTCAGGGGAGTACCTACCAAAGACATTTTGGAAGCTGCAACTTGGAGTTCAGTGCATACTTTTTCAAAGCACTACAATCTACCTCTCTACTCTAAGTCTAGGGCAGGCTTTGCTTCTGCAGTCTTGCAGGGCCTTTTGGCCGCCCCTTCTACTTTATGACCCCCTCCCTTTCATTCTGCTTTGGGATTCTACCCTACAGTCATGACTGCAACAGTGAAACACGATGAACATAGTACAGTTGTGTACACTTACCATAAATGTAGATGTTAGAGTGTCTTCACTGTTGTAGTCTGGGTTTTCCCTCCCTCCTGTCCCTTCTTATTTTTACTTTTGTGTGGTTCCTTTTTTCACCATTCTTCTGAGGTGTATTTGCAAAGGGTATGGGACCTTACTCATTTTGGGACTCCTGACATCTGGGGCAAGAAAAACTGGAGAACATGGTGTCTGCTGTCAGCTTTGTACTCCTGGCGCTCTGACGTCAGGGGGCATGGCTGAACAGCTGACACCGGACCTAGACTTTGGGATTCTGGCCGACCGAGGACTGCCTGCCGGCAGGGGAGAACCCTACAGTCATGACTGCAACAGTGAAGACACTCTTAACATCTACATTTATGGTAAGTGTACACAACTGTACTTTCTCTGGTCCTCAGTGAGGAGCTTTCGCAACCCCGGATGCCCCCTTCTGCGGATTCGCAGGCCGCTACTGAGACCCTTTCAGAATCTGGTATGCCGCAAAACTCTTCGACTAAGGATCCTGGAGTTGTCTTTACCTTGGATGGGTCCGGAGCCACTGAGCAGGCACCAGATTCGGAGGAAGTACTTCTCACTACCGATTCTGGACACAAACGGACTTCTTTTGCATCTTCTGTTCTTTCAAAAAAGAGTTTCTAAGGCACGGGGCACGAACCACACCCAAGAAACCGACCATCTCTGGAACCTGCTTCCTTGCCTCAGTCTCAAATGCTTAAAATGGCGGAAGACCTTATAATGGTGATCAGGGGAAGCCAAGCTACCCTTTCCAAAAGAAAAATATTTGTCCCAGTAGTCTTATCTGAACAGGATTCCGATGACTCCTATGCCTCTGAATATTTAGTCATGCAACCCTTCTCTGCTTATGAGGATTCTCATGCAGAGGAATCCATTCCTTCAGCCTCTCCATCTGAAGATTTTTCCTTTGGGGAAACCCTTCATACTTTAAGGGAGCATTTCCAATGGGAATGTCAGGACTACCCTCAGTCTAAAAAAGAGACTCGGGGAATTTTTAGATCTTCCATAGCACAGACCCCTGGCCATTCCTCCTGTCCTGATGTGGATGATGTTTTCATGGAATCTAATTTGACTTCTGACACCCTCCTTCCCTCTCCCAGGACACCTGACCGGTATTAGAGTCCCTGACTCTCACAAATTTCTTTTCAAAAATTCTACTGCTGACCCTGATGTCATCTCCTAAGAGCCTAAAGGAATTAAAGCAACTTCTGCTGAGAATCTTACCTCCTCAGATAGGGATTCCCGAGCACTAGACAGATGGGGTAAAAGCATATACATCTCTGTTACTCTTGCTATTAGACCATTAAATTGTCAGTTCCATATGCTAAAATTTCAGCAGCATACCATGGAATCCTCAAACAAAAAATATCAACTCTTCCTGCTTGTGCAGAAAATAGAGTTGCAAGACTTAATGCATTCTGCAAGTCAAGTAACTAAGCACACCTTACACTGTGGTTTTGATGCCCTAGAAGCATCTTGCAGGGCAGCAGTCACTAGTTCTGTCTTAAGAAGGCAAGCTTGGCTTAAGGAACAGCCCTTGCCAGACCATGTCAAATCTAAACTATTGGATGCACCCTTGCGCAAAGACAACTTATTTGGCACCAAGGCAGAGGAGGTCTTAAAAAAGATGGAAGAAAAAGCTAAAGCTGTGCTGACAGTTACGGATTTCCTGTAGGTCCATCCACCCAGGTTCAGTAGGCATATCCCCTCCAAACACTCGTCCTCTTTCTTGCCCCCTCCAGGTCAGTTCATCCCAGACCCTGGGGAAGCAGACCCCCTTGACAACAGCCCCAGGGGAATGCAGAGATCAAAGCAATGTAATACCGCCACTTCTAAACCAGGGAGTGCAAAGCCACTCCCTCATGGTAAGAATTCACAATGACTCTCCACTTTCCCCTGGGAGGAAAACTCTCCGCAAGCACCTGGGACACCATTACCAACAACAGCTTTGGGTCTTCAACATAATGTCCCAAGGATACAAATTTTCTTTCCACACACTACCCAACCCCAAAAGGGTTTCCAGATCTACCTTCAAACCAGTGGGCAGAGGCCAAAAAGCAAGTCCATTCCCTGCTCTATAGAGGGCAATAGAATGCGTTCCTGCAGAACAGATGGACTAAGGTTTCTACTCCAGGCTCTTCCCAGTTCCCAGAAAAGAGGATACATGGTGCCCCATCCTCAATTTATCCATTCTAAACACCTTGCTGGTGATGCCAAAATTCAAAATGCTCACCCTTCAGCAACTACTACCTATGCTCTCCAAGGATGCCTGGCTAGCCACCCTAGACCTAAGAGGCCTACCTACACATCCCAGTCAGGGAATCATGCAGGAAATGTCTACGTTCTAGGGCAGGTTCTCTGCACTTTCCATTCTCTGTGCTTCCCTTTGGCTTATCTGCTCCTCCCAGAGTTTTCACAAAATGCCTGGCTCCCTCCATTGCTTTTTGCAGGCAAAGAAATAGTCAAATTTACCCATACTTGGACGACTGCGTAATTCAGACAGACTGTCAGGAAAAGCTGCTCAAGCACCTGGCCTTTGTAAAGGACCTACTGACCTCCCTAGGGTACACTATCAACGAAAGAAATCCAAACTAGTACCCACCCAAAAAATTATATTCCTGGGAGTAGTCCTGGACACAGCCTCCCAGATGGCATTCCTTACATCAGAAAAGCAAACTTACCTGATGGCCTATTTCTCTCAACTGGCCACCAGACTCTAGTTTTCCGCAAGGAAAATCCTGCAAGCTCTGGGGTTCATGGCATCTTGCATTCTACTTATTCCATATGCCAGACTGCATATGAGGAAACTTCAGTGGTACCTAAAAAGCCTTTGGTGTCAACATTCTCAAGACCTGAAAACTCTTACCAATGATACCTTGTCTAAGGAAAGATTTCCTTTGGTGGGCAGCAGCATGCTACCACAAGGGATTACCCTTATCACCACCCTACACCGCCCAGACCCTCACCACAGATGCATCAGAATATGCCTGGGGTTGCACACCTGAATGGCAGGTGCATACAGGGCCAATGGAGCCCACATCAAATACATCTGCACATCAACCAAAAAAGATATGTTAGCTGTCCAGCACACATTAACAGCTTTCAGACCCCTTCTTTCCCTAGGAGCTCTACTGTTCAAAACGGACACCACCACAGTGATATGGTATATCAACAAGCAGGGGAGCGACTCACTCCTACCCTCTGTGCAGGCTCACCATGACCATTTGGCACACAGCCTCAGTCATGCAACTACACCTGTTAGAACAATTCCTGCCAGGCTCTCTAAACTCTGGCAGACAACTTAAGCAGAAATCTTCTCGACCCACATGAGTGGCAACTAAACCAAAGAACCTTCACCCTTATAACTCTGAAATGTGGCACCCTGAAGGTAGACCTATTTGCCTCCCACTTCAACCATTAGTTCAGCAAGTTCTGCACCAGGGAGCCTCACTGCAGGGCCTGGAAAGTAGATGCTCTATCTTTCCAGTGGGTCAACCTCACGGTCTATGCAGTTCCCCCACTACCTCTCATTACCAGTGTACTGCTCAAAATAAAGAAGGAAAAACTAAGGGCAATCCTGATTGCCCCAGACGGGCCGTGCCAGCACTGGTACCCACTGCTGCGCAGACTGTCCCCTCTGCGACCGTGGCATCTCCCTCAAATCCCAACACTCCTGACCCAGAGGGAAGGAGAATTCATACATCCCCAATTGCAGACCCTCAATTTTGCAGCCTAGGTTATTCCCTGACCACTGTACAAGCTACCAATCTCAGTAAGCAGGTTCTAGATGTTATACTTGAGGCCAGATGCCCTAGCACTAGAAAATCTTATGCTGACAAATGGAAAAGGTTCTGCACCTGGATCTGGGCTAAGGGAGCCGATAAGGCACAGCCCTCCCTACCTCTCATCCTGGATTACCTAGCTGACCTGCTACATAGAGGTCTCTCCTTTTCCTCTATTAAAATTCATGCCACTGCTATCTCTGCTCATTTCAACACTGAGCAACCACTTTTCTCACACCCACTCATCAAACAGTTCCCAAGAGGGGCTAGCAACTTGAGGCCACCCAGAAGAGCAACTCCCCAGCTTGGGATCTTAACTTTGTTTTGGAAAAGCTCACCCCTACCCCCCTTTGAACCAGCAACTTCATCAGAGTTAGTTTCTCTCCTGGAAGACAGCCCTGCTTCTGGCCATCGCTTCAGCCAAAAGAGTATCCGAGCTACAAGCACTAATGGCTGTAGAGCCCTTCATTTTCCATGCTGACAGGGTCTCCCTCAGGACTAACCCATCCTTCTTGCCAAAAGTGGTGTCCAATGTGGCTCTCCACCAATCCATTCATTTGCCCACCTTTTTCCCTAACCCACAAAACAAGGGGGGAAAGAATACTCTACTCTCTAGATGTGCACGGACAGCTCAGATTCTATCTAGACAGGACTAAATCATTCAGAAAGACTGATCAGTTAGCTGTGCTTCAGGAACAGAGGGCAAAGCCATGTCCAAGCAAACCATTTACAAATGGGTAGCGCACTGCATCTATTTCTGCTACAAGCAGTACGGGAAACCAGCTCCTCCTCCTCCTAAGGGGGTCAGAACTCACTCTACCAGAGCAACTTCCACCTCTACAGCTTTCCTCAGTGGACTCCCCACCAGGGACATCCTTGAAGCTGCGATATGAACATCTTTTCATGCCTTCGCCAAGTATTACCACCTGCCTATCTTCTCCAAATCCAGGGCAGGCTTTGCCGCTGCAGTCTTGCAGGGCATCCTAGCCGGCCCCCCAGTCTTCTTGACTGCCTCCACCCTTTTCCTCAGCTTTGGGAATCCACCCAAATATGATGACTGCAACAGTGAAACACAAAACATAGTACAGTTGTATACACTTATAAATGTAGATGTTCGAGTGTATTCACTGTTGCAGTCCTGGTTTCCCTCCCTCCATCCCCCTTTCTTCTCTCTTACTGCAAGGAACTTTTTCGTATTTATTTTCTACTGGTGGGATTCTTCCACCATATCCTGTCTCCCACTTGGGTACACTTGTCAGGGCAAGAAAAACTGATGTAATGGCATCAGCTGCCTTACTTTATACTACTAGCGACCTGATGCCAGTCCTGAAGCGACAGCAACCGACGCAGAAATATTAAGCCTCTGGTATTTGGGCCGAATGAGGAGTACCTCCAGGCAGATAACCCAAGTGTGATGACTGTAACAGTGAATACACTCTAACGTCTACATTTATGGTAAGTGTACAAAACTGTACTTTTTTACCTGTGCAGCCACAATTACAGGAACTTTGCATTCTTCCAGTATAGAGATGGGCCCTTTAGGGAGTGAGGGGGGGGGGGGGTAAACTTAGCACTAAACCTATCTGCCAGGATGTTGGCAATATCAGCTGCAACTCGGAGCAGATCTGAGTGTTGCCATTGAGATTCTTGACATAGTTATATAATGCTTTGTGGTAGTCTTTAGAAACAGTGGCGATTTTTTTTTTTTCGAAACTAGCTTTGGAGGATTTTATGAAGGATCTCTGCTGCTTACTGAGGCTGACCAGGGAGTTCCTCCAGTCATGGGAGTTTTTACTCTTTTTTTTTTTTTTTTTTTTTTTTTTGCAAGTTTCTTTATTCTGTTGTAGAGATTTTTTTTATGGTAGGGGACCAACCAGATTGTCTTCTGTATTTTGGAGAATAGCATCTTGGTTCAGTTGGGGATAGCACGATCCATGCACTCGTAAGTGCTTATAAAGTGTATTTGTGTAGGATTCAGCA
Source organism: Protopterus annectens (assembly GCF_019279795.1). Lineage (NCBI taxonomy): Eukaryota > Metazoa > Chordata > Ceratodontiformes > Protopteridae > Protopterus > Protopterus annectens. The sequence goes on from NC_056750.1 coordinate 847,421,666, forward strand.
GTCATACCTCTATTGTCACTCTGCATGGGTGTCATGAAGTTTGCCACTTCTGTCTTAAGTAGCGTGAAGTTGGCTTTGGAGAAATTTTTTATGGTGGTTTCCCTAATGGGGTTGGGGTGGGGTGGATGTCTAGGGTGAATTAGCTTGTGGGTAGGATCTGACCAACGAGGAATTGACTTCTGGTGTTGAACAGCAGTCACCCATGTTGGTATTGACCAGGTCTAGGATATTGCTGCCCCTGGTGGGGGTGTGGATAGGTTGATCCAAGGCATTGGAATTTATGAATCTCAGAAAACATTGAGCAAAAGAGTTGGTACATGAGTAGTTTTCCCAGTTAATGGTGGGGTAGTTATAATCACCCATTATTAGGGTGTTGGATTGTACCGTAATATTTTCTGTTGTATCATGAAATGAGAAGTGGGAATCCTGGGGCATGGTGGGGGATCTGTATCAAGTTACAATTTGGATTGTGGTCTTGCCCAGATTTAGTTGCACTTGGATAATCTCAAATACATTTTGCTGAGCAACTAGCCTGGAGGTGTGGATATCCTTAATAAATATGGACACGCCTCCGCATTTAGTGTTTCGGTCTAGGTTAGGTGGCCGAAAGGTGTGGTATAAGTCCATAGCCTGGTAATGCAGGGGTGCTCTCTTGAACCTCGAACCAGATTTCTGTCACTGCACAGATGATCTCCATTTTAAGGAGTGCCTCGAGTGAATGCATTTTGAGGTTTAGACTTCTAGCATTGAGTAGCATAACCCTCAAATTTTGCTTGCTTGTACTTGTTGTGGTGGTCAATTTGTCGTTTGAACCTTACCTAAAAAGGCACTATTGGAGTGGTAAGATCCTTGGCCAGTATCTGGAATCTCAAGGGTGACAGGTGCAGGCCATCTCTGGTAAAGCATCGTGGTCTGTCGATCATGTCATCCTTGCTAGACAGGTACTGGATCCCCTTAAAATTATACCAGAAGCTTAGCCAATTGTTGAAGTCAATCATTTTGTTCTTGTACTGTGCTATCATTCTGGATGGTGACATGATGCTACTCAGGGCTAGGTTTATACCTGCCTGGGCTACACAATTGGAGAGCTTTTCCGTGTCTCTTCATGTAGTCCAGGGAGGTACTTCTCGGGTCATTCACACCAACATGAACAATGACATTGTCATATTTGTACTTGTAGAATGACCTGAGTGCATATGTTATGGGGTGGATCCTGGCACCTGACAGATAGCCGACAGTAACTTTCTCCTGGTTTAGCCTGGTGAGTGGAACATCAGTGTGCCTGACTAGAGTCCCCTGTGAATAGAGTGTTGGGTATGTTATACCTTACGGGCTGTAGTTGAGTGGCGCACTAAGTTTGTGGGTTGTGAGTGTAGAAGGCAGATTCCACATAGACTCCCACAAGCTTTGTTTTGCTTAGGCCCAGACCATGAACGCACATCCTGCAATATCTGCAAGGCTTTGGTTCCTAAAACCTTCCATAGCTGCCTAGCATCCCTTCGGTTATATTTGGAGAGTCAGCACGTTAAGCACTTTGCTCGAGACATGGAGCTGATGTCTTTCCCTTCAGAAGAAACCCAACACTCAGGAAGGACAAAAATCCTCAGCCTGATCTACAGCTGCTCCCTGTATTCTGGTTGCCTCTCTCAAGGCTGATGAAGGCCCTTGGCTGCTTTAGAATCTGCAGAGCCGCCTTCAGGTACCTCAATGGAAGCTGTCAAGGAATCTGTAAGCATGTCCCAGAGGGATTCACACGTGTCTGATCCGGGTACCAGGGTGGTACCACGGCTGGTTATTTCTGAAGATCTGTGCAGCGTGATGCAGATTTGTGGTTCATGAGGATGTTCTTACAGATGATGTGGAATGCCACCCAATGTTGTGCCTTTCTTCCTTTCATCGCTTAGCTCTAGAGGCTCAAAAGAAACTAAACATGTTTCCCCAGCTCCACAGGAATAGGCCTTTGATCAAACTTCTCACTGCCAGGCCTTTACCCAAGGCCTCTTTAATGCCCTGTTGGTGTTGGTACTAGGCTGTCGGCCCTAGGGCCTATACAAGCCTAGCCATAACAATTCCCTGGCTATTTCTTCCCACACTGTATACTTCCTTGGATCCCTGTCTAGCAGGGTGACTGACGTGATCCCCAGGGTGAATTTTCTTTCTCCCATCCAATCAAGGTTCCTTTTGAAGAGAACCAAAGAGGCGCTCTGCTTGACATGTATGGGCAGTCTATTCTAGAGTCTGGGGAGTCTCTGGGTCAGGAACCTTTCCCTCCAGCATATTTTCTTTATTGTGATAAGATTTAGATCCCTGGAGTGTGTGGCTCTGAGGGATTGGGATTTAGCATGTCCCAACAGCTCTGGGTTTGATATGGCTTTGTATGTTAAGCAGAGATCACCTTTGAGTAGACGATGTGACAAAGTACAGCTGGAGTTTCTTAAGGAGGTCAGCTTAGGGCATCTGCTTTAGGCCTGTGATTCTTTTAGTGAGGTATTTTGTACCCTTTCCAGTTGCAGATGTCTTGAGAGGTACATACCAAAAGGGGCGTTGTATTCTGTAATGGGTCTAATGAGGGATGAGTATAGTGGGACAATTACCTCCTTTTTTCTGGATGAAAAGCCCTTAGTGATGAGGTGTGCCAAATCGAAGGATTCACATCTAGATCAAGGGAGGTCATCGTCCCCCTGTACTCATCACTCATTAGACCTATGATTGAGTACAATGCCCCATTCGGAATGTATCTGACCCGACACCTGCAGCAGCTGGAAAGGCCCCAGAAGTTCCTCACCAAAAGGATAAAGGGTCTCAAAAATATGTCTTATGCTGCCCGACTGAAAGAACTCCAGCTCTATTCAGTCTCATACCGCTTGCTCAGAGGTGACCTGTGCCTGACATATAAGGCCATGTCTAACCCAGATTTGATGAATATGCTTCACCTCAAAAAATCTAGATCCCTCAGAACCACAAGGGCGGGAGACTTAAACCTTGACACGGTTATTAATAGAACGTGCTGGAGGGACAGATTCATCACCCAGAGACTCCCTATGCTGTGGAACAAAATCCCGGTACATGTGAGGCAGAGCACCTCGCTGGCCTTGTTCGAGGAATCTTGACCAATGGATGGGAGATCGCAGCTATACCCCAGGGATTACTTCAGTGTCACTGCTTGACAGAGGTACAGCAAAATAATAGGCATAGTTTTATTCAAACTAAAGAGGTGGCGAAAGCCACATAACTATGGGCTAGGCTTATAATTGCCCTTGGGCAGATAGCCTAGTATGAACCTGTGATGGAACCGGTATCGGTTCCTATTATATTGGAACCTATTCGGAGCCAGTCCCCTAGTATTAGGCAAGTATCACCTGAGAGGAGATCTCTATCTCCCTCCCTGTCCTCCAAATCCTCCAGGACACTATCGGATGTGGATGTCGATAGGGTGGTGCAGAGAGACTCCTTCAATCATCTCTTTTGGCTAAATTGTTCTCGGCTCCGTCCCATTCAGCTCCAGAGCCCATCCTGCAACCTGCTTCAGTTCTTCCTCCTCTGAGTGCATGTCAGCCTTCGGAGCCGGAGTGTTCGGCTCCGTGTGATGTTTCCATGTCTGTTCCGAAGGCCCCTCCTGGCTTATCGGTGCCGACGTCGGCTCCGACCCCGTTGGCACCATCCAAGGGATTTGGGACTCAGGATTCGGACCCGAGGGAGAGGTCTCGGGACGTCTTTCGGTTCCTAGTCTCGCCCTCGGTGCTTCGGCTCGGGGAACACCGACTCCTGTCGTGGACTCTGATGCTGGTCGTTCTTCGGATTCGGGGGGGCCAGCCTTTGAGGCCATGTGGAGTGTGCTGGCCAGATCATCAGCGACATCATGCGGGTCGGTCTTTGTCCCCTACCCTTCCGGTGCGGGTCTCTGATCACCACCTATCTTTAGACATTGGAGCCCCAGGGCCTCAGAGTACCCCCACGTGTGGTCCCGAAGTTTGAGGGCTCCTTAGAGTATTTGCCTGAGGAGCCCCCTAAAAAGAAGACGTGCAAGAGGAAGCACATAGACTCCCAGGATGAGTCTCTCACCTCAGATACTGACCTCGAGGAATCGGAGGGGTCCCCCAAGCCATCCTCTGAGAATGTTTCTTTCTCTGACATCCTGGAGATATTGAAGTAGAGGTGACTGGCCGTCCAAAGTCCCCTCCGAGGAGGAGTCTATCTTTCTGAAGTCTTTCGGTGCTTAGCCCTCCACCTCCTGGGTGTCCCCACCCTTCGAGCTCCTGGATTTGATTTGTCGGAGGGTGTGGGAGAACCCTGATTATGTGGAACCTGTCCCCAGGAGACCCAATAAATTTCTGTATGCTCCCCCGGGTAAGGAATTTTTGTCTAAGGGAGTCCCTGTGGATGCCATGGTGGTGGCAGCGGCCACCAAGAAGGAATTAGCCAAGACGTATTCTGTCATCCATCCTCCTAACAAGGAGTCTAGGACCATGGACCAGTATGGGAAGCGTACACTCTCTTCAGCGACCTTTACCTTACGGTCGCTGAACTACTTATCTCACTTTACATGGCTCCAGAGAGATCTCCTCAAGGAGCTTGGCGAGACTCTCTCGGGTAACATTTCTGAGGCAGTGGCCCAGACTGTTAACGCCCAGATGTCTACCCTCAATTCCATCGTTAACTGCTCCATGAGGCTGATTTCATATGCAGCTGAGGGAGCGAGTAAGGTGGCAAGCTCAGGAGTCGCCCTTAGGAGGCAGGCCTGGATTCGCCTTTGTCATTTCGTGGAGGCCTTCAAGTCTTCATTCACCGACGCCCCCTTTGATGGTTCCTCTTTGTTCAGAACCAAGGTGAAAGAGACCCTCACCAGGTGCGAGCAGGAGGGAAAAGTCTGCTGTAGGGGTCCGTTTTTCCCTTCCTTCTAGGCCTTCTCCCAAGGCCCAGAGGGGTGGAAAAATGTGGTTCAAAAAAATCGTTTTTTTCCCGGTGCACAAGGTGAGCCCCCCTCCAGAGGCAGAGGAGCGGGAGGTTATTCAGGAAGATGTTTCCCTAGAGGCAGAGGAGGTCCCCGCAACTTGGGAAACCGCGATTCCTTTCACGGATGTCCTTCAAGGATGCATCTGCAGTCCTTACATATGGGTTGTCCTGCCTCAGGCAGCCCTTCGGTCGGCCGGATTCCAAAGTCTGGGTCCGGCGTCGGCTGATGGCGCCCTCTCCCCGACGTCAGAGCGCCTGGGGTATAAAAGTGTCAGCCGACGCCATCTTCCTCAGTCTTTCTTGCCGGGTGGTGCCCGAAGCAGAAGCAGTTCGCAAGTGCCGGTCGGTCAGCTCCTGTAACTTCAGCTACCAAAGACTTCAAAAGCTGAGTACCCAGTTGGGGACTCTCTCTTGCCTCAGCCGATGTCAGATCAAACGCTTAAAGTTAATAATTGCTTAAGTTGTGGGAAACAAATACCTCATAAGGGTTTCCATTCTTACTGCCTCCCCTGCCTAGGCCCAGACCACGACGTCTCTGCCTGTACAGCCTGTGCCTCCTTCAACCGACGCACCCTTAGGCGTCGGGTGGAGTTTGCAGAGGAATTTTTGGGGGCTAGTTACTGTTACAATATGCCGTCGGAAATTCCGACTTCTCGTTTAACCAAAACACGGAAGGACAAGGACCGACACACGTGGACCGTGGTTTCGGCTGAAACCACGCCTAGGCCTACCGCGAGTGTCTCTGTCTCAGTTGAAACAGAGTCCTTGGTACTTCCGACCGTCAAAACCGCACAACCGACAACCTCGGCCCCAGAGGCCTCTTCTGAGTCTGTTATAGAATTTCCTTCAGAAACCGGTGTTCCGGAAACATCCGACACCATTTCCGTAGACAAAACTACACCAGCACGTGGAGCAGCCAGGCCTCCTGCATCCATGTCCATAAAGGCATTCACAAGGGTTAAAGCTGCTAAACAGCCAAAATCTCTGCCTCCCAAGGCTATTCCTCAGGGATCCACTACAGGTTCACAGATTTTAAGTTTAGCTGAGGACCTTATTTCCTTAATTAGGGGCGCTCAGCCACATCCGGACAGGGGCTCTCAACCTCCTCTAGACAAAAGGCCCAGGGTTGAGCCCACGGATCCCCAGTCCTCTGAGGCCTCAGATGGCTCTGCTCTTTTAGACTACCAGGAGGAGGCCTTTACGGCCTACGAGGATTCTGATGCAGAGGAATCTATTCCCTCTGCCTCCCCTCCTGAAGAGCTGTCCTTTGGGGAGACCCTTCACTCCATGAGAGAGCATTTCAAATGGCAGGGCCAGGAATTCTCTGATTCCAGGAAGAGATTAAGGACTTTTTTGCATTTATCTCAGCATAGACCTTTGGCTATTCCTCCTGTTTTGAATGTCATTGATGATGTGTACTCTGAGTCTAGCATTACCCCTGACTCCCTTCCTCCGGCTCCTGTCAAACCCGATAGGTACTACAGGGTCCCAGACTCGCATCATTTCCTTTACAAGGCCCACTCTGCTGACCCTGAAACTATTTCCCAGGGCCCTAAAGGGTTTGCATCTGCCACTACTAATAATCCACTCCCCTCTGAAAGGGAGTCCAGGGCTTTAGAGAGATGGGGTAAAAAAGTATATACTACTTCCACTCTTTCTATGAGGGCATTAAATTGTCAATTCCATATGATACAGTACCAAGAGTATTTGTTAGATGAATTGCATAAAACACTGTCTTCACCTGAATCCCTAGATCGCAAGTCACTTCAGGATCTGGTACATAACTCCCAACAGGTTAGCAACCATTTCTTGCAGTGTGGTTATGATGCATTGGAAGCTTCATGTAGGTCAGCAATGACAGGTGCAGTCATACGTAGGCATGCTTGGCTGAAGGAACAAACTCTGCCAGATGATGTTAAAGCAAAGCTTCTGGATGCACCACTGGAAAAGCAAAAGTTATTTGGCTCCACTGCTCAGGAGGTCTTAAAGAAATTTGAGGAAAAGGCTAAATCTGTGCAAACAGTCAAAGATTTTCTCCAGGTCCAACTACCAAGATTCAGCAGAAATTGGCCCTCTAAGAATTGGTCCTTTCCAGACAGAGATTTCAGAGAGGCAAGAACAGGCATGCCAGAGGTAGAGGGCAAGCTAGAGGCTCCTACAGAGGACGTCAATGGCAGCCTCCTAACCAGAGAGGTAGTGCAGGACCTACAACTGCTGCACAAGGACAGACTCAATGACTTTACCTTGACCCCGCCAACCAGGGCTCAGTTGGAAGCACCTTTGGGCGGAAAGTTATCTTTATTCTCAAAAAATTGGCACAGTATTACAAGGGACTAATGGACACTGCAAATAGTAGACAAAGGATACAGGTTCCATTTTCATACATTACCAAAAAGAAAAGGCATGCCAAACCTGCCACCGAATCAAAGGGCAGAGGCTTTAAAACAAATTTCCAACCTATTGCAAATGAAAGCTATAGAAAAGGTTCCTCTCACAGAACAAGGCCAAGGATTTTATTCCAGACTATTCCTTGTCCCAAGAAAAGAAAAACAATGGAGGCCTATTCTCGACTTGTCCGCACTGAATACTTATCTCATTGTGCCAAAATTCAAAATGCTGACCCTACAGCAACTCCTTCCCATGCTGGGCAAGGGGTCTTGGCTGGTAACTCTAGACCTCAAGGAGGCATACCTGCATGTCCCTATCAGACAAAGTTGCAGAAGACACCTCAGATTTCTTGCAGGTTCAGAGCATTATCAATTCTCAGCATTGCCCTTTGGCTTATCTACTGCGCCCAGAGTATTCACGAAATGCCTGGCATCAGTAATTGCACACTGCAGACTTCAGGGTATTCAAATATACCCATATCTGGACGACTGCCTTATACAAGCGGACAGCCAACAAACTTTGGTAAAACACTTGAATTATGCCATCCGCCTACTTCAGGCTTTGGGATATATAGTCAACATTCACAAATCAAGACTTGTTCCATCCCAAAGGATAATTTTTCTGGGTGCGAAACTAGATACAACCACCCAAATGGCTTTTCTCACGGAAGAAAAACAAAGACAACTACCGGATTATTTCAAAAATCTGACAGAACAAACTCAGCTGACTGCAAGGAAAATCCTGCAGGGCCTGGGTTACATGGCATCTTGCACTCTTCTGATTCCACAAGTAAGGCTACATATGAGGAAACTACAATGGTACCTAAGGAGTTTATGGTGTCAGTACAGTCACAGCCTAGAAGCTTTGATACCACTCATTCCATGCCTTCAAAAGGAATTTCTGTGGTGGGCTCAAGCAAGCCAGTCAAACAGGGGTCTGCCCTTCAATAAACCAATAATCAGCCAAACCATTACAACGGACGCTTCAGACCATGGATGGGGAGCACACATGGAGGGCAGATGCATTCAAGGACTATGGTCACAGAAAGAATTGCGCATGCACATAAACCAAAAGGAAATGCTGGCGATACATGCAATCGAGGCCTTCAAACATTTTCTGCATCAAGGACACCTGCTAATAAGGACAGACAATACCACAGTTTTGTGGTACATAAGCAAGCAAGGAGGTACCCATTCCTACCCTCTTTGCAGGCTGGCAATGAATCTTTGGGAACTTCCCCTAAAAATCAATATAGAGCTGCAATCCCAGTTTGTGCCAGGAAAAAACAATATACTGGCGGACAGCCTAAGCAGAAATATCATGGATCCACACGAATGGATACTGCACCCAGACATTTTCCTTCAGATAACACAATCTTGGGGGAGGCCGGACATAGATCTTTTTGCCTCCCACCATAACCATCAGCTGAAGAAATTCTGCTCAAGGACATACCACCCACAAGCGTGGAAAGTGGACGCCCTCTCTTTCAGCTGGAATACTCAAACAGTGTATGCATTCCCACCTCTTCCATTAATGACCAAGGTCTTACTGAAGATCAGGACAGAGCAGCCCAAAGTGTTTCTGTTAGCTCTGGACTGGCCCAGACAGCACTGGTACCCACTGTTAAGGAGCATGTCACGCACGAAACCGTGGCCTCTACCACAATGGCCACTTGTTCTGACACACCACAATTACGAAACTCTGCACTTCAGCCTGAAAACCTTGCAGCTGACAGCCTGGACAATACCTTGACTCCTCACCAGGATAAGCCATCTAAGACAGTGAAGGACATCATCATGGAAGCTCGCCGGCCTTCCACAAGAAAGGCATATTCAGCAAAATGGAAAAGATTTCGCACTTGGAGCACCACAAAGGGCCTAGATGCGACAGTGATGAACTTGGCACATATCCTGGAATACTTGGCAGAAATGCTTCACAATGGTTTTTCTTACTCTTCCATAAAAATTCATGCTTAAGCAATTTCAGCAGAATACAATACTGATCCACCTGTCTTCTCTCATCCTCTCCTAAGGCAGTTTCTAAGGGGAATTAAAAACATCAATCCTCCAAGAAAACCACCAGTGCCTACATGGGACCTTAACTTCATGTTGGAAAAATTAACTCTACCTCCCTTTGAACCAGCAGCATCTTCAGAACTACAGTTCCTGTCTTGGAAGACTGCCTTCCTTCTGGCCATAACTTCAGCAAGAAGAGTATCTGAGTTGCAGGCCCTCATGGCAGTACAACCATTTCTTATTTTTCATCAGGACAGAGTCTCACTGAGAACCAATCCTTCATTCATGCCAAAGGTGGTATCCAGGGTCTCACTGAACCAAGCTATTCACCTGCCTACCTTCTTTCCAAATCCACAAAACAAAGGGGAGAAACTTCTGCATACCCTGGACATTCACAGACAGATGTGCTACTACTTGGACAGAACTAAGACTTAAAGAAAAACTGACCAGCTATTTGTAGCATATGCTGCTGGTGTACAAGGCAAAGCAATTTCCAAACAGACAATTTCAAAATAGATAGGGAATTGCATTCAATTCTGTTACTCCTTTCATGGCAAAACTGTGCCAGCTAACATAAGACCTCATTCCACCAGAGCCACAGCCACCTCCACAGCCTTCTTAAGAGGGGTGGCTACCAAGGACATTTTAGAAGCTGCTACATGGAGCTCCGTGCATACATTTTCCAAGCATTACAACTTACCCTTATATTCCAGATCGAGAGCAGGCTTTGCTACGGCAGTCCTGCAGGGCATTTTAGCTACACCATCCCTTTCTTAGATCCTACCACCCCCAGCTTGGCTATGGTATTCTACCCATATGTAAGGACTGCAGATGCATCCTTGAAGGACATATTACAGTTTTGTACCTAACATAAATGTAGATGTCAGATAGGTATGCATCTGCAGTCAGGTTTACCCTCCCTCCCTCCTTCCCCTCTGTGGTATTTCCTGGGTACTTATCCCTCGTATAGCTAGCTGGGGTTATCTATTATGGTGCATTTGTTTTATATTACTGTGCATGTTTGGAATTTTTTGCATCTCTCCAAATTTAGCCTTCCTTAGAGGGCACCTGGCATCTGGGGCAAGAAAAACTGAGGAAGATGGCGTCTGCTGACGCTTTTATACCCCAGACGCTCTGTCGGGGAGAGGGCGACATCAGCCGATGCCGGGCCCAGACTTTGGAATCCGACCGACCGAAGGGCTGCCTGAGGCAGGACAACCCATATGTAAGGACTGCAGATGCATACCTATCGGACATCTACATTTATGGTAGGTACAAAACTGTACTTTCTCCCTACCGTCGCTCCTGATGGGAGGCCCGACTGCGCGTTTCTGGAGCCAGTCGGGGGGTCGAATATCATTATACCTGGAGGCCTGGCAAAACATCACCCAGGACCAATGGGTTTTACGAATAATTTCTGGAGGTTGTCATCCCCTTTTCGTCGGACCCCCCTCCAGTCAGAAAAATGCCAGACATTCCACCCAGTCAAAGGGATTCCGCGGCTTCAGACGTTTCAAAGCTGCTAGAAAAAGGAGCCATCCAGCATGTCCCGTCAGACCAGATCGGATTAGGGACTTGCTCCAGATTTTTTTTGATGCCGAAAAGAACGGGACCTGAGACCCATATTGGATCTCAGCCGATTGAACAACCATGTACAAAAGTCCAAGTTTTGTATGGTCACATTGCAGTCAGTTCTCCCATTGTTGGGAAAAGAAGTATGGATGTGCTCCGTCGACCTCAAGGATTCTTACTACCATATCAAAATGAACAGAGCATCCAGGAGTCTCCTGCACTTCCGGCTGGGAGCCAGTCATTTTCAGTTTCGAGCCCTGCCCTTTGATCTCACCACAGCCCCCAAGGTGTTCACCAAATGAATGGCATTGGTGACGGCTCACCTGAGACGTCAAGGATTCCAAGTGTTTCCTTATCTGGACGACTGGCTCCTCACTGCCACCACCAGGCATCTACTAATTCAGACCAGGGACGACACCATCACTCTGTCAACAGTTGGGCATAACATTGAACTGGGAAAAATCTGCCTTGTTGCCCTCAGTGTGTCAATTTTATAGGCACAGAACTAGACACCGTTCAAATGCGGACGTTTCTACCACATGAAAGAATCAGAGTCTTACAGCAACAAGTTCACGCCCTGCTCCCTCTTAGAAGAGCAAAGGCAAGACGGGTTCTCCAACTCCTGGGGACTATGGCTGCAACAATTTTGTTAGTCCCTCTAGCAAAATTACATATGAGGCTCCTTCAGTGGCTCCTCTTTTCCCAGTGGTCTCTTCAAAGGCTTCCACTTTCTCACCCTATTTTAATCACAGGTGCAAACAGGACCTTAGTTGGTGGCTTTGCAACAACCTGGACTCTGGGGATACCCTTCGCTCCACCGACCCCGATTGCCACGGTGACCACGGACGCCTCCCAGGTGGGGTGGGGGGTCATTATCTAGGCAGGACAGTCCAAGGTACGTGGCAAGAGCACGAGATACATTTGCATATCAAAGTCCAGGAGATGAGAGCTGTGCTTCTTGCGTTGCAGGCACTTAAGAGTTTTCTCCCTCTCAGGACTATTGCAATCCACTCGGACAATGTCAGTGGTGTGGTATCTGAACAAACGGGGAGGAACCAGGTCATATCCCCTGTGTAGAGAGGCCATGTGAGTGTGGCAGTGGGCATTGTCTTCCCAAGGTTTTCTGGTGGCAACGCACATTCCGGGGAAGTCCAACGTGATCGCAGATAGGCTAAGCAGAGCTATTTTGATGTCTTACAAGTGGTCCCTGAACAGTCTAGTTGCGGAACGGATCTTCCACAGATGGGGTCAGCCCTGCTGCAACTTTTTTGCCAGTCCTCTCAATGCCAAATGCAGCAGCTACTTCATGTTGATCCCCCCTCAGGGGGAGTCACCCAGGGACGCTCTAGTCCATGGCTGGCCCTCCGTTCTGCTATATGCTTTTCTTCTGGTTCCCATGCTGTCGAAAGTGTTTCAGAAAGCGCAGTCCTTGGAAAGCGGAATGATTCTGATTGCCCCACACTGGCCTCGTCAGGTTTGGTTCCCCTTTCTCCATCCCTATATCGTGGATGAGCCTTGGATTCTGGACCCTCAACCAGATTTACTGACACGTCAGGGCAGCTCCATCCTTCTCTGCGGACCCTCCGGTTGACAGCCTGGCTACTCAACTTCCGTCATTAGGCTTCATCATTTTTCACCGGAGGTAGTTCATATTTTATCTTCATCTCATAAGCCCTCTACTAGGAAGATTTATTCCAGCAAATGGAAGAGGTTTTCAATCTGGGCTCATACCCAAGGGATTGACCCTTACACAGCTTCAATTTCCTCTGTTTTGGAGTTCTTTTATATGCTTTTTTGTCGGGGCTCAGCGTCCGCCACCATAAAAGTCCAATTGGCGACTATTTCTAACTTTCATGTTGCTAATGAGCCTAGTCTGATGGCTCATCGACTCTGTAAGGCTTTCCTGAAGGGCACTCTGTTACTCCGTCGTCCTGTTTCTGAACCTATCATGCCTTGGGATTTAAATCTTGTTCTACAGGCTCTTATTTCACCACCCTTTGAACCTGCAGCTACTTGTGATTTAGAATTCTTGACCTGGAAGACTGTCTTTAGTAGCTATCACATCAGCCAGATGCATTTCAGAGATTCAAGCTCTTTCTATAAAACCCCCATACTTGATTTTTCATAAAGACAGGGTTTCTCTCAGACCGAACCCTTCCTTTTTTCCCCAGAGTGGCGTCTATCACTAATCTTAATCGATCTATTGAGTTGCCAGTGTTCTTTCCCCAGTTCTCGAACAAGGCATAATTTAAATTTCATCAATTTGGATGTACACAGACAATTACACTTATCTGCACAGAACCAAAGATCTCTGAAAATCTGATAGTTTCCTTTTCAGGAAACGGACTTGGGTCTCCTGTCTCCAAAATCACTCTGTCCTGGTGGATATCCAGTTTGCATCTCTTTCATTTATTCTTCAGGAGGTAAAAGATCTACTGTTCCCGGTCAAGGCTCATTCTACTTGGCCTGTATCTACATCTGCAGCCTATCAGGCCAGATTGTCTATGGATGATATTTGTGCTGTGGCTACTTGGGCATCTCCTCACACCTTTGTTACTCATTACAAGTTGGACGTGGTATCTAGGGGCATGACCCTTGGACATGCCTGGTTTGGTGCTTTTCATAAATATATATATATATATATATATATATATATATATATATATATATATATATATATATATATATTTATATGTATGTATACATATATATATATATATATATATATATAAGTACAGGAGCGGTTTTCCCTTTCCTTAGCAAGGTACTTTGCAATTATAGGCTGTTAGTGCCTATTATTAATTTCTCCTTATTAACAAGGAGAGTTGAGTTGCTTGTATCAGTTTAAGGCTTCCTAGTGCTTTCCAGCAGGTATTAGAGCATGTGCTAGTCACAGGGATGGTTAAAGGCAAGATGAAAAAAATGGTTTATCCTAAACACTGCAGTGTGCACTAGAGAAGTTAGATGTGGAAGTAGGTAAGTTCAGTTTTACCTGTCTAAAAAAGTTAAGTTTTAGTGGAGTGTCACTATTTTTAAAACAGCAAGATAGATTGAAAGGGGGTGATCACTTTTGTATTCCGGTACTATGGAATACAAAAGAATGGCTAATAAATTTAAATAGTTGAAGGGGCGTGATTTAAATAGTTGAAGGGGAATGATTTCATAATATGATAATTTTGTGCTTACTCACACAAGCCAGTGAAAGCAGAGAGGAAATGAGATACATGGTCAAATTAACATAAGCGGCAGGCAACTAGAAAGACGGTGGTATTTAAGAACAGAACAGTGACAGGGTGAGGGGATGGGGAAAATTTCTGCCCGACTCGCAAGAAACAAGCTGTGGTGTCTTTTGAAGTTTTAATATGCAGTTAAAAGCAGAACACAAGCAAAACACAAGGTAAAGAAAACAAATCACTGCACTCAAAATATAAAAAGGCAATAAACCAGTACAAAATACAACAAATATCTCTGCCAGGTATCTGCTCTTTCCTTTCCGGCACAGACCCTTTCTCTTTCTTCCTCGATGTCACTTCTGAAGAAGATTGCTTCTCCTCTGGGTTGTGCCTCCGTAGAGGAGGAATCTAATGGTACGGTTTCCCCTGGGGAAGATATTTCCTTTGGAGTGATCACTTTGAAGACAAAGGCATTTTTTTAAGTGAGATTGTTGCCAGGTTTGTGAGATTCAAGAGAGGTACTATGACTTCCTTCAGATTGAATCCCATAGTCCATCAGCCATCCTTCCAGTCCTCTCAACCTACTTGGATGCATTCGTTGCAGCTTCCAAGACCCCCAATTCCCAGTCTCCAATCCTCCTGCGGCCTGACAGATTTCACGATGTACCTGAGGGATGCCAAGTTCCTTTTTATGGCACCTGCAGCTGACCCAGCTACTACATCAGTGGCAGCAGATAAAGCTTCCAAACTTTACCCTCCTACTCCTTTCTTCTCTCTGATAAGGAAAGCAAGGTTATGGAGAGACTGTGGAAAACTATCTACTTTTGCAACCTTGGCCTTTAGAGCAATGAATTATCTTATGCACTTGGCCAAATATTCCCTGGTTGTTATAGCTGATGCAGTGAAAGCCCTGTTAGAGCTTCCAGATTCGCACAACAAAGCCAAGATTTCCAGCATTCTTAACTCCTGCTCCCAGGTTACTAGGCATTCCATCAAATGTAGTTATGGTGCTGCGGAAGCTTCATCTAGGGCTGCAGCTACGTTGTTGGTCCTGCGAAGGTATTCATGGCTTAGATTACAACCATTACCGGATGATATCAAATCTAAGCTCATGGATGCCTCTCTGGACAACATGGCCTTATTTGGCCCTGCAGCTGCAGAACTATTTAAAACTCCTCAGGAAAAGGGGAAGGAACTCCAGGATTTAACACTCAATTTGTCTCTCCTGTCTCCTGCTTCCAGAAAAACTAGCCAACCAGAACCACCTTAGTTATAAAGACAACTCTGTCTCTTCCACCCAAAGGTAAATAGGATGACAGGAGACAGGCATCCTAAGTCTGCTTTCTCCACACCCTCTCAGAAACGGCCTTTTCAGAACAAACCTGGTAGCCTTTGACTTCCGGGTCCCAAATCCATCTTACACTCCTTTCTCTGTGCCTCTCTCTCTCTCTCCCCCTCCCAGTTTGGAAACAAATAACCCAGGACTCTTGGGTCCTTTCCATCTTCGACCAAGGTTACTTCATGGTTTGGGGAACCCATTCTACCTTCAAGGGAATCCCATAACCCCCATAGGACCAAATGGAATTCTTCCCAGTAGTTGTGTCTTCTTTCTCAGGGCACTATCTACGAGGTTCCACCCAGTCAAAGGGGAAAAGGATTGTACTCCAGGATGTTTCTGGTCCCAAGAAAGGATGGTTGTTGCTGGCCTATCCTTGACCTGCCCCATCTAAATACCATTTTGAAAGTTCCCACTTTTTGTATGCTGTCCCTTCCTACTCTACTCCTCCTGATTCTTCCTCAGGCCTTCGTGGTTTCACTGGACATAAAGATGCCTACCTTCACATTCCTGTTCAAGCAGTTCAGGAGATTCCTTCGCTTTTCTGTGGCTTACTCTCATTTTCAGTTTTGTGCTTTGCACTTTGGCCTGTCCACGGCACAGAGGGTATTCACAAAATGTTTAGCTCCTGTTATAGCCTATTGCAGACTGCAGGGCATACAGATATCTCCATACTTGGATGACCTGCTCTTCCAGGCCCCATCAGCAGAAATACTTTTGGACTATCTTTACTACACTGTGTCCCTTCTGAGAGGACAAGGGTTTACCATCAGTCTCCAAAAGTCTTCCCTGACCCCCCTCCCAAGATCGTCTTCCTGGGGTGCTGGATCCTGACAAGGGCAATGATAGCTTGCTTATCCCCAGAAACGATCCTATTCCTCACCTCATATTTCCAGGACCTAATACCACTTCAGTCCCTGACCGCCAGGGAGTTCATGTACCTCCTGTGGTTCATGGCCTGAAGTATTCCAATGCTTCTCTTTTCCAGGCTGCACATGAGGACATTTCACTGGTTCTTGAGAGTAGTTTGGAAGCAACACACTCTGTCTGGAATTTTTTTCCCTCCTACCATGTTTGATAAGGGAGTTGTGGTGGATTTTCCAGTTCACCATAAATCGAGGCCTACCCTATCAGCCGACTCCCACCCACCCAGGATCTGTACATAGATGCGCAAGACACGGGATAGGGTGAAACTCTAGGAAACTGGAAGGTCAAGGATGTGTGGTCCACTCCACAGATAAAAGAACACATGTACATAAGAGAAATGAGAACGTTTCTTTGCCCTCAAAATCTTCAGGTCCAGTATTTCACCAGGTGTCCTAACGTGGTCACAGACAATACTACAGTCCTCTGGTACATCAACAAGTATTGAGGGACAAAGTCCTATATCCTCTGCAGGCTGCTATTGTAAGCTTGGGAGATGGCCAGAGTCGGGTCTCACTCCAGGCAGTTTACATTCCTTTAGCTCAGAATGTGATGGCAAGCTGTCTAAGCATGTCCATGACTCGATCCCATGAGTGGATGTTGAACAGAGATGTGTTTCTGGACCTTTTCCATATGTCAGATCTTTTTGCCTTCCCCATGAGCAGACAACTTCCCAAGTATTGTGCCAGGACTCCACATCCTGAGGCATGTTGGGCAGAAATTCTCTCCTTCCATTGGAAGGAGATGCTTCTCTACGCACCCCCTTTCCTACTCATTCAGAAGGTTCCTCTGAAAATTCAGCAGAAACAACCAAAAATCTTGCTGGTGACCCCCTTTTGGCCAAGACAGCATTGGTTCCTCCTTCATTTAGCCAAGGGCAATCACCGCAAGTTACCCCCTTAGGATGGACTTGCTCACACAGGACAAGAGAACTCTGGTACATCCACAAATGTCAACCCTAAACTTGACACTGTGGGTGACGGAACTTTGATTTCCTTTAGACACATTTACACTGAGGACGTGCTACAAGTTCTACAGGAGACAAGAAAACCCACTACTAGGAAGTCCTATGTCTCCAAATGGATGAAGTTTTCCTTCTGGTGTCTTAAACATTTGCAACCACTGTCTCTAGAGGTGCCAGTGGTTTTGTCTGTCTTGTGTGAATTAATGAAGAGTGGCTTGTCAAATTCCTCAGACAAAGCACATCTTTCTGCCATTTCAGTATGCTTACCTATGTCTCCTTCCTTG
The DNA here is from genome assembly GCF_019279795.1 of Protopterus annectens. NCBI lineage: Eukaryota > Metazoa > Chordata > Ceratodontiformes > Protopteridae > Protopterus > Protopterus annectens. The sequence continues at coordinate 847,439,275 of NC_056750.1, forward strand.
GCTTCCAGGTTGGAAGTCAAATTGTTCCTGAAAGGCACCCTTCACATTAGACCACCAAGGAAACCATTGCCCTCCTCCTTGGGATCTCAGTTTTGTCCTGGAAAAATTTACCCTAGCCCCCTTCGAACCAGCAGTGTCTTCTTCCCTGCAACACTGCACATGGAAATGGCGCTAATGGTTATTACCTCTGCCAGAAGGGTTTCTGAGCTGCAGGCCCTCATGGCTTCTTCTCCCTTCACTGTCTTTCATAGGGATAGGGTTTCTCTTTTCAACTAACCCACCTTTCATGCCCAAGGTGGTAAATGAGTTATCCCTGAATCAGGCTATCAATCTCCCTACTGTCTTCCCTTTTCCCAATCCTCCAGTGAGGGGACTCTCCACACCTTGGGCATTCACAGACAACTGATACTTTTTGAGCAAAACCAAGCCCATCTGCAAGTCTGACAGATTGCCTCCTATCACCCAAAGGGCCCTGGCCAATCTGTTTCCAAGCAAACTGTTTTCTTAGCTCTCTAAAGCTATTTCTTTCTACTACTCAACCAAGGAAAGATCCATCTTCCCCTGTAAGTGCGCACACTACTAGGGCTGTGTCCTCTTCTGGTGCCTTCTTTAAAGAATTTGATACAGCATCTATCCTGGGGGCAGCTACTTGGTTCTCTGTTCATACATCCAATTTGTAGTGCTTGTTGAAGGTGATTTCCAAGTCCAGAGCGGGGTTTGCCAGATCTATTCTCCATGGCTTTGTAGATGACTATCTGATATTGTTAATCCTCGTTCATTCCTTACGCATGGGTATCGGTTCCGACCTTGGAACAGAGTTGGCCATTTTCCAAGCTCATGTCAGCTTCAAACTCTCGAGCTAAACTCTTACCCACAATCCTCCTTTCCCTGTTTCCTCAGATTTCGTATGCCGCGTTGCCATTCAGTCGTGTCAAACTACTTCTCTTGAGCCAAGTACAGCCATTTGTTGTTTAATAGTTTTACAGATTACTTTTCTGTCAGAAAAGTTCATATTTTATTGCATCTTACCCTATCGCATCTAGTGTACATTATTTTTTCAGGTTTTTCTGCTTCTTTCTTTACCATTTTTACCACAAGGTATTCTCTTTTTACCATTGTTGGTAATCCTTTCCCTTTTTCTCTCATACCTTCGGGTACTCTCTCTTACCATTGCTGGTACCTTTTGTATTAATTAATTTGCTGTCATGGCAGATAAAGGTAGTCCAGAGTTTAAGCGGTGTTCTGATTGTGGACACACACTGCCTACTTCTGATGCACTCTGTGCGTTTATTGTTTGGAAGCTTCCCATTTGTCTGTTGACCCACCCTGTACTATTTGTGAGAACTTTTCTAATAGAACCTTGTTGGAAAGGAAAAACAAGCTGATGTCCTTCAAGGATGCATCTGCAGTCCTAACAAATGGGTTGTCCTGGCCTCAGGCAGCCCTTCGGTCGGCCGGATTCCAAAGTCTGGGTCTGGCCTTGGCTGATGTCGCACTTCACCCGACATCATAGCCGCAGTTCAGCGGGTATAAAGGCATCAGCCAACGCCATTTTCCTCAGTCTTTCTTGCCGCGTGGCGCCTGAAGCAAAAGCTGTTCGCAAGTGCCGGTCGGTCAGAACCAGTGATTGCTACTACCGAAGACTTCTAAAAAGCTAAGTACCCCGTTGGGGACTCTTTCTTGCCTCAGCCGATGTCAGTAAAAGTGAATAACTGTTTAACTTGTGGGAAACAAATACCTCATAAAGATTTCCACTCTTACTGCCTACCTTGTTTAGGCCCAGACCACGACGTAGCAGCCTGTCTAGCCTGTGCTTCTTTCAACCGACGGACACTTAGACATCGGTCGGAATTTGCTGAGGAGTTTTTCGGCTCCGCTTTTGCTTACAACATGCCGTCGGAAACTCCGACTTCACAATTAGCTAAAAAGCGCAAGGAAAAGGACCGACACTCGCGGTCCACGGTTTAGGCCGAAACCGCGGTTAAGTCAACCGCGAGTGTCTTGGTTTCGGCTGAAACCGAGCCTTCGGTTCTTACTTCGGCCGAAAGCTTGCCTCCCACCGAGGCCTCATCCAGCATGGCTGAATCTGCAACTGAAATTCCACCTGCTCTTACAGGTTCACAGGATTTATGTGATACTATCCCTTTAGATATCTCTACTCCTGCACGTGGAGCTGCTAGGCCCCCTGCATCCATGTCGATTAAGGCTTTTGCCAGGGCTAAAGCAGCAAAATCAACCATGACTGTGCCTGCTAAGACCCCCCTCTCACAGGCCTAGCTCTAGTACTCAAATGCTTAGTCTAGCAGAGGATCTCATTTCTTTGATCAGGGGATCCCAACCTCACCCTGACAGGGCCTCTCACCCACCTCCAGAGAAGAGGCCTAGAGCAGAGCCCCCTGAGCCAGTTTCTTCAGATTACTCTTCTGATGATTCAGAAAATACTAACCCCCCAGAAGGCCCTTATTCTCCTTATGAGGACTCTGATGCAGAAGACTCCATTCCTTCTGCCTCTCCGACTGAGGAATTTTCTTTTGGGGAAACCTTGCATGCTATGAGGGAACAATTTCAATGGCAGGGCCAGGATTTTTCAGACTCTAGGAAAAGGCTTAGGACCTTTTTGCATTTGCCACAGCATAGGCCTTTAGCCATTCCTCTAGTGCTTACTGTTGTGGATGATGCATTTAATGATGCTTGTACTGCCCCTGATTCACTTCCTCCAGCCCCTGCTAAGCCCGACAGGTACTACAGGGTTCTGGACACACATTATCATTTGTATAAGGCTCCTTTTGCAGATCCTGAAACTATTTCACAGGGACCCAAGGCTGTAGCAGCTACCTCTACCAAAAACCCCCTCCCCTCTGAAAGGGAATCTAGGGCCTTAGAGAGATGGGGTAAAAAAGTTTATACTTCTGCTACTCTTAGGGCCTTAAACTGTCAATTCCACATGATTCAGTATCAGGAATTTGTTAGACCAGTTAACTAAAAAACTGTCCTCGCCTGAACCATTAGACAAAATGTCTCTTCAGGAAATGGTACATAACATTCAGCAGGTCAGTAATCATTCCTTAAAATGCGGCTATGATGCACTGGAGGCTTCCTTTAGATCAGCTATGACTGGTACAGTGATCAGAAGGCATGCATGGTTAAAAGAGCAGTCCTTACCAGACCATGTAAAATCAAAGCTCCTAGATGCTCCCATGGATAAGCATAATTTGTTTGGCTCACCTGCACAGCAGGTGCTGAAGAAGGTGGAAGAGAAAGCAAAATCTATCCAGACAGTCAAGGATTTCTTACAGGTCCAGCCCCCAAGGTTTAGTAGGAACTGGCCTTCTAAGAATTGGTCCTTTCCAGACACCACCAGAGCACAGAGAGGCAGGAATAGGCTTCAAGAGGCAGGGGTCAATCCAGAGGTGCCTACAGGGACGCCAGTGGCAGCCTAACAACCAGAGTACTGCCACAGATCCAGCCACTACCACTTCCACAGGACAATCACAGTGACTTGGCTCTGAGACCGCCTACCAGGGAACAACTAGATGCACCCTTAGGCGGAAAGCTAGCCTTATTTTCAGTAAACTGGCATTACATCACAGGAGACAAATGGATTTTACAGACAATAGACAAAGGTTACAGGTTTCACTTCCATACTCTACCAAGGAAGAGAGGAATGCCAAACCTACCTCCAAATCAAAAGACAAAAGCTCTAGAACAAATAGACAACTTAATAAGGATGAGAGCTATAGAAAAGGTACCGTCTATGGAACAAGGGCAAGGATTTTACTCCAGACTTTTCCTGGTGCCAAGAAAAGAAAACCAATGGAGACCTATTCTAGACCTGTCCGCTCTGAACACATTTCTCATTGTTCCAAAATTCAAGATGCTGACCCTACAGCAGCTTCTTCCCATGCTAGGCAAGGAGTCTTGGCTGGTAACTCTAGATCTCAAGGAGGCATACCTGCACGTCCCCATACGACAAAATTGCAGAAGATACCTCAGATTTCTTGCAGGATCAGAGCATTATCAATTCTCAGCATTGCCCTTTGGCTTATCTACTGCGCCCAGAGTATTCACGAAATGCCTGGCATCAGTAATTGCTCATTGCAGGCTTCAGGGAATTCAAATTTACCCTTACCTGGACAACTGCCTGTTACAAGCGGACAACAAAAACAAATTAGCAAAAGATTTGAAAAAGGTCATTCATCTGCTACAAGCCCTGGGATACACAGTCAATATAAAAAAGTCAAGGCTGATACCATCCCAGAGGATAACTTTCTTGGGTGCAGAACTGGACACATCAAATCAAATGGCATCCCTCACAGCAGAAAAGCAGAAACTCCTTCCTCTCTATTTCATGGCATTAACAACGCAGAACCAGCTAACAGCAAGGAAAGTCCTGCAAGCCCTGGGTTACATGGCATCCTGCATAATATTGATTCCACATGCCAGACTACATATGAGGAAGTTGCAATGGTACCTAAGGAATTTATGGTCTCAGCACAAGCACAGCCTAGAAAACCAAATTCCAATAATTCCATGCCTGAAGCAAGAATTCCAATGGTGGGCTCAGGCCTGTCAATTCAACAAAGGACTGCCCTTCCACAGACCTCAACCAAGCCAGACTATCACCACGGACGCCTCAGACCTCGGTTGGGGGGCACACATGCGGGACAAGTGCATACAAGGTTTATGGACTCAAGACCAGCTGAACCTACACATAAATCTAAAGGAGATGCTGGCAGTAAAACTGGCAATTCAGACCGTTTCTTCAACAGGGTCAATTGCTGATAAGGACGGACAACACCACAGTTATGTGGTACATCAGCAAACAGGGAGGCACACATTCATACCCTCTATGCCGGATGGCAGTGGACCTCTGGAATGTGGCCCTGAGCTTCAACATACAGCTCCAGGCAATATTTGTACCAGGAAAAGAAAATATACTAGCAGACATCCTAAGCAGAACTACCACGGATGCCCACGAATGGATGCTGCATCCAGACATCTTCAAATCCATTACAAGGAAATGGGGACTACCAGAAATAGACTTATTCGCATCCCCACACAACCACCAATTGAAAAAATTCTGCACAAGGACATACCACCCTCGGGCTTGGAAGGTGGACTCCCTATCTTTCAGTTGGGAAAACCTGACAGCATATGCATTCCCACCTCTTCCTTTGATGCACAAGGTGCTACTGAAGATCAAAGAAGACCGCCCAAGGATCATCCTGATAGCTCCAGACTGGCCGAGGCAGCATTGGGTACCCATTACTGAGGAGTATGTCTCGGGAACAAATATGGCCTCTGCCCCTAGTTCCCTTACTGCTAACACAGAACAACTTCAAAACCCTGCATACAAACTTGAAAACGTTACAGCTAGCTGCCTGGAACATTGCATAAGACAAAATAACCCAGATTTATCTCAAAGGGTTAAAGACATTATCTTGGAGGCTCGCAGACCCTCAACAAGGAAAACTTATTCAGCAAAATGGAGAAGATATCTCATTTGGAGTGCAGCAAAAGGAGAAAATGTGTCACTGGTAAACATAGCTAACATCCTGGAATACTTGGCAGAACTTTTCCGCAATGGCCTGTCCTATTCTTCCATTAAGATTCATGCATCAGCTATTTCAGCAGAATACAACATGGACCCTCCAGTCTTCTCTCATCCTCTACTCAGGCAGTTTCTGAGAGGAATTAAAAATGTAAAGCAACCAAGGAAGCCACCATTGCCCGCATGGGACTTGAACTTTGTGCTGGAAAAGTTGACACTCCCTCCTTTTGAACCAGCAGCAACAGCAGAATTACAGTACTTATCATGGAAAACTGCTTTCCTGCTTGCAATTACTTCAGCAAGAAGGGTTTCTGAATTACAGGCATTAATGGCAGTACAGCCCTTCCTTATCTTCCATCAAGATAGTGTCCATGAGAACTAATCCTACTTTCATGCCAAAGGTGGTCTCCAGGGTGTCTCTAAGCCAAGCTATCCACCTACCTACATTCTTCCCCAACCCACAGAACAGGGGAGAAAGATTATTACATACCTTGGATGTACATAGGCAATTGTGCTACTACCTGGACAGAACCAAGAGCAATAGAAAAACTGACCAGCTACTGGTAGCATATGCAACAGGAATGGAAGGAAAAGCAATTTTAAAACAGACAATCTCAAAGTGGATAGGAAATTGCATTAGATTTTGTTACTCTTACCATGGAAAGACAACTCCAGAAAACATCAGACCTCACTCCACAAGGGCTACAGCCACTACTACAGCTTTTTTACGAGGAGTGGCTACCAAAGACATTCTAGAGGCTGCTACTTGGAGCTCCGTGCATACATTTGCCAAGCATTATAATCTACCCTTATACTACAGATCCCGAGCAGGTTTTGCCACTGCTGTTTTGCTAGGGATCTTAACTACACCATAATCTTATTATTACCTCCTCCCCCAGTTTGGCTATGGTATTCTACCCATTTGTTAGGACTGCAGATGCATCCTTGAAGGACATAGTACAGTTTTGTACCTACCATAAATGTAGATGTCCGAGAGGTATGCATCTGCAGTCAGGATTACCCACCCGCCTTCCCCTCTGTGGTACTCCTAGGGTATTTGCCCATCTTATAGCTAGCTGGGGTGGGATCTATTATGGTGTATTTGTTTGTATATATGTATATACATGTTTATTTCTATTTGCTCTCTATTGTTTGGAAACATTTGCATTTATCCAAATTTAGCCTTCCTAGAGGGCACCTGGCATCTGGGGCAAGAAACTGAGGAAAATGGCGTTGGCTGATGCTTTTATACCCGCTGAACTGCGGCTATGACGTCGGGTGAAGTGCGACATCAGCCGAGGCCAGACCCAGACTTTGGAATCCTGCCGACCGAAGGGCTGCCTGAGGCCAGGACAACCCATTTGTTAGGACTGCAGATGCATACCTCTCGGACATCTACATTTATGGTAGGTACAAAACTGTACTTTACTGAAGGGACTTCTAAAATTTCCCTTTTTGGAGGCTATTTCTGGGTTGGAGGCCTCAACCCCTCCTAGAGCCCATAAGAAAACCTTGGATGTTCCTACTAAGGCTAAATCTTTGCCTTTGTCTCCGGCTTGGGACTCCCGCTAACCAAAACCTAAAAAGGCTAAAGTTTCGGCTCCAGAACTCAGTCAGCCCCAGTGCTTTTGGTGCCTAGACCTTCGGCTCCATTAGTGATTTCGGCTCAGTCTTCTCCTGCAGCCCTTCTATATATCGGCACTGAGAGGCTCCTCAGTTCAGTCTATTACCACTGTATCGGCACCAACCGTTCAGTCGGTGCAGACCTTGACCGCGTCTGCTCTGAGATATTCCTCTGAACCGACGCCTTTATTGTTGGCTCCAGTTTTGTCAGTTCCAGCTTCGGCACAGACAACCACTTCGGCACCGATCCCTGTGTCTGTGCAGATCATGACCTTGGCACTGATGACGACTTTGGTACAGACAACAGTAGTCCAGTCTCACGGCATCATTGTCCTCAGTGTGGACAGATGAGATGGGCACCGATTCTGCATCTTCTATGGAGAGGCCTGTTTCTCCCTCAGTCTCCGTGAGGTCCACTAGAAGCCTTTCCGAACATGTGTTGCGTCTTGTGTACCAGGTACTCTTGGCCAGAGGTATCCCACCCCTCAAGAACTATCCTTCCTTGGGAGGTGATCACCCATCTCCAAAGACCTCTTCGTATTCTCCTCCTTCATTGCCGTTGAAGTCCATGGATATAGCAGCTTTCCCTTCTGCGGTCCCCTTTATGGATTTTACTAAGGAACCGCAGTTGCTTTTGTGGCAGGAAAGTTTTGCTACGACCCAGGATGTCAGTTGACGTGCATAGTTTGCTGCTCCACAGCCATCCAGGGGCTCTGCGTCGGCAGGCTGAGCCACTTAGGGGAGAGGTGACCCCTGTCCTAGACATGCACTCCTCTTTGGGTGGACCAGCCTTCCAACTGATGGAGAAGGCTTTCGCTGCTACTGGCGATAACGGACAGTCTCTGGTACACTGGTTTCACAAGTCGCACCTAGTGGACACCGGGTGCAAGGGCCACAGGACATATTCCAGCAGGAATCCCCTTTTCCTCTGTTTCTCCAGCTTCTCCCGCTGAGGAGGTCCACCAGAAAAGTTTGTGTAAGAGGAAGCACATGGACTCCACAGAGGAGTCCCTCACCGAAGACGCAGATTTCGATGACTGGGAATGATCCCCTCAGTCACCCTCTGAGGTATCCTTTGGTGATATTCTCCAAGTCCTGAAACAGAGAGGTGACTGGCAGTTCTCTAATCCGACCTCTGAGGAGTCTGTGTTCCTGCAGGCCTTTTGCGTCCGGCCCCCTACCTCCTGGGTTACTCCACCTGCTGATGAACTTGTCCGGCTCATCGTGCAGCATCCTTGGAAGGCTCCTGATACCGTCAAAGCTATTCCCTGGAGGCCAGATAAGATCTTGTCCCCTTCTACTTCAGATCCCCATTGGTCCAAAGGTCTTCCTGTGGATGCTTTGGTGGTGGCGGCCCCAACCACAAAGGATCTGGCAGAAAAATAAAGCCAGACTGTCCATCTGCCTAACAGAGTCCTGGACCCTGGACAGGATAGGGAAGCACACCTTTGCTTCAGCGACCTTTGCTATCAAGTCCCTGAATCATATGGCACATTTTACCAGGCGTCAAAGGGATCTGCCTTCTGAGCTCTCTGAAACCTTGGCTGGTGCCGTGTCTGAGGTCCGTGACAAGGTGGCGCCTCAGCTGGCCACAGTTGTATCTATATCTAACTCCTCTATGCGACTGATATCTCGCGCATCAGAAGAAGCTAGAGCAGTGGGTTCAGTTGCGGTCTTTAGACGACACGCCTGGATGCGCTTGTGCAACTTCGCGGAACCCTTTAAGTCTTTTCTTAATGCCACCATTGAGGCCGCCTCTTTGTTTGTGTCCAAAGTTAAAAGCACACTAGCCAGATGTGAACAGGACGGTAAGACCCTTTCTGCCGTAGGTGTCAGTTATTCTTCCCCTCAACGTGCTTTCTCTTGAAACCAAAAGAGTGGGAAGATATGGTTCAAGAAATCTCAGGGTCCTTTCCATGACACACAGGCCAAGTTCTCCCCCAGAGGCAGAGGGGGAAACTCACAGGGAAGACTCTCCTTTCGGGGCAGAAGGGGGTCTGCGTAACCATGGTTCCAGGGATTCTTTCCCTGGTCAATCCTACCAGTGCACCTGAAGAGCAGCCCAACTCCTTTCCTCGGGAGGTGGTTGGGGAATGTTTCTCTTTGTACCCTTCTGCCTGGCTAACCATCACCACAGATTCTTGGGTACAAAGGATTATAACCAGAGGTTATCATATCCCCTTTGATCTTTGTCCCGTCCCTTCAAAAAATCTTCCCTATGTTCCACCCAGTCAAAGGGAAGAAGCAGCACTAGAGATAGAAAAGCTAAGAAGAGAGAGTCATCCAAATAGTCCCTCCAGACCAGATAGGATCCGGATTCTACTAGACTATTTTTGGTGCCAAAGATAACAGGGGACTGGAGACCAATTTTGGATCTCAGTGTATTGAACAAGTTTGTGAGAGTACAAAAATTCCGGATGGTCACAATAGTCTGTCCTCCCGCTTTTGGAAAAAAAAACGATTGGATGTGCTCTGTAGATCTTCAAGATGCGTAGTACCACATAAAGGTGGACAGGCCATCAAGATGATTTCTGCGCTTCCGTGCTGGAGCCAGTCACTACCAGTTCAGAGTACTGCCCTTCGGACTCTCTACAGCCCCCAGTGTGTTCACAAAGTGCATGCAGTTGTCAGAGCTCACTTGCGACTTCCAAGGATTCCAGGTGTTTCCATACCTAGACAACTGGCTCATTTCTGCCCCCAACACAGATCTACTGGAAAAAGGCCTGGCATACTCTCTCCTCGCTGCTCAAAGGCTGGGCATAACCATAAACTGGCAAAAATCCACTCTCCCCATCTCAGTCAACAGAATTCATAGGGGTTATCTTGGACACAAAAAATTGCAGAGCTGCTATTCCAGAGCACATAATTCTAAGGATAAAGCAACAGCTAATTCCAATCCTTTCAAGGGAAAAATCCACGGCTCACTCTGTTCTACAGCTGTGTTTGGTTCCATGGCAGCCTGCATCACCATTGTTCCCCTGGCCAGGTTTCACAGGAGGCTTCTACAATGGCTTCTGCTCACCTAATGGTATCCTTTTCAGCATCCTCTTTCAGCCATGATTCGAGTAACCCACAGGTGCAAACAGGATTTAAATTGGTGGATGACAGTCTCTCAGTGGTCTCGCCCCTTCTCCCCCCCAGCAACCCAAGGCCACAGTGACCACGGACGCCTCCCTGATGGGGGGGGGGGGGGGTTGTGTCAGCGACAGACAGTTCAAGGCACTTGGTTTGAACTGGAGGCCCATCTGCATATAAATGTTGTAGAGCCGAGGGCGGTGCTTCTGGCATTGCAAGCATTTCATCCCCTGCTGCCGTCTGGGACTATTGCGATTCAGTCAGACAACATGGCAGTGGGCTGGTACATCAACATGCAAGGTGGAACCAAATCTTTCCCCCTTTGTCAAGAGGCCATGAGGATATGGCAATAGGCAATGGCTACCAACTGTTCTTTTCTAGGAGCACACATTCCCAGGAGTTCCAACGTGATAGCAGACAGACTCAGCAGGTGCATTCTTTAACCTTACGAGTGGTCCCTGAATCCCTTGATAGCTGCGGAAATCTTCCACCGCTGGGGCCGTCTTTGCTGCAACCTCTTGCATCCCCAACCAGCTACAAATGCAGCAACTACTTCGCCCTGATTACCCCTCCGGGACAGTCACCCAGGGGCGCTCTAGTCCATGATTGGCCCTCAGGTCTTCTTTACGCATTTCCACCCTTTCCCCTCATTCCCCAGTTTCTGAAGAAAGCCCGTTGGTTGAAGAGCAAGGTGATCCTCATAGCACCATATTGGCCTCGACAGATTTGGTTCCCCTTCCTTTGGCCTCGCCTACTAGATCGACCATGGATTCTCCGTCCAACCCCGGAGTTGATCTCGCATCCACAGAGCCTGATTCATCCCAACTTGAACAGCCTGAAGCTCACGGCTTGGCTACTCCAGTTCCCTTGATCGCCAGGCAGAATGATCTTTCTTTACCAGTATGTGATATTCTCATTGCTTCTCATAAGTCATCCACTAGAATTACTTATCTGAGCAAGTGGAAAAGATTTACCTGTTGGCTGAAAGATAAACAAGTAGACCCCTTTTCAGCACCAGTGTTGATATTACTTAGACTATCTGGCCGACCTTTTTCAATCGCGTCTGTTGGCCTCTACGGTTAGAGTTCATTTGGCTGCAATTTTTAATTTTCATGAGGGTGTACAAGATTCCTCTCATGTCCCATAAATTGTGCAAGAACTTCATAAAAAGTGTGAATCATCTGAAGCCACCTTTCAGAGAACCTATTTCAACCATGGGATTTATCATTAGTTCTACAAGCTCGGGCAGTGTCACCTTTCGAACCAGCCTCTTCTTATGACCTCAAGTATTTGTCATGGAAAACCTTGTTTTTGGTCACCATTACTTCTGCCAGACGTATTTCTGAGCTTCAAGCTTTGTGTCAAGAATCCATACTTGATTTTTCATAGAGATAGTGTCTCTGAACTAATCCATCATTTCTGCCAAAAGTGATCTCTGAAATGTCCATTAATCAAGCCATTGAATTGCCAGTTTTCTTTCCCAATCATTCAAACAGAGGAGAGTATTGCCTACATACCCTAGATATCCACAGGGAAGTCCGTTTTTACTTAAACAGGACTAAACCCTTTCGTAAATCTGACCAGTTATTTTTGGCCTTTTCTGGACCTAGATTAGGATCTGCTGTTGCTAAGGTCACATTAGCTAGATGGTTGAAGGACTGTGTGACCTTCATTTTTACACAATGTAATATCTTGCCTACTGCTATGAAAGCTCATTCAACAAGGCCGGTGGCAACTTCTGCCTTCCATGCCAGAGCATCTTTACATGACATCTGTGCAGCTGCAACTTGGGCTACACCTCATACCTTCATCAATCATTACAAATTGGATTTGGCATCCAGGGGAAGAGCATCTTTCGGTTCTATGGTGCTCAGGAATGTCCTTCCATGAGAGCCTCCCAGGAATAGAGGTAGCTGGGGACTCTGTCCCATGCGTAAGGAATGAATGAGGATTTAACAGTATCAGATAAAGAAGTTATGTCTTACCATAACGTTCCATCTGTATTGTTGATCCTCGTTCAGTCATTACGACCCTCCCTCCTTCCCCCTTCTGTGGTTTCTAGTGGATCTCGCCATCCGCTTCTCTTAGGTTATTTGACCAGAGGTAGCCTCTACCTTCTTTGACTTGCAAACTCAATCTGAGGTAACAGGGAAAGGGGGATTGTTGGTAAGAGTTTAGCTCGAGAGTTTGAAGCTGACGCGAGCTTGGAAATTGGCCGGCTCTGTTCCCAGGTGGGAACCGATACCCATGCGTTATGACTGAACTGGGATCAACAATACAGATAGAACGTTATGGTAAGACGCAACTTTTTTCTGTTCCTCCTCTGCATGAGTTTTGGCATTTTCCCTCATGTTATAAATACTGCAACATATGTGTAGAAGGGTTCCTATTAGAAGACCGAAGACTCATTCTTTCGAATACATCTTGGTCGAACTTAAAAGACTGTAACTGCAAAATATCGAACTGCTTTTAAGCAAATTCCTTCCCTGAGAGAGAATTCGCTTGGCTGCTTTACTTTGCCATTTTTGGCACTATAGTGCGGTCTCTGAGTTGGTATATTTAAGTAGGGGGCGGTGTGGGGGGTCAGCAGGGAGTGTAATGTTTAAAGTGTTTTTGTTGGAACAGCAATTTTTTCCCTTAGAAAAAAATTGCTGTTCTGACAGCTCGACATTGTAAGCTTTCGCTTACATAGGGTCAATTAATCACCGTTCACTACTTTTAAGCATTCTGTGATCCAGTGTAGACCCGAATAGAAGGCCATTAAATGGTTGTGTAAAATCTTACCATAACCATTGATGTCCTTCTCTTCTACATACTGCAGTATTGCTTTCCCCCCTTGTTGCTCACCTTTATCAGGCTGGTGCTTTGCGGCATTCATTTCTGAGGTAGCTACATGCTGACGTCCACTTTATACCCGATGCCTGTTTATGGCTGATGTGGTGTTCTCAGTGATGTTCTGTTGTATGTACCTTGCAGTAGCTTTTAGACTTTGGTGTACTGGCCGGAAGTACAAGTTAGTCTGATAAGGACTCCCCCATGTTATGAATATTGCAACATATAGAAAAGATCTATGGTTATGGTAAGATGTTACACAACTATTCTTTCATTTTATTGCTTGAGAAAGCTGTGTGATATGAAGCTGTGCTGTCACTACTAGAGTTTTGACCTAACCATTTCAAAGCCCTGGAGGGGAAGCATAGGGCCTGCTGTACAGAAATGGTGACTTGAGTACACCTAACATTGAGGCAAATGGGGAGGATCACCTGCACAGTCTCAAACCAGTGCTCCTTCATAGTTCTATGTGTAGGGTTGAAGGCTTTCAGAAAAGCAATTGCATCAATAGTCCTGTGATGTCCTTCATGGATGCATCTGCAGTCATAACAACTGGGTTGTCCTGTCGTCAGGCAGCCCTTCGGTCGGCCGGATTCCAAAGTCCGGGTCCGGCTACGGCTGATGTCGCACTTCACCAGACGTCATCTCTGCTGGTCTTCGGGTATAAAGGCATCAGCCGACGCCATTTTCTTCAGTCTTTCTTGCCGCGTGGCGCCCGAAGCAGAAGCTGTTCGCAAGTGCCGGTCGGTCAGATCCAGAGATTACTACTACTGAATACTCCTTCGAAGACTTCTAAAAGCTAAGTACCCCGTTGGGGACTCTTTCTTGCCTCATCCGATGTCAGAAAAAGTCAATAACTGTTTAACTTGTGGGAAACAAATACCTCATAAAGATTTCCACTCTTACTGTTTGCCTTGTTTAGGCCCAGACCACGACGTAGCAGCCTGTTCGGCCTGTGCTTCTTTCAACCGAAACGCTTAGGCGTCGGTCGGAGTTTGCTGAACAGTTTTTCGCTCTGAATTTGCATACATTATGCCGCCGGATCCTCCGACTACCCAAATTATTAAAAACGCAAAGAAAAGACCGACACTCGCGGTCCGCGGTTTCGCCGAAACCATGGTTAAGCAAACATGAGTGTCTCGGTTTCGGCGAAACCGAGAAAACTGATCAGAGTACAGCCGAATCAATGACTACTACTGAGGTTCCGTGACCTTACTTGAATCGGCCTCAGAAATTTTACCTACTACAGTGGTTACTAGTGACTTATCAGACACCATCCCTTTGGATGTCTCTACCCCAGCACGTGGTGCTGCTAGGCCTCCTGCAGCCATGTCTATTAAGGCCTTCGCCAGGGCTAAAGCAGCCAAATCTACTAAGTCAGTGCCTGTTAAACCCCCCTCAACCAGGCCCACTTCTAGTTCACAAATGCTTACTCTGGCAGATGATTTAATATCCTTAATTAGGGGATCTCAATCTCACCCAGACAGGGCCTCTCAGCCCCCAGAAAAGAGACCTAGAGCAGAGCCCCTCGAGCCTGTGTCCTCTGATGATTCTGCGGAAGACTCAGATATTACAGACCAGCCAGAGGCTCCTTTCTCCAATTTTGAGGACTCAGATGCTGAAGAATCCATTCCAGCTGCTTCCCCACCAGAAGAATTCTCCTTTGGGGAAACCTTACATGCCATGAGAGAACATTTCCAATGGCAGGAACAGGATTTTTCAGACTCCAGAAAAGACTTAGGACTTTTCTGCACCTACCACAACACAGGCCCTTAGCTATACCTCCTGTCCTCTCTGTTGTGGACGATGCATTTAATGATGTTTGCACTGCACCAGATTCTTTACCGCCAGCACCTGCCAAACCAGATAGATTTTACAGGGTGCCAGACACTCATCATCACCTATACAAGGCCCCTCTTGCAGACCCCGAAACTATATCCCAGGGCCCTAAGGCAGTAGCCTCAACCACAGCAAAAAACCCTATTCCTTCTGAAAGGGAAGCCAGGTCTTTAGACAGATGGGGCAAAAAGGTTTACACCTCTGCTACTCTCTCAGCTAGAGCTTTAAACTGTCAGTTTCACATGATACAATACCAAGAGTTTATGCTTGATCAGTTAACTAAAAAGCTATCCTCTGACTCTATAGATAAGAAAAATCTATTAGAAATGGTAAATAACATACAACAGGTTAGAAACCATTCCTTAAAATGTGGCTATGATGCACTGGAGGCTTCATTTAGATCAGCCATGACTGGCACAGTGATAAGAAGACATGCATGGCTGAAGGAACAAGTTTTACCGGGTCATGTTAAAGCTAAGTTATTAGATGCTCCTATGGATAAGACCAGTTTGTTCGGTGCACCTGCCCAGCAGGTAATGAAGAAAATGGAAGAAAAGGCAAAATCTGTACAAACGGTTAAAGATTTCTTGCAGGTTCAGCCCCCAAGGTTTAGCAGGAACTGGCCTGCCAAAAATTGGTCCTTTCCTGACTCCACAAGATCCCAAAGGGGCAGGAATAGACGTTCCAGAGGCAGAAATCAAACCAGAGGGGGTGCCTACAGAGGACGACAGTGGCAAGGTAATAACAGAGCCACAGGCACAGCCACTACCACTACAACAGGGCAATCACAGTGACTTGATTCTAACTCCGCCTACCAGGGAACAAATAGCAGCACCCTTAGGCGGAAAATTAACCTTATTTTCAAAGAACTGGCACTATATCACAAAAGACAAGTGGATTTTGCAAACCATAGACCAAGGTTACCGGTTCCACTTCCACACTATACCAGTCAAAAGAGGAATGCCAAACCTACCTCCAAATCAAAAAACAGAAGCTCTACAGCAGATAATGCAATTAACAAAGATGAGAGCTGTGGAAAGAGTACCAATACCAGAACAAGGCAAAGGATTCTACTCCAGACTATTCCTAGTTCCAAGAAAGGAAAAAAGCTGGAGACCTATTCTCGATCTGTCCACCTTAAACACATACATCATTGTCCCAAAATTCAAGATGCTGACCCTACAGCAACTTCTTCCCATGCTGGGCAAGGAGTGTTGGCTGGTAACTCTAGATCTCAAGGAGGCATACCTGCACGTCCCCATTCGACCAATTTGCAGAAGATACCTCAGATTTCTTGCAGGATCAGAGCACTATCAATTCTCAGCATTGCCCTTTGGCTTATCTACTGCCCAGAGTATTCACAAAATGCCTGGCATCAGTAATCGCCACTGCAGACTACAGGGAATCCAAATTTATCCATACCTGGACGACTGCCTGCTACAAGGGGACAACAAAAGCAAGCTGACAACAGATTTACAAAGGGTCATTTACTTGCTACAAGCACTGGGATACACAGTCAATTTGCAAAAATCAAGGCTGATTCTATCCCAAACAAGGACATTCTTGGGCTGAATTGGACACAGTAAAACAAATGGCATTCCTAACTGCAGAAAAACAAAAGATCTCCCTCTTTACTTCTTGGCACTAACAAACCACAGCAAGCTAACAGCAAGAAAAGTTCTGCAGGCCTTGGGCTTCATGGCATCATGCATAATCTTGGTTCCACATGCCAGACTGCATATGAGAAAACTACAGTGGTACCTAAAGAATTTATGGTCCCAACACAGGCACAGCCTAGAAACAGAAATTCCACTAATTCCATGCCTAAAACAGGAGTTCCTATGGTGGGCTCAAGCATGCCAGTCAAACCCAGGCTTACCCTTTCACAAATATCAAGCAAGCCAAACCATCACAACAGATGCCTCAGACCTAGGATGGGGGGCTCACATGCTGGACAAATGCGTGCAAGGATTGTGGACGAGGACCAACTTCACCTGCACATCAACCTAAAAGAAATGCTGGCAGTAAAACTGGCAATCCAAAAATTCAGACCATTTCTCAAAGAAGGCCATTTGATGATAAGGACAGACAACACCACAGTCATGTGGTACATCAACAAACAGGAGGCACTCATTCATACCCCTATGCAGAATGACTTTGGACCTTTGGAACCTGGCACTCAGCTACAACATCCAGTTACAGGCAATGTTTGTACCGGGAAAGGAGAACACTCTAGCAGACATGTTAAGCAGAACCACCTCGGATGCTCACGAATGGATGCTACACCGACATCTTCAAGACCATCGCAAAGAAATGGGGAATGCCACAGATAGATCTATTCGCTTCCCCTCTCAACCACCAGCTCAAAATATTCTGCACAAGGACATTCCATCCACTTGCATCGAAGTGGATTCGCTCTCCTTCAGCTGGAAAGGCCTGACAGCATATGCATTCCCACCTCTTCCCTTGATACACAAGGTATTACTAAAAATCAAGGAGGAACGTCCAAGGATAATCCTGATAGCTCCAAACTGGCCAAGACAACACTGGTACCCATTGCTGAGGAGCATGTCTCGGGACAAAATGTGGTCAATACCCTGATGCCTTTGAGGTTAACTCAGAACAACTAGAGCAGCATGCATCCAAACCTAAAAGCGTTGCAGCTGACTGCATGGCACATCACATAGCAGCAACTATTCCAGATCTCTCCCAAAGGGTTAAAGACATTATCCTTGAAGCCCGCAGACCTTCAACAAGAAGGAACTATGCAGGAAATGGAAAAGGTTTGTCATTTGGAGTGCTGAAAGAGGGAAGGATGTGTCGAATATAGATATGGCTAACATTCTGGAGTACTTGGCAGAGCTTCTACATACAGGCCTGTCCTATTCCTCCATCAAGATACATGCATCAGCTATTTCAGCAGAATACAGCTTTGATCCACCTGTCTTCTCACATCCTCTACTCAGGCAGTTCCTCAGAGGGATCAAGAATGTAAAACCTCCTAGGAAACCACCACTGCCAGCTTGGGATTTGAACTTTGTGCTAGAAAAGTTGACACTCGCACCTTTTGAACCAGCAGCAACAGCAGACCTACAGCATCTTTCATGGAAAACTGCTTTCCTACTGGCAATAACCTCAGCAAGGAGGGTTTCTGAACTTCAGGCCCTAATGGCAGTACAACCCTTCCTAATCTTCCACCAAGACAGAGTGTCCATGAGGACTAATCCTACATTTATGCCTAAGGTGGTATCCAGAGTGTCCCGAAACCAGGCAATCCACCTACCTACCGTCTTCCCCAACCCACAAAGCAGAGGGGAAAGAATGCTGCATACCTTGGATGTACACCGACAGCTACGCTACTACCTGGACAGAACAAAAAGTAACAGAAAAACTGACCAGCTTTTTGTAGCCTATGCAACAGGAAGGGAAGGAAAAGCAATTTCCAAACAGACAATCTCCAAATGGATAGGAAATTGCATACGATTCTGTTACTCCTTCCATGGAAAACCAATTCCACAGAACATACGACCTCATTCTACAAGAGCAACAGCCACTACCACAGCCTTCTTACGAGGAGTGGCAACCAAGGACATTATTGAGGCGGCTACTTGGACCTCCGTGCATACATTTGCCAAGCATTATAATTTACCTCTGTATTCCAGATCCCGAGCAGGGTTTGCCACTGCTGTACTGCAAGGGATCCTAACCACACCATAATCTATTCTTCCTCTTCCCCTAGTTGGCTATGGTATTCTACCCAGTTGTTATGACTGCAGATGCATCCATGAAGGACATAGTACAGATGTTCTTCGTTCCCCATTGCTGCAGTCCTTACTATTGGGTAGTCCGCTATCCAGTCGGCCCGAATACCAGAGTATAAGGCTGACGTCGGTCAGGGCGCATTAGACTGACGTCAGTACGTCAGGGTACTAATGCGCATGACCGACGTCATATCCTCAGTCTTTTTTGCCGCATGGTTCGATGCAGAAGCAGTTTTGCGAGTGCAGGTTGGCGTTCTGAAATATTTCCGAAGCCGGAGTTTCAGACCGAATCAGAGTTGGCTAAGTACCCCGTTGGGGAACATTTTGGTTTTTTCTTGCCTCAGTATTTTACCGGATGTCAGAAAAAGTGAATAACTGTATTTCTTGTGGGAAACAGATACCTCATAGGGATTACCATACCTTGTGTATACCTTGTTTAGGGCCTGAGCACGACGTTGTTGGTTGCCGCTCTTGTGCTAGGTTTAACAAACGCACTATTAAGAGGAGGTTAGACTGTGCCAGGTTAGTGTTTGGGAAGCGTTGCAATTATAAAATGCTGTCGGATGCTCCGCCGCTTCGTCAAGAAGCGCAAGGACAAAACAGTGAAGCCTAGGGTTGATGAACCGACAGTCCCGGACGTCGGTTCTTTAGAAGGCTCAGTGGAGCCAGAGGTTTTGCCAGGAGTTTCTAGGGAGTCTCAGGCAGAAACTTTACTGTTACAGGATGTGCCTTCTCAGGAGGTAGGCCAGGCTGAGGGGGCTTCTCAGGTAACTGTTCTTCCCTCTCTTCCCAAGGTAGTTAGAGCCTCTCCTTCTATTGCCAAAACTTCTTTGAGAGGTAGGCCAAGTTCAGCTTCAGTGGGGGCTTCTCCTAGCATTTCGGGTTCTGTACCTAAGAAACATATGCTTAAAATGGCAGAAGATTTGATTACTATGATTAGAGGTTCTATGCCCCCTCCTGATAAGAGGCCTAGGGTGGAAACGGAGTTTGATAGTTTTGAACAGGGTTCAGAGGCTTCTGAGTCTTCTGCGGAAGATTTGCTGGAGTATCCTCCTTATTCTGATTCTGATGTAGATGATTCCACTCCTACAGCTTCTCCTCCTGAGGATTTCTCATTTTCAGAGACTCTGCATTCCATGAGGGAGCACTTTAAATGGGAAGGCCAGGATTACTCTGATTCCAGGAAAAGGCTTAGGGAATTCTTGTTTTACCCCAGCATAGGCCCTTAGCTATACCTCCTGTGTTGAATGTGGTGGAAGATGTTTTGCAGAGGCTTCCCTGAACCCTGACTCTTTGCCTCCTGCTCCTGTTAAACCTGATAGGTACTATAGGGTGCCCGAAGCTCATAAGTATTTGTTTAAGAGTCCTAGGGCGGACCCAGAAACTGTTTCTCAGGGGCCTAAAGGTGTTAAGGCCTCTGTGGTTAAAAATCCTGTTCCCACTGATAAAGAGGCAAGGGCTTTGGATAGGTGGGGAAAGAAAGTGTATACTTCTTCCACTCTAGCCATGAGAGCGTTGAATTGTCAGTTTCACATGCTAAAATATCAAAATTATCTCCTTTCACAATTGAAATCTAAGGTGGATGCTTTGGCGGAAGGTATTGAGTGTAAAGAGTTGCTGGATTTGGTTCATGTGTCTGAACAAGTGGGTAAGCATTCTTTGCAATGTGGTTTTGATGCTGTACAGGCCTCCTCGAGGGTGGCTGCCACTAGTTCTGTTCTTCGCAGGCATGCCTGGTTGAGGGATCAGAATTTAGCTGAGCATGTTAAGGCAAGGATTTTGGATGCTCCTTTACAGTCTGATGTGTTGTTTGGTTCGCCTGTGGAAGCAGTTTTAAAGAAAATGGAGGACAAAGCTAAGTCTATGCAAACTGTTAAAGATTTTTGCAGGTGCAGCCACCAAGTTTAGTAGAAATTGGCCTGCTAAGGGGTGGACATATCCTGCTTATGATTCCCAGTCTAGGGGTAGGTCTAGACGTGGTAGGGGCAGAGCTCAAGGTTCTTTTAGGCCTAGAACAGGAGTTCACCTGCTCAGACTTCTGGTGAGGGCAGGGGTCAGTCCTTTCGTAAACAGACCCAATGACCTGCCTTTTCAGCTGCCAGTAGATTCTCGTCTGGCAGCTCCTTTGGGAGGAAGACTGTCTCTTTTCAAAGAAAATTGGGATTTAATTACTCAAGACAGATGGGTGTTGGTTATCATTCACCACGGTTACAGGTTTTATTTCCATACATTGCCCCCTTCAAGGGCATGCCAGACGTTCCTCCTCCACAAAGGAAAGAGGCTCACAAGCAAATTTCTCAGTTACTCCAAATAGGGGCCATTCAGCCAGTCCCTGTATCAGAAAGGGGCCTAGGATTTTATTCTCGCCTGTTCCTAGTACCAAAGAAGGGGAACACGTGGAGACCAATTTTGGATTTATCTATCCTCAACACTTATCTGGACATTCCCAAGTTCAAGATGTTGACGTTACAACAGCTTTTACCTCTGCTGGGCAAAGATCACTGGATGGTAACTTTAGATCTCAAGGAAGCTTACCTTCATGTGCCTATAAGACTAAGTTGCAGGAAGTATCTGCGTTTTCGAGCTGGAAATTCTCATTATCAGTTCTCTGCATTGCCCTTTGGCTTATCTACTGCCCAGAGTATTCACAAAGGTTCTGGCTCCAGTGATAGCTTACTTCAGGCTAAAAGGAATTCAAATCTATCCTTACTTGGACGACTGCCTGATTCTGGCTCAAGAAAAGGAAGACCTTCTACAGCATCTGGAATATGTTATAGCAGTGCTAAGATGCCTAGGGTATTCTGTGAACGAAATAAAGTCCAGTCTAGTACCCTCTCAAGACATGTGCTTTCTGGGTGTCAGACTGAATACAGCAGCCCAGATGGCCTCTTTAACCCCGGACAAACAAAAGAGTCTATCACTTTACTTCCATCAACTATCTCATCAGTCCGTGCTGACTGCAAGGACAGTCCTTCAAGCATTAGGGTTCATGGCATCTTGTATTCTGGTGCTTCCCAATGCCAAACTGCATATGAGGAAGCTACAATGGTATCTCAAAAATGTATGGACACAGCACTGCCAGGATTTGGACACTGTCATTCAAATAATACCTTGCCTTCAAAAAGAATTTTTGTGGTGGGCTCAGGAATGTCACCTAAACAAGGGACTCTCTGTGACCCGCCAGAGGCAGTCAGATTTTAACGACAGATGCCTCGGACATTGCTTGGGGAGCTCATCTAAATGGAAAGTGGATACAAGACAAGTGGCCTGCCAGACTACAGCATCTACATATCAACATGAAGGAGATGTTAGCAGTCCAGTTTGCATTAATGGCTTTCAAGGAGTTACTTTTTCCAGGGCAGGTGTTGATTCTAACAGACAACACAACTGTCATGTGGTACATCAACAAGCAAGGGGGAACACATTCTTATCCTCTATGCAGGCAAGCAATGATTTTATGGGAGACTGCGCTAAGCTTGCAACTAACTCTTCAGGCAAGGTTTCTGCCGGAGCACAGAACTCCTTAGCAGATGTGTTGAGCAGACAAATCATGGATCCCCACGAGTGGAAACTGGATCTTCATGTATTTCAGAAATTGACAGTGTCATGGGGAACTCCAGACATAGATCTGTTCGCTTCTCCACTAAACCACCAGCTGCCAAAGTTTTGCACAAAGGGGTTTCATCACACAGCTTGGAAAGTGGATGCTCTGTCTTTCAGTTGGAAAAACCTTCATGTGTATGCCTTTCCACCTCTGCCTCTTCTTCCAAAGGTACTGTTAAAGGTCAGACAAGACAGGCCAAGGATGATTTTGATAGCTCCAGATTGGCCTCGGCAACACTGGTACCCACTACTACGGAGTCTGGTAAAGAAGCTTCCATGGCCTTTACCTTTGATTCCTCATCTGTTATCTCAGAAGGACGGTCATCTGCTCAATGTCAAGCTTCACTCACTTCATCTAACAGCCTGGCATATTCTGTGTTGAAACACAGCAGGTCTCAACTTCCTCAACAAGTTTTAAATGTGATTATGGAAGCTAGAAGACCTAGTACAAGGAAAGTGTACGCAGAAAAATGGAAGAGATTTTTATTTTGGAGTACAGCAAAGAATTTGGAGATTTCTGAGCCTAATTTGAGTGTGGCTCTTCAATATCTTACTGAGTTACTGGACAAGGGTTTGTCCTTCTCTTCCATTAAGATTCATGCTGCAGCAATTTCAGCTCACTATGATTGTAACCCACCATTGTTTTCTCATCCTTTGTTCAAGCAGTTTCTTAGAGGGGCAAAGAATATAAGACCCCCACGTAGAGCTCCTACTCATGCTTGGGATCTCAATTTTGTGTTGGAAAAACTTACTCTACAACCTTTTGAGCCTGCGGCTACTGCTGAATTGAAATACTTGTCATGGAAGACTGCTTTTCTGTTGGCTATTACTTCTGCAAGAAGGGTGTCTGAGTTGCAGGCCCTTATGGCAGTAGAGCCCTTTTTGATTTTCCATAAGGATAGGGTATCATTACGCACTAATCCTTCCTTTATGCCTAAGGTGGTTTGTAGTGTGGCTTTAAACCAAACTATTCATTTGCCTACTTTTTATGCAGAGCCCCAAAATAAAGGGGAAAAGATTTTGCACACTTTAGATGTACACAGGCAATTGCGTTATTACTTAAGCAGGACTAAGGATTTTAGGCAGTCTCAGCAGTTGTTTGTTTCTTTTGCTTTGAGTTCTGACAGGGCAAGCCTGTGTCAAAACAAACTATTTCTAGGTGGATTGGCTTTTGCATTGCATTTTGTTATTCCCATCATGGCAAGGAGATTCCAGCTGGGATTAGGCCTCATTCCACTAGGGCTACTGCCACTTCAACAGCATTTCTTAGGGGGGTGGCAACTAAGGATATTTTGGAAGCAGCTACTTGGAGTTCAGTGCATACTTTCTCTAAGCATTATCACCTTCCTATCTACTCTAAGTCTAGGGCTGGTTTTGCCACAGCTGTTTTGCAAGGCATGTTGTCAGCTCCTGCTTCTTTATGATTTGCCAGCCTCCCTTACCTCTGCTTTGGGATTCTACCCAATAGTAGGGACTGCAGCAATGGGGAACGAAGAACATAGTACAGTTTTGTACCTACCATAAATGTAGATGTTCGAGGATCCCATTGCTGCAGTCCAATTTACCCTCCCTCCTTCCCCTCTGTGTTTAGGGGTGGTTGTGTAGGTGAGGTTACATGCTGATATTTTTGTATATATTCTTGTATATATTGTACATATTTTTGGTGCAGGTATTTTGGGCCTTGTCTTTTTAGGGTCTTCTGACATCTGGGGCAAGAAAAGACTGAGGATATGGCGTCGGTCATGCGCATTAGTACCCTGACGTACTGACGTCAGTCTAATGCGCCCTGACCGACGTCAGCCTTATACTCTGGTATTCGGGCCGACTGGATAGCGGACTACCCAATAGTAAGGACTGCAGCAATGGGATCCTCGAACATCTACATTTATGGTAGGTACAAAACTGTACTTTTTGTACCTACCATAAATGTAGATGTCCGAACTGGATAGCATCTGCAGTCAGGATTACCCTCCCTCCTTCCCCTCTGTGGTACTCCTAGGGTATTTACCCTCCTAATAGCTAGCTGGTGGGGGGGAGTCTCTTATGGTGTATTTGTTTGTATATATGTACATACATGCTTATTTTTTGTGTTTGCCTTCTATCCTTTGGGAAACATTGGCATTTTTACCCAAAATTTAGCCTTCCAAGAGGGCAACTGGCATCTGGGGCAAGAAACACTGAAGAAAATGGCGTCGGCTGATGCCTTTATACCCGAAGACCAGCAGAGATGACGTCGGGTGAAGTGCGACATCAGCCGAAGCCGGACCCGGACTTTGGAATCCGGCCGACCGAAGGGCTGCCTGACGACAGGACAACCCAGTTGTTATGACTGCAGATGCTATCCAGTTCGGACATCTACATTTATGGTAGGTACAAAACTGTACTTTTTGCCTGACCGTTGCATAGTATCCACCATTCCCCCCCTTAGAGCTTGTTGAGAAATGGAAGGAGAAGCTTCAGAGACAGAGAAGCTTAGGAAGTCTGGCACAGCTTCCATGTCCTGACTACTGTCTGAAGCTGCTGCTTCAGCTGATGTCATATTAGCATTAGTTTGGTAGTGTGTTAATTACCAAAAGTGTTAGTATCTCTTACTGTGCAAGAAGAGGTTGCCTGTGGTATAATGCCTTCCACTCAGAATTTGCACACAATGTTAGTTCCAAACTTCTGAAAGCAAAGCATCCAGTTGTCTGTTTACCAGTGATTTATTTTGTGGGTTTCATGCCCCTTGCACTCGAATCTCTGCAGGATTTTTCCAGACTAGCTCAAGACTTCATGAAATCCAGGCATCCACTTCCTAAGAAAGATCCTGTCCCTGGAGTCTTCTTTGCTAAAAGGAAAAGGAACACTTCCTCCTTGAGTGACTATGAATCTTCAGATTCTGAGGCAGAATTGGCTTATGGAGACCTGCTGTCTCCTGGCTCCTCCTTGGATTCTGTATCTGAAGACACCCTGACCACAGCCTTGCCACCTGATAACCTTTCTTTTGGAGATGTCCTTTATAAGAATTAACAAGCCCTTCAAGTTGGGAGACCAAGAAGCTCTCTGTGGCCTTGATCAGATGTGGGCAGTTTCTGGGCCTGCTTTTACTCTGGTTCCTGACTATCCCTCTAGTCCATGAAATCCTGGCTTAGATGTTCATGACCCATCTTTGTAGCTAGAGTCCTGCCCTGCTGTCTTCAGGAAGCTTGATGGTCCTTAAGTCCTATAAACATTTGTTTAAGAACCCTGTGTCATAACCAGTGATATGTCTGGATTTTGTTAAGGGACCTATTGGTATTAATTTCCAGGAATCCCTTATCAAATAACACGTTTCATAGTCAGTTTGGTAAGAGCTTGCACATAGGATACCCTTGTCATTAAGGCTCTTAATTGCTAGTTTCACATGTTGACACATTAGGAGACCATCCTTGAATAATTTTAAGCACAAGGTAGAGAGGAGGATTGAAGTCAATAGCCTTAAATGGAAGTGCTGGACTTGCACAGTCTCATTTTCTTGGTGGTTAGGATGCTAGAGGTGAAAGAAGCAGGGCAGCTGCCTTAGAGTCTCTAAGTAGGAGGTTCTTGGGACTGACCATTTATGAGCATGTTAAAACAGAATGCCTCCTTGAATTAAGACGCTCCTCTTAGGAACCTTTTCTGAAAAATAGTTGATAGGCTGGAGAAAAACAAAGCAGTCTGAAGTTCTCTCAGTTCCTTCCTCCTAGATGTTAGAAATTATTCCAGCAAAATTTGACTTTTCCCTCCCAAGCAAGTCAGGGGAAAGCCAAAGAAAGGGGAGAAGCCCAAGTTTCCATGAAAGTGGAAACCTGACTGCATATGCTTACTTGGGGGTGGGAAGGTCCCGACTCAAGGCCTCAATACGGAGCAACAATGACTGTTCACAGTACTTCTCTCCCTCCCCAGCCCTCTCTACTTCCACAGAAAATAAAAGGATGAAACTTTTTGATGTCCTTATGTTCCTATGTTCTAGTGTTCTAGCTGTGGGATTTCCTGCCCTCAGGCGACTTGGCTCCTATACAAAAGCTTCAGCTTGGCTGTTGCAGCATGCGTGGGACGTCCGACGTAAGGCCGTAAACCAGGGGCCTTAAATGTGACGTCTGCATGCACGATCCTTTGAACTTTTCAGCCACAGGCTACCTACGCATCGTATGATCGGTCCTTCTCAGACGTTGCATCAGTAAAGCTAAGTAACTAGTTGGGTTTCTGTTTTTTCTTGTTTTGCCGATTGTTATTGCTTAGACTTGGTTGTTGTAGCCTTTAACTGATGTCAGGTAAAAAGGGAAAGTGCCAGTGCGGGCGCCAGATACCCCATAAAGACACCCATGATAGGTGTGTTTATTTGCTTAGGTCGGGAGCACAACCATTCCACCTGATCAATTTGCCAATCATTTGTGCCAAAGACCCTACGCAGCCGTTTGGCCGCTTTAAACCTCTACGTAGAACACCAGCACCTTAAACGGTTAACCCTTAGAATAGATACCGCATCGGAGGCCGCATCCGATCCTCCGTGAAAGGACAAGATTCCTAGGCCTTCCTTGCCTGCTGCTTCGCTACTCGATGCCCTGTCAACTTCCGATCTAGGAGGTGAACACTTGGTGGATCTGTCGACCTCATCCTATGAGGAAGTTGTTGAACAGCCGACGACCGGCATGTCCTCTGGACTTATCGTCGATGTTGAGGGGGAACCAGATTCTGTGGTACCTCCGACCGGGATCCAGACTTGGGAAATGTTAACGTCAAAACCTGACTCCAGGCCATGTCCTACTTCCACCCTGGCCAAAAAGAAGCAGAAAACCAAGCATATACCGCCTCCTCTGCAGAAGCCCTAACAGATTAGCAGGCCTTCACTTCCTCTCTCATGCAGGCCCTTAGAACTTCAGCCTCAACCTCGGCTACTCTGCCTTTACTGACCCCTAGGCCTCCATCTGCCGCTTCTCTTCCACCCATGACCTCTCAGGTTAGGGAGGAAGAGCACGATTCTTCCTTTTCTTCCTCAGAGAACTCTATTTCATATACATCCCAGATTGCTTCTCCCCAGGAGTATTACTCTCCTGATGAGGAATCTGTGGAAGGGGATTCTCCCCCTGAGGATATTACCTTTGGTGAGACCATCAGCAGGATGAAATATTACTACAAATGGGATACTTCCCAGATGACTGATACACAAAAGAGGTATTTTGAGCTGCTTTAGGTGGAATCCCCTCACTTTCAGCTGTTCCTTTGGTGCTTCCTGCTTACTTGGATGCCTTTAATTCAGCTTCTAAGGCCCTAGACTCCCAGCCACCGGCCCCTAAGCACCCTGACCACTTCTACAAAGTGCCAGAGGAGCAACAATTCCTAGTTAAACCACCCTTGGCAGACCCAGCTGTGATTGTCACCGCCCCTGATAAGCAGTCTAGACTGCTGCCTTCCGCCTCCCTCCTACCTATGGATGAAGGTAGCAAATATATGGATAGAATGGGAAAGAAGGTATACACATCCTCCACTTTGGTTTCAGAGGCATAAATTATCAGACCCACATGACCAAGTGTGCTCTAGACTTAGTGTCTCAAGCCTTCTCCATGCTGGCTTCTATTCCTGACAGTTCCATCAAGGCTGACATTTCCTCTAAACTGTTCTTGGCCCATCAAGTAGCCAAGTACTCCATTAGATGCAGCTACAATGCTGCAGAAGCATCTGCCTGCTCTGCAGCATCTGCTTTTGTCCTCAGGAGGTGCTCCTTGCTGAGACTGAAGAATCTACCAGAAGACTTCCAAGTCCAAGATCTTGGACGTCCCCCTGGATCACAATTTCCTTTTTGGAAAACAATCTGCAGACCACTTCACGAATCTGCAGGAAAAAAGTAAAGAATTACAGGACATCAAACATCTGCTGGTGTCCCCCATTCCTAAGTATTACAGGAACTACCCTACTAAAACCACTTATCTAAGGCGTAGCCCTCCTCAGACGGCTGCTTCCTCTTCCAGATCTAGAAGAGGGGCAAGACCACCTACCATGTCCAGATCAACTGCACCACTTCCTCAGAACAGACGATCCTTTCAGGGCAGAGGAGGTCCCAATAATGCGTGACTGCCTTGCCCACCTACCACTTTCTGCATGCCTTCCCCACTGTCTCCCCTTTTGACAGTTCGTCACCACAGACCAATGGGTCTTATCCATTATTCAAAAAGGGTACTTCTATCCTGGAAAGAAAAAACACCCAGGAAAGGTATTCCATTTCCCCCAAAAAACAAATTAATCTCTTGCCACAAGTTTTGTCAGACCTGTTAAAGTTAGGCACCATAGAACCTGTTCCCTCAGGACAGGAAGGAACTGGATTCTACTCCTGTCTCTTCCTGTTCCCCAAAAAAGATGGCCCCTGGAGACCCATCTTAGATCTCTCCTTTCTAAATCTCCACCTTTAGGTACCCTCCTTCAAAATGCTGTCACTTCCCACTCTGCTGCCACTTATTCCGGCCAAGGCCTTTATGGCCACCTTGGTCCTAAAAGAAGCCTACCTACACATACCCATCAGGACTTCCCACAGACAATTCCTGCGTTTCTCTGGCCCTTCCTCTCATTTCCAGTTTACTGCCTTGCCATTTGGTTTATCCACTGCCCCGAGTGTTTACAAAGTGCCTAGCCCCAGCCATTGCCTTCTGCAGAACCCAGTGAATCCAGATTTACCCATATTTGGATGATATCCTAATACTAGCAGGGTCAAAAGATACCCTTTCAGTCAAGGCATATGCACTTCACCATGTCCCTTCTGCAAAGTCTAGGGTTCACCATCAACCCCCCAAAATCCTCCTTGAACCCAGACCAGAACAAGATTTTCCTAGGCTGCAGAATCGGAATGGACAAAATGAAGGCCTTTCTCCCACAGGACAAGGTTCTAACCCTGACTTCCCAGTTCAAGGAAATCTTACACTCCCAGAAGGTGACGGCAAGACAATTTCTTTGTCTCCTAGGCTTAATGGCAGCAACCATCCCCATGCTACACTGGCCAGAATGCACATGCGCGCAAGCTACAGTGGTGCATCAAAAACATTTTGTCACAACACCTGCATCACATAGAACAGGTTATTCCCTTCCTTCCCTGTCTAAAGACAGAAATCAGCTGGTTGATCCAGCAAGTCCAGCTAAACC
Organism: Protopterus annectens; assembly: GCF_019279795.1. NCBI lineage: Eukaryota > Metazoa > Chordata > Ceratodontiformes > Protopteridae > Protopterus > Protopterus annectens. Next base: position 847,468,687 of record NC_056750.1, read on the forward strand.
CGGGACTCCCACTCCCCCCCACCCCCACCCCAACAAAAGCAATGCATACAGATGCCTCATTCAGGTTTGGGGGGGGGGAGTACTGGCATCCTACCGGTTTCAGGAAAAGTGGCACCCTTCTCTGCAGGCCAAACACATGAATGTCAGGGAAATGACAGCAGTCTTCCTAGCTGTAAAGACCTTTATCCCCCTTCTTATACCAGGGATGCTTCTGATAGTGACCGACAGTACCACTGTTATGTGGTACCTCAACAAACAGGGAGGAACAAAGGCCTATCAGCTGTGCAGATTGACCCTGCTAATATGGGACCTAGCCTCTCGTCACAACTTGGTCCTGCAGGTGAGCTACATCCCCTCACTGGACAACAAGCAAGCTGATCTCCTAAGCAGGACTTCGTCTCCACAGCATGAATGGATGCTGGACAGGAAGGCCTTCCTAAACTTAGTCCACTGGTGGGGTACTCCACAAATAGATCTGTTTAACCCCCAGAACAGGCAGCTGCAGACTTTCTTCTCAGACCTCCTTCCCTCTAGAATGGAGAGTGGACACTTTTTTTTAACATCTGTTGGTAGGGGAAGTTTCTTTATCATAACTAAAATACTGCAACATGTAAGATAAGGACATCTATAGTTATGGTAAGATTTTACACAGCTATTCTTTCTCAAAACAATCTGAAGAAATTACCCCAAGACAAGAGGGTTTTGGAAGTAATAAGATCATGTTACTCCGTACGGTTTCATAAGGTACTAAAACTCATTGGTGCCAAACAGACATCTTGTTCCTGAGCACCATTTTTGAAGGGCAGCTTGCATTTGAGATCACCCAGGAAATTGGTGTCTCCACCGTGGAATCTGAATTTGTTACTAGAAAAATTGACCTCTGCTGCATTTCATCTGGCAGCCTATACATGTAAAGTTTACTTTCTGCAGCACTTCCAAGCATGACCAAACATAAAAAAGGTTATGCTGATCAATTCCTTGCTTTAGTAAATAATTTCAGGCCAGCCTCGGTTGCAAACCTTTATGCATAAAGGACATGGTGGCTCCTACGACTAGTTCCTTATTTATGCATAGAGTTTGAGTTGCCTGTCAGCAAGACTAAACAGGTACTACAAATTTTCACAAACCTCCAAACAATGTGGGAGTTTGGGAGTGTTTACCTTTTTGGATGTGCATAGATCGAACGAGTTCTGACTTGATACAACCAAGGATTTTGTCAAATTGTCCAACTTACAGTATGCTTCAGGCGGTGTAATTTGGGCAGATCTGTTTTTAAACTCATCCTCGCATGCTTGTATCACCTCTTGCGCTGATCACCATGGAAACACCAGACTATAAGGTGCACTTCACTGGGACAGTTGTTCATACTACAGTCACTCTGTCAGATATGTTTACACAGAGCTTTGACTTGGCTGCATGGATTTCCATTCTCACATTTCTCTTACAGTTCAAGAGCTGGGCAGGCTTTGTCATAGCAATTCAAGGTCATTGCATGCCCCTGTCTGAAGTTCTGGACAGCTTGGATGTCACTTTAATAGTGCAGTAAATCCTACCTCACAAGCCGTCTTGGTGTCGAATATGAATCAGTTATGTGAGCGTATTCATTTTAACTATAGATGTCTCCTCTTAAACTACTGTTGAATATTCCAGTACTAATGACTTTATCTCGTTGAGGTAACCTGACATCTGACTGTCATACCAAAGCGCAAAAAAAGCACATACTCGTATGTCTGGTGTGTGACCCAATCCTTTAGGGATAATAAGTGGATGTCTGAGTGTAATATTCTTTGACCGTCTTGTCACTAATCCAAACTGAATGCTTGCTTCTGTTGTCCACGTTGTCTGTTGCTGCTGTTGCCTTCACCTATTCAGATAAGTGCCCCATTGTGGAACCTTTATTTTCTTAGTCTTTTCTCTAAAAGATTTGTTAATGCCAGCTAAGAGAGGGAAATGTGACTGTGGTAGGCACTCCCAGTGCTTATTTTGTCTAGAGCCTGGGCACTGTTGCAGAAGCTGTCAGATTTGTCAGTAATTGGTCCCTAAACCCTTCCGTACTATTTCTTCATTAAATAAATATAAACCCAATGCGAGTTGCCTTGTGCAAACCAAAATGGCAGAGTTCTCTGCATCGGATATCCCAGTCACAACAGCAAAAAAAAAAAAAAAAAAAAAAAAAAATTAGTGAGGGCTATGCCTGAACTGTCTACAAAGTCTGATTTGGACTTCACCCATGGAGACGCTGCAGAAGTCCATGTTGGACTCCTCAGGCATCCACTGCCTTGACCCCACCAGAGGCTGTGGTATGGTGTTATACCCATTCTTCTCTTAAAAGGTCTCCTTGACCAGGACACTACAGAACTGGTACTGCATCAGCAGCTCAGAAAAGGCTTTTACTCAAGACTTTTTTTTTTCTGGTCCCTAGAAAAGAGAGCACTTGAAGATCCATTCTGGACTTGTCCCACCTCAATACCTTTCTGGAGGCACCATCGTTCAAGATGCTGTCACTGCAAACATTTCTTCTTTCATCCTTTATTGGGCCTTTCTTGCTTCTCTTAGACTTAAAGGATGCATACTTGCACATCCCCATTTACCCCACATACAGAAAATTTCTCAGGTTCTCTGCCTTTTCATAGCACTGGTCATTCTGGGCTTTTACCCTTTGTTTATCTTCTGCTAACAGGGTCTTGGTGTCTCTCCCCCTTCATTGAACCCAGGGAATACAAATTTTCCCATGCCCAGACTACTTTCTTATTCAGGTTACCTTTCAGGATGCCTTGTGTTTCCATCTCCGAGTGTCACTTCTTGAGAGACTGGAGTTCACCCTAATTTCTAAAAATTTCTCTAACACCCTCTCAAGATATTTTTTTTTTTGGGCTACAGACTGGATACCTGTCTGACGGCCTTTCTTTCCCAAAAGAAAGTTCAGTTCCTGTATACTTTCTTCCAGTCACATCTCCTCATTCAGTTTATTCAAGGGGGGGGGGGGGTAAGAACCCCAGGATACATGGCAGCATCCATTCCTGTAGTACCATTTGCCAAATTACACATGAATGCGATCCAGTGGTGCCTAAAATTTATTTGGTTTCATCACTGTCCTCCACCTTATTCAAGCAGTTGAGATGCTTTTTCATGTGTGAAAACCAGGGTGCCTCAGGATTTTCAGACAACACCCCAACAATGTACAACAGCAAGAGGGGGAGACTAGTCTTACCAGCTGTGCAGGCAGACAACACCACAGTAATGTACAACTAGAGGGGAGACTAGTCTTACCAGCTGTGAATGCAGACACTGTCACAGTAATGTACAACAACAAGTGGAGGAGACAAGTCCTACCAGCTGTGAAGGCAGACACCATCACAGTAATGTACAACAAAAGGGGGGAGACTAGTCCTACCAGCTGTGCAGGCAGACAGCACCACAGTAATGTACAACTAGAGGGGAGACTAGTCCTATCAGCTGTGCAAGCAGACAACACCACAATAATGTGTAAGTGGGGGAGACAAGTCCTACCAGCTGTGAAGGCAGACACCATCACAGTAGTGTACAACAAAAGGGGGGAGACTAGTCCTACCAGCTGTACAGGCAGACAACACCACAGTAATGTACAACTAGAGGGGAGACTAGTCCTGCCAGCTATGAAGGCAGACACCATCACAGTAATGTACAACAAGTGGGGGAGACCAGTCCTACCAGCTGTGCAAGCAGACAACACCGCAGTAATGTACAACGAGAGCTGTGTTTGCAGACAGCACCACAATAATGTACAGTAAGAGGGGGGAGACTAGTCCTACCAGCTGTGCAGGCTGACAACACAGTAATGTACAACAAGAACTGTGCAGGCAGACAACACCACAATAATGTACAACAAGAGTGGGGAAGAAGTCCTACCAGTTGTGCAGGCAGACAACACCACAGTAATGTACAATAACAAGAGCTATGCAGGCAGACAACACAATAATATACAACAAAAGGGGGGGGGGGGGGAGACGAGTCCTACCAGCCGTGCAGGCAGACAACACCACAATAATGTACATGTGGAGGAGACGAGTCCTACCAGCTGTAAAGGCAGACACCATCACAGTAGTGTACAACAACAAGTGGGGGAGACTAGTCCTACCAGCTGTGCAGGCAAACAACACAGTAATGTACAACAACAAGAGCTGTGTAGGCAGACAGCACCACAATAATGTACAGCAAAGGGGGGGGGGATGAGTCCCATCAGCCGTGCAGGCAGACAACACCACAATAATGTGCAAGTGGGGGAGACGAGTCCTACCAGCTGTGCAGGCAAACAACACAGTAATGTACAACAACAAGAGCTGTGTAGGCAGACAGCACCACAATAATGTACAGCAAAGGGGGGGGGATGAGTCCCATCAGCCGTGCAGGCAGACAACACCACAATAATGTACAAGTGGGGGAGACGAGTCCTACCAGCTGTGCAGGCAAACAACACAGTAATGTACAACAACAAGAGCTGTGTAGGCAGACAGCACCACAATAATGTACAACAAGAGGGGGGGGAGAAGTCCTACCAGCTGTGCAGGCAGACAACACCACAGTAATGTACAACTAGAGGGGAGACTAGTCATGCCAGCTGTGCAGGCAGACACCACAGTAATGTACAACTAGAGGGGAGACTAGTCCTGCCAGCTGTGCAGGCAGACAACACAACAGTAATGTGCAACAACAAGTGGGGAGACTAGTCCTACCAGCTGTGCAGGCTATCCCTTCTTGCATGGAATCAGACTGCAAAGGCATAACTGTCCTACGGGCAGTTTACATTCTGTCCAAAGACGGTGTACTTAGATTCTTTAAGGAGATCTGTGGAAAACCCTCACAAATGGGTGCTAAACAGGGAGGTCTTCCTGAACATAGTGAACCGATCTATTAGAAGAATACCCTGTTTGCCACCACTCAGAACAGACAGCTTAGGCTGTTTTGCTTGAACTTCTTCCCAGGCCTGGAGGATAGATGCAGTGACTTTTTGGATAAGTACCTGTATTCCCTCCACGGCACTCTGAAGGGTTCTGCTGAACATCTGAAATGGAACAAAAATCTTGTTGGTGACTCCCTTCTGGCCCAGGTAGCACTGGTTTCCCCTTTGCCTAGCTAGGGGCAGTCATTACAAGTTACCCTGCAGAGTGGATGTACTGAGACAGAAAAAGAACTCTGTTTCTTCCCAACTTAGAGGCTCTCATAGTGACATTGTGGATGACAGAATTTTAATCCCTTTCAGACACCAGCTTCTTAAGGTCACACTTCAGACCTGTCTGCTGTCTTCAAATGAATGAGAATCACCTTCGGGTAGGGGTCCCTACATTTTTGTTGTGTGTGAGAACGCTATTCAAATCTGGGATTGCCTACTTTGACATATTTGTTTGCCCTTTCAGCCTGTGTGCCACTTAGTCTTCCCCTCTCAAAAATTGAAGTTAAGCAGTTTCCAAAAGGGTGCCCCTTGTTGAATCCAAGGGATATTCTATCCTGGGATCTCAACTCCATTCTGGGAATAAAACTCAACAGTGGTACCTTTGGAACTAGCGGCTTCCACCTTAACGTTTTACTAGTGACCTTTCTGCCTGAAGGGTTTCTGTGCTCAAGCCCTTTATAGCCATCCCTCCTTTCTTTTTCTTCCATATGGATAGGGTTTCTTGGGGCTAAACCTTATTTTGTGCCCAAAGTGGTCACTGAATTATTGTCAGTCAGGCCGTACAGTTACCTGCCTTCTTTCCAAACCCACAGGACAGGGTTGATGGGCTTCTGCACTTCCTAGATGTGCATAGATAACTAGGATTCTACTTTGGATTGCTCATATTGCACTTAAGTCTTGTCAGTCTCAAAACAGACCAGCACAGATAGAATCCAGTTGGATCTCTAAGTCTATCTTTTTTGTTAATATTACCATGACAGGTCCTTATCTACATCTGTGAAAGCACATTTCACCAGAAATATCCTCCTTTGATGGCTTCAAGAGTGTTGACTCCAGTGCTATTCTGGAAGCAGCTGCCTGGCCCTCTACACGCTTTCACAAAACGCTACAGAGTAGATGTTTTTTCTAGCTCAGACTTTTGCCTGATGGTGTACTACATGAATTAGTAGATAGCTCTTCTGTATCCTGTCCATTCATCGTGCTCATCTAAGTTTTGTGAATCGCCCATTAGTATTGGAATATTGCAACAGTGATCTAATGAAGGACCTAGTGTAGTTGTGCAAGACTTTACCGTAACAATTGATGTCCTGCTGATCACGGTTAAAAGTATTGCATCCCTCCTGCCTTACCCTTTGCTGTTTTGCCCTCTCTCCGTGCATCCTGAGGACTAAGGGGGGAGGGCAGTTCCTTCTCCCCTTCTTTTAGTCTACTGTTTTTTCTTCGTTCTGTTTATTCAGGCATTTCCAGAGTCTCCTATCTTAAGGTAGTGTGAGTATCTTACACTCCTACATCTGGGTCTATACCCCTGTGCCTTGGGGATTCAAACAAAATTGCCACTATTTCTAAGGACAACCACAAAGCATTCTATAGCTATGCTAAGAATCTCAATGGCAACACCCAGATCTGCTCTGAGTTTACAGCACAACAGCACGAAAATTAGAGAACCAACTGATATTGCCAACATCCTGGCAGATGGGTTCAGTGCTAACTTTACCCCCCTAAAGGGCCCATATCTATATAGGAAGAAGGCAAGAGTCCCTGTAATCACAACTGCACAGGTAAAAGCTGCACACTCTAAAGCCCAAAGCACAGCATCCGTGGGACCGGACCATATCCCAGGCTGCATTTTACATAAACTTCAGAACGAACTGGCTCCCCACTTAAGCACCATGTTCAAAAATTGCCTCGCATCAGGCTTTGTGCCCACTGAATGGCGCACAGCAACAGCTATCCCACTCCACAAAGGGGGAGCCACCACTGATCCCAGGAACTATCGACCTGTTAGCCTGACGAGCCTGGTGTGCAAGGCCATGGAGCGTATATCATGGAACTCATAAACAGACATTGGTAACCTGCAAACTCTGAATCCCACCCAGTTTGGGTTTGTGAAAGGCAGATCATGCCTCCTGAACCTGATCGACTTCTTTGAGACAGTCACCAAAGCTGTAGATGAGGCTAAGGTGGTTCACACAGCCTATCTTGACCTCTCCAAGGATTTTGACACTATCCCCCATTCTGTAATTATAGCTAAACTAAGTATAAATCCCTACGTCACAAGATGGGTTGCCAGTTGGCTCACTGACAGAACCCACACTGTAAAAGTTGCAGACTCCAAATCTGACCTCAAAGCAGTGACAAGTGGAGTACCACAGGGTTCCGTCCTGGGACCTCTCCTGTTTGGTATCTACTTCTCTGAAGTACAGGCTAACACAGAAGGCCTCTGGCTAATGAAGTTCGCAGATGACTGCAAACTAGGAGCAAATGATGTGGACATCCTATAGAAGGGCCTCTCTGAGACGGATGCCTGGTGTCAGAGCCATGGCCTCAAGCTCCATGCCAAAAAGTGCAGTGTCATCCCCTTTGGTAAAAACTCTGTACCCATGAACTACCACATAGGCAGCAATCTACTTAACACCGAATGCGTGATGAGACCTTGGGACCCAGGTGGACAGTAGTCTCTCCTTGGATAGTCACATCGCCACAATAGTCAGGAAGTCCTATGTGGCACACCTCATAAGAGTTTTCATCCAGGAAAAAGATCATTGTTCCCCTCTACTCGACACTCATTAGACCCGTTATAGTGTATAATGCCCTTTTGAAATGTACCTCACAAGACATCTGCAGCAGCTGGAAAGGCCACAGAAGTACCTCCGAAAGAGGATTACTGGCCTCAAACAAATGCCCTACACTGACGACCTCAAAAAACTCCAGCTTTACTCCGTGGCATATCGCCTACTCCGAGGTGATCTCTGCCTAACATATAAAGCTATGTCAAACCCAGAGCTGTTGGACATGCTACACCCAAAGAAATCCCAATCCCTCCGAGCTACACGTTCTAGGGACCTAAACCTTGTCTCCACAATAAACAGGACATGCTGGAGGGATAGATTCCTATCCCAGAGACTTCCCATTACTCTGTAACAGGCTACCCATCTATGTCAAGCAAAGTTCATTAGCACTCTAAGAAAAATCTTGATGAGTGGATGGGAAATGGGAAATACACCCCGGGGGTAATTTCTGTGTCTCTGCTCGACAGTGGCACAGGAAAATAACTTTCTTGGTTGGCGTAAGCCAGGGAACATTGTTGGCTAGGTGTACGTAGGCCCTTGGGCTGTTAGCCTTGTTACCTAGCTATGTACCTATGATTCTCTCATACGCTGGGATTACAAACGTATGGGAAGTTTCTGGCTTTGGTACACTGGCCGGGCATCCAGGTACCTCTGCAAAATAAACAATTTGTAGTGGAATACTCCCAACAGTGATCAGAATGGCTATTGATGTCCTTCAAGGATGCATCTGCAGTCCTTACAAATGGGTTGTCCTGTCGTCAGGCAGCCCTTCGGTCGGCCGGATTCCAAAGTCTGGGTCTGGCCTCTGCTGGTGTCGCACTTCACCCGACGTCATAGCTGCAGTTCTTCGGGTATAAAGGCATCAGCCGACGCCATTTTCCTCAGTCTTTCTTGCCGCGTGGCGCCCGAAGCAGAAGCTGTTCGCAAGTGCCGGTCGGTCAGAACCAGAGATTACTACTACCGAATACTACTTCGAAGACTTCTAAAAAGCTAAGTACCCCGTTGGGGACTCTTTCTTGCCTCAGCCAATGTCAGAAAAAGTGAATAACTGTAACTTGTGGGAAACAAATACCTCATAAAGATTTCCACTCTTACTGCTTACCTTGTTTAGGCCCAGACCACGACGTAGCAGCTTGTCTAGCCTGTTGTGCTTCTTTTAACCGACGGACGCTTAGACGTCGGTCGGAATTTGCTGAGCAGTTTTTCGGCTCTGATTTTGCTTATATTATGCCGTCGGATCCTCCGACTTCACAAATATCCAAAAAACGCAAGGAAAAGGACCGACACTCGCGGTCCGCGGTTTCGGCCGAAACCGCAGTTAAGCCAACCACGAGTGTCTCGGTTTCGGCTGAAACCAAGCAAGCAGTTCTTCCTTCAGCCGAAAACATGCCTTCTACCGAGGCCGCTTCTAACCTGGTGGAATCGGCTTCTGAAATCCAACCTGCAGTTGCGGTTTCACAGGAATTATCTGACACTATTCCCTTGGATATTTCAACTCCTGCACGTGGAGCTGCTAGGCCTCCTGCAGCCATGTCCATTAAGGCCTTTGCCAGGGCTAAAGCAGCTAAAGCTACAAAAACTGTGCCTGTTAAGACCCCCTCTCACAGGCCCAGCTCCAGTTCCCAAATGCTTTCTTTGGCAGAGGATCTTATTTCTTTAATCCGGGGATCCCAACCTCATCCAGACAGGGCCTCTCATCCACCTCCAGAAAAGAGGCCTAGACCAGAGCCCCCTGAGCCAGTGTCCACAGATGATTCCTCTGATGATTCAGATAATACAGACCCTCCAGAGGCTCCTTATTCCCCTTACGAAGACTCTGATGCTGAAGAGTCCATTCCTTCTGCCTCTCCACCTGAGGAATTTTCCTTTGGGGAAACCTTGCATGCTATGAGGGAACAATTTCAGTGGCAGGGCCAAGATTTTTCAGACTCCAGGAAAAGGCTTAGAACCTTTTTGCATTTACCACAACATAGGCCTTTAGCTATACCTCCAGTTCTTTCTGTTGTAGATGATGCATTTAATGATGCTTGTACTGCTCCTGATTCATTACCTCCGGCCCCTGCTAAGCCCGATAGGTTCTACAGGGTCCCGGACACACATCACCATTTATACAAGGCTCCTTTTGCAGATCCCGAGACTATCTCCCAGGGGCCTAAGGCTGTAGCAACTACCTGTGCTAAAAATCCCCTCCCCTCTGAAAGGGAATCCAGGTCCTTAAAGAGATGGGGTAAAAAAGTTTACACTTCTGCTACTCTGTCAGCTAGGGACTTGAACTGTCAATTTCATATGATCCAATATCAAGAATTTATGCTAGACCAGTTAACTAAAAAACTGTCCTCTGATGAAGCTTTAGATAAGAAGTATGTTCAGGAAATGGTACATAACATTTAACAAGTTAGTAACCATTCTCTAAAATGCGGCTATGATGCACTGGAGGCTTCCTTTAGATCAGCCATGACTGGCACAGTTATCAGAAGGCATGCATGGTTGGAAGAGCAGGCCTTACCGGACCATGTCAAATCAAAACTATTAGATGCACCCATGGACAAGGCCAATTTATTTGGTTCTCCTGCACAACAGGTACTGAAGAAGATGGAGGAGAAGGCAAAATCTGTACAAACAGTGAAAGATTTCTTACAGGTCCAACCTCCAAGGTTTAGCAGGAATTGGCCCTCCAAAAATTGGTCCTTTCCAGACTCCTCTAAAGCAGAGAGGCAGGAATAGGCGTTCAAGAGGCAGAAACCAATCCAGGGGTGCCTACAGGGGACGCCAGTGGCAGGGTAACAACCAGCGAGGCACAGACGCAGCCACCACCACTGCAACAGGACAATCACAGTGACTTGGCTCTGGCACCGCCTACCAGGGAACAACTGGAAGCACCATTAGGCGGAAAGCTAGCTTTATTCTCAAAGAACTGGCATTACATCACAAGGGACAAGTGGATTTTACAAACTATAGACCAAGGTTACAGGTTTCATTTCCATACTCTACCAGGAAAGAGAGGAATGCCAAACCTACCACCAACTCAAAAGGCAGAAGCTCTAAAACAAATATCTCAATTATTAAGGATGAGAGCTGTGGAAAAGGTACCATCTATGGAACAAGGAAAGGGATTTTACTCCAGACTCTTCCTGGTACCAAGAAAAGAGAGCAAATGGAGGCCTATTCTCGACCTGTCCGCTTTAAACACATTCCTCATTGTTCCAAAATTCAAAATGCTGACTCTACAGCAGCTTCTTCCCATGCTGGGCAAGTTGTCTTGGCTGGTAACTCTAGATCTCAAGGAGGCATACCTGCACGTCCCCATACGACCAAATTGCAGAAGATACCTCAGATTTCTTGCAGGATCAGAGCATTATCAATTCTCAGCATTGCCCTTTGGCTTATCTACTGCGCCCAGAGTATTCACGAAATGCCTGGCATCAGTAATTGCTCATTGCATGCTTCAGGGAATCCAAATTTACCCCTACCTGGACGACTGCCTGATACAAGCGGACAACAAAAACAAGCTAACAGAAGACTTACAAAGAGTCATTTACCTGCTACAAGCCCTGGGATATACAGTCAATATAAAAAAGTCAAGGCTGATACCATCCCAAAGAATAACCTTTTTGGGTGCAGAGCTGGACACATCAAAGCAAATGGCATTCCTAACTGTAGAAAAACAAGAGCAACTACCTCTCTACTTCTTGGCATTAACAAAGCAGAACCATCTAACAGCAAGAAAAGTACTGCAAGCCCTGGGCTTCATGGCATCCTGCATAATACTGGTCCCTCATGCCAGACTGCACATGAGAAAGCTACAGTGGACCTAAAGAATTTATGGTCTCAACACAAGCACAGCCTAGAAACCAAAATTCCAATAATCCCATGCCTGAAGCAAGAGTTCCTATGGTGGGCTCAGGCCTGTCAATCAAACACAGGATTGCCCTTCTACAGCATTCAACCAAGCCAAACCATCACGACGGACGCCTCAGACCTCGGTTGGGGGGCCCACATGCTGGACAAGTGCATACAAGGTTTATGGACTCAAGACCAGCTGCACCTGCACATAAATCTAAAGGAAATGCTGGCAGTAAAATTGGCAATCCAGACATTCAGACCATTTCTTTGAGAAGGTCAGTTGATAAGGACAGACAACACCACAGTGATGTGGTACATCAACAAACAGGGAGGCACACATACCCTCTATGCCGGATGGCACTGGACCTATGGAATGTGGCTCTGAGCTACAACATTCAGTTACAAGCAATTTTTGTACCGGGAAAAGAAAACATTCTAGCAGACATATTAAGCAGGACTACCACGGATGCCCACGAATGGATGCTGCATCCGGACATCTTCAAAGCCATTACAAGAAAATGGGGACTCCCAGAAATAGACTTATTTGCGTCCCCACGCAATCACCAGCTAAAGAAATTCTGCACAAGGACATACCACCCACTTGCTTGGAAGGTGGACTCCCTATCTTTCAGTTGGAAAAACCTGACAGCATATGCATTCCCACCACTTCCTTTGATGCACAAGGTGCTATTGAAGATCAAAGAGGACCGTCCAAGGATCATTCTGATAGCTCCAGACTGGCCAAGGCAACATTGGTACCCATTACTAAGGAGCATGTCTCGGGAACAAATATGGACACTACCCCTGGTTCCATTACTGTTAACACAGAACAACTACAACATCCTGCATCCAAACCTGAAAACTCTGCAGCTGACTGCCTGGAACATTACATAAGATCAATTAACCCAAATTTATCACAAAGGGTTAAAGACATTATCCTTGAGGCTCGCAGACCCTCAACAAGAAAAGATTATGCAGCAAAATGGAAAAGATATTTCATTTGGAGTACTGCAAAGGGAGAAGATGTGTCACTGGTAAACATAGCCAACATCCTGGAATACTTGGCAGAGCTCTTCCACACAGGCCTGTCCTATTCTTCCATCAAGATACATGCATCAGCTATTTCAGCAGAATACAGCTTGGATCCTCCTGTCTTCTCACACCCGCTGCTCAGGCAGTTTCTGAGAGGAATTAAAAATGTAAAACCTCCTAGGAAACCACCATTGCCAGCATGGGACTTAACTTTGTGCTAGAAAAATTGACACTTCCTCCTTTCGAACCAGCAGCAACAGCAGAATTACAATACCTATCATGGAAGACTGCTTTCCTGCTGGCAATCACTTCAGCAAGAAGGGTATCTGAACTACAGGCATTAATGGCAGTGCAACCCTTCCTGATCTTCCATCAAGATAGAGTGTCCATGAGAACAAATCCTACATTTATGCCTAAGGTGGTATCCAGAGTGTCTTTAAATCAGGCTATCCACCTACCTACATTCTTCCCCAACCCACAGAACAGGGGAGAAAGACTGTTGCATACCTTGGATGTACATAGACAGCTACGCTACTACCTGGACAGGACCAAGGGCAATAGAAAAACTGACCAACTTCTGGTAGCATATGCAACAGGAAGGGAAGGAAAAGCAATTTCAAAACAGACAATCTCCAAGTGGATAGGAAATTGCATTAGATTTTGTTACTCCTACCATGGAAAGAAAACTCCAGAGAACATCAGGCCTCACTCTACAAGGGCTACAGCCACTACCACAGCTTTCTTACGAGGAGTAGCTACCAAGGACATTATAGAGGCTGCTACTTGGACCTCCGTGCATACATTTGCCAAGCATTATAATTTACCTTTATACTCTAGATCCCGAGCAGGTTTTGCCTCTGCTGTTTTGCAAGGGATCCTAACTACACCATAATCTCTCCTTTTTCCTCCTCCCCTAGTTTGGCTATGGTATTCTACCCATTTGTAAGGACTGCAGATGCATCCTTGAAGGACATAGTACAATTTTGTACCTACCATAAATGTAGATGTCCGATAGGAATGCATCTGCAGTCAGGATTACCCACCCGCCTTCCCCTCTGTGGTACTCCTAGGGTATTTGCCCATCTTATAGCTAGCTGGGGGGGGATCTATTATGGTGTATTTGTTTGTATATATGTACATACATGCTTATTTTTTGTGTTTGCTCTCTACTGTTTGGAAACATTGGCATTTATCCAAATTTAGCCTTCCAAGAGGGCACCTGGCATCTGGGGCAAGAAACACTGAGGAAAATGGCGTCTGCTGATGCCTTTATACCCGAAGAACTGCAGCTATGACGTCGGGTGAAGTGCGACACCAGCCGAGGCCAGACCCAGACTTTGGAATCCGGCCGACCGAAGGGCTGCCTGACGACAGGACAACCCATTTGTAAGGACTGCAGATGCATTCCTATCGGACATCTACATTTATGGTAGGTACAAAACTGTAGTTTATAGTAAGTTCATGCACAACTGCACTGTGCGTGACTACAAATCACTGCAACAAATTAGGCTTCCTTCTTCCATCTACCATTATAGTTCATTTTGTATAATACCCGAGATGCCATCTCCTACTGTTTGACAGATTTGCCTTTGCAAAGGGACATGTCCCTTACCCCACTGTATGGGTTTTTAAAGTACGTAGTCCATTTTTTTTCTTTTGCTCCTATCCCTGTAACTGATCATCATGCCTCCTTCGCCACTGCCATATTGATCTCCTCAGTCCTCTGTGTAAGAGCTTTATTTATTTATTATTTGTTTACCGGGCTAGTCCAACTGGATACATGTCTATTTTCAGTGGAGGCCCGGGGAGAAAAGTTCCGCTACAATACTACTTTAGTAAAAATAAACAAAAAATGTACCAAAATATATAAACGTATACAAAATAAAATAGAAAAACATGTACTTTAAACCTACAGCAGGATGTAAAAGCATTTGAGTACAATAAGAGGTTTAGTAAAGTAGAAAAATACAAGTAAAGTACCTAGTTACTCTATTGCAACTTTGTAAGAAGTTGAAAAGTATTTATTTATGCCTTTATTAGAAATGGAGCAACAGAAACAATAATGTAGAGGATAATTTAGAGTGTTGGGTATAAGAAGAAAGAGTGGGTATAAGAAGAAAAAGAGTGGGTGTAAAGAATCAAATAAAAAGGAGGTAAAAATGGTTAGTCTGGGTTTTTGCAAGAGCAAAGCCAGTGGTTGGATAAGAAAAGTTTTAGTTTAGTTTTAAATAGTGGGAGTGATGTTTGAGTTGTGAGGTCTTGAGGTAGTTGATTCCATATTTTACCAACCGAGTTGGAAAATGTGGAGTCACCTGCTGAGTTATTAGATAGGGAAGTATGAATCAGTATTTTGTTAGAGGAGCGTAGGTTCTTCAGATTGTTATAGGGTTTTATGAGGGTGGAGAACATTGGAGTGTTGTCAGGGTGGTAAAGGGCTTTATGGGCAATTGTAAGTTGGTTAAATTGTATTTGGTGGGGTAATTCTAGCCACCCTAGTCTTTTAAGATTGGAGCAATGATGAGTCCTGTATGGAGAGGCTGTAGCAAATCTGGCAATATTGTTATATGATTTAGCTAGTTTAAGATTATATTTAGAAAGATTTGTATAAATAGGGGAGGCGTATAATAGGGTAGAGATTAAGTGGGTTCTAGCTATTGTAGTTTTGGCTTCTGGAGTAAGGAAAGATTTAATTCTGTAGAGAGAGCCTAGTTTTCTGTTAGTTGATTTTATTGTAGAGTCAATGTGCGTGTCAAATTTGAGTTGGTTGTCAATTGTAATACCCAGAAGTTTGGTGTTATTGCCTGGAGAGAGAAGGATGCCATTGTTGGCTGTGAGTGAGAAATTAATGGAGGGAGACAAGAGGGTGGGTGTAAAAATCAGGAGTTTGGTTTTCTTTGGGTTAAGGAGGAGACAATGGTTAGAGAACCATTGCTCTATGGTTGTGAAGGTTTTTTGTGTGAGAGAATAAAGTTCAGACTGTGTTGGGGCTGAGCAAATGATGGTTGTATCATCTGCATATTGAATGCAAGTTGATAGGGGAGTGACTAGGTGAAGGTCGTTTATAAAAATAGAGAATAGTAGAGGACCTAAGATAGAGCCCTGAGGGACTCCTATAGAGGTGGGGAGGAGATCAGAGAGATGGTTATGCCAGAGTACAGCCTGTTTTTGGTTATCCAGATAGGATGTGAACCAATTTAAGGCTAGATTGTCAAAAGAGAGCGACTTTAGACGGAGGAGAAGTTGGTGGTTGACCATGTCAAAGGCTTTGGACAGGTCAGCGAAGAAGGCTGAAGGAGTATTATTGTTGCGTTTTTTGTTAATTGAGTCGATAAAGGATAGGCTGTAGTAGTACTATGGAATGGGTGAAAACCATGTTGGCACTTAGCTAGGAGGTTGTGGTTTAGTTAGGTGATTTAGTAACCATTTGTGGATGCATTTCTCCATTATTTTTGCAAGTGGAGATAGTAATGCTATGGGGCAGAAGTTGGAGTACTCAGTCACCACCTTTGAACAGTGGGATGATATATGAGATTTTCCATATAGATGGAATTGTACTTTCTTTTAAGGTCCTGTTAATCAGTATAGAGATGGGGTAAGCTATAGCTTTTTCACCAATTTGGAGGAATTCTGCTGGTAATTTGTCAGCCAAGGGGGTCGTGGGTTTTAATTTTTGAAGTAAGGATGATATATAAGTGGTGGGTATGGGTTTGAGGTGGAATGGGGGGGGAGTGGAGCTTTGGGTTAGTAGTTTGGAGGTATCAGGGCTTTGTTGGTTAGCTAGCTTTAGAATGGCAGAGGTAAAGAAAGTATTAAAGGCATTAGCTGTTTGTAATGGGCAGTCGGGGTTAGATTCAATTGGATTTGGTGTGGCAACTTTGCCAGGGGATAACAGCATTTTAATAGCGGTCCAAAATTTATGTGGTTGGTGCAGGGATGATTGTTGTAGCTGAGTATAAAAGTTCTTTTTATCTTGTAGGATGACTTTTTTTGTTACATTTCTTTGTTCTCTGAAAATGAGGTGATCAGTTGTGTTTTTTGTGGTACGCCATTTAGCCCAGGCTTTGTTCCTACTAAGGATTAGTTTCCTAGTATTATTTGAGAGCCATTGGGCTGTTTTAGATTTTATTCGTATAGAACGCATTGGAGCATGATGTTCAAGGATTGTCAGAAAAGTATGATTGAAGTAGCTAACAGCTTCGTCTATAGGGAGAGATTAAAGAGGTGACCAATTGACTTGCATAAGTTCATTTTGAAACAGAATGGGGTCAAAGAATTTTTTGCTACGGGATGATTTAACTTGGGTAGGGATAGTTAAACTTGTTTTATGCCTGATACATGTTAGGGAGTGGTCGCTGAGGTCATCTGGGAGAGTTCCTGTTATATACTTTTGCTGTGGACTATTTATTAGTTTCCAGTCAAGTATACTTTCTTTATTATTCAGTTTGTTTATACTTGTTGGGGAGTTAATGGTTTGAGAGAAGCCATGCAGGTTAATAAGGGTGGGTGGATAAGTATGTTTATATAAATTCCAGTCAATATTAAAGTCTCCTAAAAGTATTGTTTCTTGAAGGAGATTTAGTGAAAGCCAGTTTAATAGGTCTTCTAAAATAGTGGGATTTTTTCCTGGGGGAAGATAGGTACAGATAATGTTAACCGTTTTGTGAGGGTTGAGCTGAAGTTTGGAAATAATTATTTCAACATTGTCAGATGGAAGGGTATGATTTGTTTTACTTATTTGCAGTCCGGTTCTATAGAGAATTGCAACCCCACCACCTTTTTTGTTTAAGCGGTCTTGTCTGAGGATGTTATAGCGTGGGGGGATGATTTCATTATCTTTTATTGTAGGTTTGAGCCATGTTTCAGTTAGACAGAGGATATCAAACTGTTGGACATCTAGAAGGGCATGAGTTTGTGGTATTTTATTACAAATGCTACTTATATTTAATTGGGCAATTGAAAGTGATTTGGGGGGTTTGGTAGATGGTGTTGGCTTTATTTTGAATTGGTGGCAGTTAGAGGATGGTGGGGGTGAGTTAGGGCCAGGGTTGGGGTGGATGTCGCCATCTATTAATGAGCAGATTAATATAGGGTTGTAAAATTGAGGAGTTTTGCAGTAGTAGTTAAAATGTTTTTTAAGGCTATGAGTAGGGTATTTAATGCGAGAAAGTCTGTGATATTTAGCGTGAAGGTAGGAAGTTTTGTGGATGGTATTGAGATAGCCTATTGTTAGAGCTAGAGGAGATGTTAGGGTTTGTTTGTGTGGGATAGTTAGAGTAAAAGGAAGGGGTTGTTCGTAGGAGGTTGAGAGATAGGTGGAGATGAGAGTAGTTAGAAGAGTTAGAAGTAGCAAAGGTTGATATTGATTAGACATGTTCAGAGAATCTGTAATTGAAATTGAGTGGGAGGATTGAGGGAAAAGTAGTAAGGAGAGTAGGTAGGTGGAGTAGGGAGGGGATAGTTCTAGAAGGTGTGGAGGTAATTACAGGATTTAATTGGTTGTAAGAAGAAAGGGGTGTGTTCATGAGGGTATAAATGTAGAGGTGCTAGGGACGGGTGGGATTTGGGGGCAGGGAGGGGAGCGGGGTGAGCCCGCAGGGCGAACGGAGCGGGAAAACCCAAAAGAGTGGTGTGGCACAGAGAAAATCTGTAAGATTGGGAAACAGCAGGTAGGTAAGTAATAAGTATATATGTATAAGTTGTGAAGTTTAAAGTTTAACCTATGAATATGTTCAAGTTTGGAGAGCAAGAGTGTAATAGAAGGTTGGTTTGGCAGGGTCCTGAGAGAAAGAAAAAAAGTAAATAGGATAGAGAGAAGATACAGGTACCAATCAAAAAGATATAGGGGTGTGTATATAGGGGTTTATAGCTCGTTTGTTCCCCTTTGGGTGACAGTTGGGTACCCTGAGTGGTGCTGTCATTGTGGTGGGGATCCTTTAAGACCTCTTGGTAAACATGTCGATCTAGAGTTCATAGGGTTGGGCATGTAATATGCATATTCAAATAGCCAGTACACCTTCCGCAGGTGGTGTAAGTCTACAGATGCCCACCTTTCTTGAGGCAGGTGCCTCTCTAGGCTCTCTGGTCTCCACTGAAGAGGTGTAGTGCACCTTTCACACACACCCCTTTTGTCCAGCCTAGGAGATGCAACCAGGCACAGCTCATAGGTTCATAGTTGTGTACTAGGCTAATGGCTCTGGAGCCAAACAAGCCTAGCCCAAGAAAGTACCCAGTCGTCCTGTTGCCGTACGTTAGTACCTTGTACCCCTATCGAGCAAGGTTGTTGAAATGATCCCTAGAGTGAATTTCCTGTTACTCATCCACTCATCAAGATTTTTCTTGAAGAGGGCCAGTGAGCTGCTCTGCTTGACATGAATGGGGAGCCTATTCCAGAGTATGGGTAGTCTGTGTTAGGAACCTGTCCCTCCAGCAGGTTCTGTTTATTGTGGTGATGAGGTTGAGGTCCTTGGATCGTGTGGCGTGGAGGGATTGGGTCTTTTTCAGATGAAGCATGTCTAGTAGCACTAAATCCGACATGGCTTTGTATGCCAAGCAGAGATCGCCTCCAAGTAGGCGATATGAGATTGAGTATATCTGTAGCTTTTTGAGTCTGTCTGTGTAAGGCAAGTGTTTTGAGTCCTAGGATCCTCTTTGTGAGGAATTTCTATGGCCTCTCCAGCTGTTGCAGGTGTCTAGTGAGGTACATGCCAAATGGGGATTGTACTCAATAATGGGTCTAATGAGGGATGAGTAGAGGGCTTGACCTCCTTCCTGGATGGAAAGTCCTTTGTAATGAGGTGTGCCACATAGGACTTTCTAACTACTCTGGCCACATGGTTGTTGAGGTTGCTATCCCCTTGTGTTCCTAGATCTGTCATCTCACCTTGGGAGTTGAGAGGGCTACCGTCAGTGTGGTAGTTTGTGGGCACAGAGTTTTCCCGAAGGGGTTGACGTTGCGCTTTTGGCATTGACTTAAGACCATGGTTCCGACCAAGCTCACTGTTTTCTCATCCCCAGTCAGCTCACCATTTGCATGGGCTGCTACCCAAAACTAGGTCATATGGGTAATATTTGGGGTTTATCCCACTACACCACAGAGCTGAGCCTTACACATAGTTGTAACCTTACTAATCTCAAAGAAAAAAAGACACTGGCACCTCTTGTGTGTTCTGTTGATGTCCTGTGTGCTGGGAAAGATGGGTTGTTGTCCTGGCAGCTTAGGTGCTTGTGACTCGTCTTTAGTCCTGACAAGTCTGTGCCATAGTGCTGCACTTGTTGCTTTGTGTTCATGAAGATGTATAGTGGCTTTTTTGGGGCTGGGCGTTGCCAGAATTAAATTGCATTAGCTCAGCGAATGTGGTCCTGTTAGTAATGAGAGCCATGTAACATCCTGTAAACCAAAGTAGAATGTGGTGCCCTGTTATCTTAACATTTCTTTTGACAGTCATTTGTATAAACTGTTTTTCCCTTTTGAGGTGTTGATGATAATGGTAGAGATTTTCAACCAGCAGTTGCTTTCAAGACATGCACACATCTGGAATTTGCAGTGGTTCAGCATTTAGCATTGTTAACCACAGAGTTTGTTATTGAGATGGTTTCCAATTGTGGTGCCACCTTTGTGGAGTCTGCATGCCCTTGCTGTGCCTCCCTTCCTTTTTACTGTGTGCTTCAGTCGTCTCCATCCCAGAGGCAGGCTGCAGGCATATTAATGCTCTTTCACATTGCCTTGTAGGTAGGTGCATTTGTGTGCGTGAATGTGAGCATCTGTCTGTCTTGTGATAGACAGACAAATGTCCTGTCCAGGATTAATTTTTCTGCCCTTTGCATATTTGCTTGGATATGATCCCGGTTGGTTAAAACAAGTATTTTAAAGCAAGTATCGAGATTGTTGTAGTGATTACAGTTGTTTATTCGCGCACAGATTGGCATATTAAAAATGTTCAAACCTGTTATTTACTTGTCTATTTACTACTGCATGTTTATAAAAAAAAAAAAAAAAAAGGAAACTATCTACGGGTCTATATCAGAACACCGAAAGTTCATAGTTTCGAATGTTCTTACATTGACCCCTGAAAGTAGCAAAACGACAGATAACTGAATTATTTCCTAGGGAAAGAATTCGGTTGTCAGTTTGTCGTTTCGCTATTTTTAGCGCTGTGGTGGAAAGTTACGGGTTGGGTTCAGGTAAGTGTGCGATTGGGAGTGGGTTAAGTGAGTTTGGGTTAGGGCGCGAGGGAGGTATGTGTGCGATTGTGTGGACATGAGGATTAGGACGGGTTAGGTGAGTTAGGGCCTGGGTGAAGTGAGTGTGTGATAGTGACTGACCTTAGGGTTAGGGTTTGGGTTAAGGTAAGTGGATAGTTAGTGGTGTTTGTACAGTTTAGTGTAGGGTTAGCTGTAAGATTTGGGTTTATGTGTGTGGATTGCTGTTTGTTTGGTGTGCTTGTGTTGTGTGTGTGTTTTGGAACAGCAAATATTTTCCCTAGGAAAAATTTGCTTTTCTGAATGTTCGATTTCAGCATTCGCTGATTAGGGGTCGATGTAAGAACATTCGAAAATGTGAACTTTCAGTCTTCTGATATAGACCCGTATCTACTTTTATTCCATCAGTTTATCAATGGATTGGTCTTTGGATCAGACCTCAGAGCCGACTTAAGACACTGTGTACTTTTGATCCGAAGCTCAGAGTATTACTCCCCTTAACCATATTCCCTTCCTGCCCTTGAAATGACCTTAAATGTCATTTTGTCACTCATTGAAACAGGCTGATCTCTATTGCTCAGGCTTGGGTGTCTTAACAGCTGCTTTGGCTCTGTCTGAACTGATTTCCGGGTTTCTTGGGTTCTTTGTTCGAGGCTTTTGAGAAAAGTACTCTCCTGTGCTATGTGAGTGGACTTACCTTCACTCTTCTCCTTCCATCCCTCTGGGTCCTAATTCCATTGGGTAGCTGAGCCTTGAGCCAGTCTATATTCATGACTACCACCTCTCCTCTGAGACCTTGTTGGAACATCCTGCCAATGAACTCCACACAGGAATATTGTATCGAGGACATTAACTTTGAAGGAGAGAGTCCCCCAAATCTCCCATTAAGGATTTCTCGCTTGGTGAGATGCTTTAAATTTTTTTAGACAAATTTGGGTGGTCTTCTCCCCTTCAAGAGGAGTCAGTGTTTCTTGAAGTCCTCTGGTCTGACTCAGCAGTATTTTGTGTGGTTCATCCTGCTGAGATGGTCAATCTGATATCAAATAGGGCATGGAAGGGGCCAGCATACCTCTTAACTGTACAGATTTTCACAGAATGTCTAGATTGTCTCATTTTTGGTCTACTCATAAATTGTGATTTTCTAGGTTTTTTTGGCAAATCGGTGAAAATTGAATTCACAAAATGACAGTCATTTGAGTTTCAGATTTTATATTCTTCAAAAAATGCATGGTAACAGACCTTTTATTCCAGGAACGTTCTAAGTTTATAAGAGCAGTATTTAAGATTTATCCTGTTTTTGATGCTTTGTCCCCCTATGTTTGTGTTTGTCCAGATTTCTTTGTGTTTAGATATTGATAGGTATGGGAGCCAGGCATGGCTGAACCAATTTGCAAACCAGATACGTTTTTAGTTTCACTCAAAGATGTCCTGTTCTCATGTTGCAGTATTCTTACTTTGGGATTCTCCGCCTCAGGCGTCCCAAACGGCTGCTATTCAAAAGCTTAAGCCTGGTTGCTGCAACTGCGTGGCATGTCATATGTAGGGCCATAAATCAGGAGCCTTAAATGTGATGTCTGCACACAAAGACCACAGAACGTTTACGCCGCAGTTGAACGTTGGATTGAATGCTTCGCTCCTCTACAAGTCCTCTAAAGATAAACCAGGGGCCTTAAATGTGATGTCTTGCCCAAGGCGTTCAACATCATCCCCCACTCTGGAATTATAGATAAACTCACTAAACTAGGTATAAATCCCTGTCACAAGATTGGTTGCCAACTGGCTTACTGACGGAACCCACACTGTGAAAGTAGCAGACTCCAAATCAGACTTCAGACCAGTGACAAGTGGAGTACCCACAGGGTTCAGTCCTGGGTCTTCTCCTGTTTGGTATCTTCTTCTCTGAAGTACAGGCTAACACAGAAGGTCTTTGGCTAACTAAATTCGCAGATGTCTGCAAACTAGGAGCCATAATCGAAACTCCTAACGATGTGGACATCCTACAAAAGGGCCTCACTGAGACAGATGCCTGGTGTCAAAGCCATGGTCTCAAGCTCAATGCCAAAAAGTGCATTGTCATCCCCTTTGGTAAAAACTCTGTACCCATGAACTGCCACATAGACGGTAGTCTACTTAACACCGAAAGTGTGATAAGAGACCTTAGGACACAGGTGGACAGTAGTCTCTTTGATAATCACATTGCCACAGTAGTCAGGAAATCCTGCTACATGGCACACCTCATCACAAAAGGTTTCTCATTCAGAAAAAGAGGTCATTGTTCCCCTCTACTCATCACTCATTAGACCCTTTATAGAGTACAATGCCCCTTTTACTATGTACCTCACAAGACATCTACAACAACTGGAAAGGCCACAAAAATACCTCACAGAGAGGATTACTGGCTTCAAACAGATGCCTTACGCAGACAGTCTCAAACTCCAGCTTTACTCCGTCGCATATCGCCTACTCAGAGGCGATCTCTGCCTAACATACAAAGCTATGTCAAACCCAGAGCTGTTGGACATGCTCCACTTAAAGAAATCCCAATCCCTCCGAGCTACATGCTCTAGGGACCTAAACCTTGTCACCACAATAAACAGAACATGCTGGAAGGATAGATTTCTGTCCCAGAGACTTACCATACTCTAGAACAGACTACCTGTCTATGTCAAACAGAGCTGCTCATTAGCACTCTTCAAGAAAAATCTTGATGATTGGATGGATAATTGGAAATTCACCCCGGGATCACTTTGTGGTTCTGCTTGACAGGGGCACAGGAAAATAATTTTCTTGGGTGGCGAAAGCCAGGGTACCTTTTTGGCTAGGCTTGTATAGGCCCTAGGGCCAATAGTCTAGTACCTACCTATGAAAGCTAAGTACCCCATTGGGGAATTTTCTAATGTTTTCCTTGAGTTTGGTTTCTTAGCCGATGTCTGCTAAGAAAGGCAAATGCAAATGTGGATGTCAAATCCTGCATAAAGATGCTCATCATAACCATTGAGTATTCTGCTTAGGCTGGGAACACGATCATACCTCCTGCTCCATCTACCAGTCTTTTTTCCCCAAAATGCTGGGCTGCTCTTTGTATTTGAAGAATCTGAGATTAAAAAAAGCTAACATTAAGAATGTATCCGGAGTTGGCCGCCCAGGTGGAACCGCCAAGAAAAAAGGCCAAAGTTTCAAGACCTCCACCTCCAACCACCGATATAGGGGTTAATTGCATCTGCTAGAGCCATCGACTTTGGCGCCTACCTTCGAGGAAGCTGCTTCTGAAGTACCAGCTGGTACGTCCACGGAGGATATTCCGTCTGTTAATACTAAAGCCAAGGGAGAATCAGGCTGCAATCTATGACAGTCTGTGACCTAGAACTCCGATCCTTCCACCTTGGGGCACACCCCTAAAGCTAGGCTCACAGCTTCTCCTAAAGCAGCTGCCTTGGAGACAAAAGACAAAACATTTGTCTGGTTCCTCAGGGGCACAACCAGACTGGCAGTCCTTCACTCAGTCCTTGATGCAAGCCTTCATGGCACTCGGGCCTTCAGCCTCCTGTGCTCCCACTATAACTGTACTTAGTCCAAGTATTCAGGAAGAAAAATCCTTATCCTCTTCCTCTGGTGCGTCTGTCGCATACTCATCCCAAATAGCCCCCCCCCTTTAATGCTACTCCCCTGATGAGGATTCCATAGAGGGAGACTCCCCTCCAGGGGGCATTACATTTGGAGAGACTATAACAAAAATGGAGCATTTTAAATGGGATACTACACAGATGACAGAAACTCAAAAAATGTATTTTGAGCTGTTGCAGGTTGAATCACAATCAACCATCCCTCTGCTGATTCCTGCATACTTGGATGCATTTGCATCCGTCTCTAAAAACCTTGACTTTCAACCACCTGCTCCCAAGAGACATGATCATTTCTGCAAGGTCCCTGATAACCACAAATTTCTCCTGGAAGGCTCCTTGGCAGACCCCGAAGTGATAGCTGTACCCCTAGACGAGCAGTCTAGACTTATTCCTTCCTCATCACTCTTACCTTCGGACAAGGATAGTAAAGTAATGGACAGGCTAGGCAAGAAGATACACCCTTCTTCTACCCTAGCTTTTAGGGCTATTAATTACCAAACCCATATGGTAAAGTATGGATTTGGTATCCCAAGCTACAACGCTACTGTCCTCCTTGCCTGATTCTCCTAATAAGACAGATGTAGTATCTAAACCGTCGCTAGGATCTCAAGTTGCCAGGTTCTCTATTAGATGCAGTTATGATGCAGCAGAGCCCTCTGCTAGATCTGCTGCATCTCCATCTGTTCTTCGTAGATGCTCATGGCTTAGGCTCCAGCCACTGCCTGAAGACTTTAAATTCAAAATTCTGGATGCTCCACTAGACCATAACCTTCTGTTTGGGAAACAGTCTGCAGAACTGTTTGAGCCCACAGGAGAAGAGCAAGAAACTCCAGGATATCAGACACCTGCTAGCTGACCCAGTACCAAAATATTACAGGAATTACCCTGAAAAAACTACCAATGTCAGGAGAGCCCCCACTACCACTCCATCTTCCAGACATAGGAAAGAGACAAGGAGACAATCCTCTTCCAGGACAACGCCTTCTCATCTCGCCCACAGACGGCCCTTTCGGGATAGAAATAACCGTGTGTGACTGCCTAGATCACCTCCACCTCTCATCCCGCCTCTCTCACTGCCTGCACTTCTGGAAAGAAGTCATCTCAGACTGTTGGGTTCTGGCAATAGTGGAAAAGGGATATTTTCTATGTTGGGAGGAAAAACCCAAACTTTAGGGCATTCCCTTCCCACCCAATAAACAGCTTCACCTCATCCCTCATATTATCCAGAATCTTCTTGGACAGAGAACCATTTAGAACTGGTTCCAACAGCTCAAGAGGGAAACTGTTTCTACTCCAGGTTATTTCTGGTACCAAAAAAGGACAGCCCTTGGAGGCAGTTCTGAATTTTCTTAAATCTCTTCGTGAAAGTCCCCACCTTCAGAATGGTATCCCACCAAAACCTGCTTCCACTATTGCCATCCAAGGCTTTCTTGGCCACTTTGTACTTGAAGGAAGCTTACCGCCGTATTACCATATTACCCTACATCCATACCACAGGAAGTACCTACGTTTTGCTGGGCCCTGTTCACACTTTCAATTTACTGCCTTGCCCTTTGGTTTATTCACTGCACCAAGGGTCTTCACCAAGTACCTAGCTCATGCCATAGCCTACTGCAGAACCAAGGACATTCAGATCTACCTCTAACTGGATGGCATTCTCATACTTGCAGAAGGGGAAGACATAAAAAAAAATCCGTTCTCCATGTCTCTACTCCAGGGGTTGGGATTCACACACAGCCTCACCAAATCATCCCTCTCACCAGCACAGGACAAAACCTTCCTTTGATGCAGGATATGGGCAGACCTGATGAAGGCTTTCCTTCCTCAAGACAAGGTAATTTCCATGACCATCCACTTCTAGGACCTCCTTCAGGTCAACCACTTGTCAGCCATGCATTTCATGTGCCTACTGGGCCTTTAGCAGCCACAGTACCTATGCTGCCACTAGCCAGGGTTGCATATGAGAAAGTTACAGTGGTATCTAAAAGAATGTATAGTCCCATCACAGCCACCCTCTAGAGTTCCAAATACCCTTCCTGCCTTGCTTATAAACAGAATTGAAGTGGTGGATTCAACAGATGCAACTGAACCCAGGCTTGCCTCTCTCAACCCACCACACCAACTCAACATACACACAGATGCTACAGATCTGGGCTGGGGAGCCTCCATGAATGGGACTCAGTGGAAGCCCTCTAGCAACCACCCCTCCTGAAAAAACCCATCAGGGTAAGGGAGATGACTGCAGTTCAGCTAGCTCAGCAGACCTTTCTCCCTCTCTTGCAACCAGGCCCCCTAAAAATCTTCACATACAACACCACTGTTATGTGGTACATCAACAAACAAGGGGGTACCAGTTCTTTCTTACTCTGCAGGCTAGCAATGAAAGTTTGGGAATTAGCCTCTTGGAAGAGCATATCTCTACAGGCAGTTTATATCCCATCCCAGGACAACCACCAAGTGGATACCTTTAGCAGACCTTTCTCTCTGCATCACGAATGGATGTTGCACAGAGAAGTATTCCTAGACATTGTCCAACAATGGGGCACACCACATATAGATTTGCCTCACCCCAGAACAGACCCCTCCCCACTCGTTTGGAGAGTGGACACCTTCACCATCTCATGGAAGGGACTGCTTCTATATGCCTTCCCTCCCTTCCCTCTCGTTCAGAAAGTCCTCTTGAAAGTCAGGAGGGACATGCCAAACATCTTGTTGGTGACTCCCTACTGCCCAAGGCAGCATTGGTTCCCCTTCTATCTTTCGCCAAGGGCAGTCACCAGAAGTTGCCCCAAAAGATGGATCTGCTCACCCAACAGAAGGCAACTCTCATTCATCCACACCTGGAGATGCCTTCCCTAACTTTCTGGGTGATAAACTTTGTCCCCTTCAGACATCACTACACTGAGGATGTGCTATCTAGCCTGCAGGAGGCCAGGAAATCCAAGACAAGGACTTCCTACATTTCCAAATGGCAAAGGTTCTCTAAATGGTGTCTCCAAAGACATGGGGACTCCTTTCAAGTGATGCTCCCTAGTCTTAACCTGTGTGTGAGTTCATTAAATCGGACCTTTCATACTCTTCAGTGAAATTGTACTTGTCTGCCATCTTTGCCTGCTTACCATTGGACCCTCCTGTGCTCCAGGTTGGATGTTAAACTGTTTGTTTTTAAAAGGGGTTTTACACATTAGGCCAACAAGGAAGCCTGTCCCACCTCTTTGAGACATAAACTACGCCCTGGAAAAACTTACACTTGCTCCTTTTGAGTCAACCACCTCTGCATCCCTGCAGATGTGCACATGGAAAACCGACTTACTGGTTGCCCTCACCTCAGCCAGAAGAGTCTGAGTTACAGATGCTCATGGCATCCCCTCCCTACACTATTTTCCGCAAAGATAGGGTCACCCTGCGCACCAAACTTCCTTCATGCCCAAAGTGGACAACAAACTGTCCCTAGATCAGTCTACCCGCTTAGCCACCTTCTTTCCATCTCCTAAAAATGACTCCGGGGTAATACTGCACTCCATTGATGTCCACAGGCAGCTAAGGTTCTATTTGGACAAAACTAAGACCATTAGAAAGTCTAATCAACTCTGTATCCTTCCATCCTAGGGCCCTGGGCATTGCAGTCTCCAAGCAGACTACCTCCTGCTGGATTTGGAAAACTCTTTGCTTCTGCTATTCCTACTATGGAAAACACTTACATCAGGGGGTCATGGCGCACTATGCTAGAGCAGTAGCCTCTTCTGGGGGCCTTCTTCAAATGCCTGGACACAACTACCGTCCTTCAGGCAGCCACCTGGTCCTCAATACATACCTTACCAAACATTACAAGCTGGACCATATCTCCAGATTCAGAGCAGGATTTACACGGGCAATCCTACAATGTTTTCTGGAATCCGCCATCTCTTCTCCACCCTTTTTTCTCCTTAAGTTGTGGTACTCTCACACCGTAAGAATACTGCAACTTGAGAATAGAAAGACATAGAATAGTTGTGTAAAATGTTACCATAACCATAGATGCCCTTCTCTTCCATGTTGCAATAGTCCTTCCCTCCCCCCTATTCCCCAGGATTACCTTTCCTCTGTCTGTGGGGCATCATGAAGGCACTACCTCGACCGTGGTCACACTGAGCAGTCAGTTTCATTTCACCAGTCTAGAGGGCATAATTTGGCACTACCTAGACTACTGTCTGACTGGGCAGTTGGTTCTTAGGTCTGTGTGTGCAGACATCACATTTAAGGCCCCTGGTTTATGGCCCTATATGTGATGTCCCACGCACTAGCAGCAACCAGGCTTAAGCTTTTGTATAGCAGCCGGCGTTCGGGTCGACTGAGGCAGAGGATCCCACAGTAAGAATACTGCAGCATGGAAGAGAAGGACATCTATGGTTAGGGTAAGATTTTACACAACTATTCTATCACTCACATTGCAGCAAGGTTCCCATCATTGATTCCATGGTGGTGGTTGCCACTAAAAAGAATCTTGATGAAGAAAGCTCTCTTGTCCAATCCCCCCTCAACCAAGACTCCGGGGCTTTGGGCATATTTGGGAAGCATCTTTGCACTTCAGCAACTTTTGCACTGAGGGAGATTAACTTCGTAACACACATGACAAGATTCCAGAGCTGTTTGACAGGAGCTTTCCAAATATCTTGTAGGGTCCACTTCTGCAGAGAACAAGACCTTGAATTCACAGTTGGCCATTCGTCTTTTTCCAATTTACCTGATTTCTAATGCAACAGATGGCACTTCTAGAGATGCAGGCCCCTGATATAACCATAAGACGACATGCTTGGATGCACATGCAAGACTTTGCAGAGTACTTTTGGCTGCTAGGGAGCAAAGTTACTTGCTAGAGAATTTTCCAGCTGGTTAGATTTGGTCAAAGAAGGAAGGAAGCCTGGAAGACTGTTCATTCTGGATCTGTCCTTTATTCAGTGCAGTTAAGCAGTTGAGCACTTTCTGAGACAGTGTTCAACTGAGCTGTAATTTATCATGAACAGTGCAAGGTGGGTAGTAATCTTAACTACGCCCCTGAGAGTGCCTCAATTATGGGAGGGGTCGATGGGTGTACCTTTAGGGAATTAAGGACTACCCTTTTTCCTTAACCCTTAAGGTGCTGGTGTAGTGCCCAAAATATTAAAATAAGTAACAAAATCGTGTATTTTATTAAACTAATCAAACCAAGTAGAATGTATCGTTACATATAAATAATGTATAAAACTTAAGCAGTGTAATGTAGTAGTAGATGTTCTTCATCTCACATTGCTGCAGTCCTAACACTTGGGTAGTCCGCTGTCCTCGGTCGGCCCGAATATCAAAGTATAAGGCTGACGTCGGTCAAGGCGCATTTGACTGACATCAGGACGTCAGGGTACAAATGCGCATGACCGACGTCATATCCTCAGTCTTTTTTGCCGCATGGTCCGATGCAGAAGCAGCGTTGCAAGTGCCGTTCGGCGTTCTGAAATTTTTCGAATTCGGAGTTTCAGACCGAGTCAAAGTTGGCTAAGTACCCGTTGGAATATTTTAGTTTTTCTTGCCTCAGTGGTTTACCGGATGTCAGAAAAAGTGAATAACTGTATTTCTTGTGGGAAACAGATACCGCATAGAGATTATCATACTTTGTGTATTCCTTGTTTAGGGCCTGAGCACGACGTTGTTGGGTGTCGCTCTTGTGCTAGATTCAATAAGCGCACTATTAAGAGAAGGTTAGATTGTGCCAGGTTAGTCTTCGGGAAGCGGTGCAATTATAAAATGCCGTCGGATGCTCCGCCCGCTTCTTCGAAGAAGCGCAAGGACAAAGCAGCTAAGCCTAGGCTAGAAGAGCCGTCCGTACCGGACTCAGGTTCTTTAGAGGTGTCGGTGGAGCCGGTGGTTCCGCCGGAGGTTTCTCTGGAGTCCCAGGGAGAGACTTTGTTATTGCAGGATGTGGCCTCTCAGGAGGCAGGTCAGGCTGAAGGGGCTTCTCAGGTTACTGTACTCCCCTCCCTTCCTAGGGTGGTTAGGCCCTCTCCTTCTGTTTCCAAGGCTTCTCCCAGAGGCAGGCCAGGTTTAGCTTCAGTTGGTGTCACCCCTAGTTCTTCAGGATCTGTGCCCAAGAAGCATATGCTTAAAATGGCAGAAGATTTGATTACTTTGATTAGAGGTTCTTTGCCCCCTCCTGATAAGAGACCTAGGGTGGAACCTGAGCTAGGGAGTTTTGAGCAGGCTTCGGATGTTTCAGAGTCTTCGGCTGAAGACTTGCAGGAGTATTCTCCTTATTCTGATTCTGATGTGGATGATTCTACTCCTTCTGCTTCTCCTCCTGAGGATTTTTCTTTTCAGAGACTCTTCATTCCATGAGGGAGCATTTTAAGTGGGAAGGTCAGGACTTCTCTGATTCCAGGAAAAGGCTTAGGGAATTTTTGTTTTACCCCAGCATAGGCCTTTGGCTATACCTCCTGTTCTGGATGTTGTGGAAGATGTGTTTGCAGAGGCTTCTCTTAATCCTGATTCTTTGCCTCCTGCTCCTGTTAAACCGGATAGGTATTACAGGGTGCCTGAAGCTCATAAGTATCTTTTTAAGAGTCCTAGGGCAGACCCAGAAACTGTTAGTCAGGGGCCTAAGGGTGTTAAGGCTTCTGTTGTCAAAAATCCGGTTCCTCCAGATAAAGAGGCCAGGGCTTTGGATAGATGGGGAAAGAAAGTTTATACTTCTTCCACCCTAGCTATGAGGGCTTTGAATTGCCAGTTTCACATGTTGAAATACCAAAACTATCTACTTTCTCAATTGAAGTCTAAGGTAGATGCTCTGGGGAAGGTATTGAGTGTAAAGAGTTTGTCCTTCTCTTCTTTTAAGGTTCATGCTGCAGCAATTTCGGCTCACTATGATTGTGACCCACCATTGTTTTCTCATCCTTTGTTCAAGCAATTTCTTAGAGGGGCAAAGAATATAAGACCCCCACGTAGAGTTCCTACTCCTGCTTGGGATCTCAATTTTGTGTTGGAGAAACTCACTCTACAACCTTTTGAGCCTGCAGCTACTACCGAGTTGAAATATTTATCATGGAAGACTGCTTTTTTGTTAGCCATTACCTCTGCAAGAAGGGTTTCTGAATTGCAGGCCCTTATGGCGGTTGAGCCTTTCTTAATTTTCCATAAGGATAGGGTATCTTTACGTACTAATCCTTCCTTTATGCCTAAAGTGGTTTCTAGTGTGGCTTTAAATCAAACTATTCATTTGCCTACTTTTTATGCAAATCCCCAAAATAAAGGGGAAAAGATTTTGCACACTTTAGATGTACACAGGCAGTTGCGATATTATTTGGACAGAACTAAAGGGTTCAGGCAGTCTCAGCAGTTATTTGTTTCTTTTGCTTTGAGTTCTCAGGGCAAGCCTGTGTCAAAACAAACTATTTCTAAGTGGATTGGGTTTTGCATTGCTTTCTGTTATTCCCATCATGGCAAGGAGATTCCAGCTGGGATTAGGCCTCATTCCACTAGGGCTACTGCCACTGACAGCTTTTTTAAGGGGGGTGGCGACTAAAGATATTTTGGAGGCAGCTACTTGGAGTTCAGTGCATACTTTCTCTAGGCATTATCACCTTCCACTTTACTCTAAATCTAGGGCTGGTTTTGCCACTGCTATTTTGCAGGGCATTTTGGCAGCTCCTGCTTCTTTATAGTTTTGCCATCCTCCCTTACCTCTGCTTTGGGATTCTACCCAAGTGTTAGGACTGCAGCAATGTGAGATGAAGAACATAGTACAGTTTTGTACCTACCATAAATGTAGATGTTCGAGGATCCACATTGCTGCAGTCCAATTTACCCTCCCTCCTTCCCCTCTGTAGTTAGAAGCGGTTGTGTGGGTTGGGTTGTCAATATGGTGTATATTGTATATATTGTACATATTATTAGTGCAAGGGTGGTGGGTTGGTTGTTTGCTGTCTTTTGGTTTTGACCTTTCTTTTTAGGGTCTTCTGACATCTGGGGCAAGAAAAGACTGAGGATATGACGTCGGTCATGCGCATTTGTACCCTGACGTCCTGATGTCAGTCAAATGCGCCTTGACCGACGTCAGCCTTATACTTTGATATTCGGGCCGACCGAGGACAGCGGACTACCCAAGTGTTAGGACTGCAGCAATGTGGATCCTCGAACATCTACATTTATGGTAGGTACAAAACTGTACTTTTTTCAGTCCATCTGGATATTTGGGAATTATATGCATGTTAAAAACACATTTGCCAGTACTTCCTTTTCAATAAATCAGTGAGTTGTAAAAGCAGCATGATGTCCTTCAAGGATGCATCTGCAGTCCTTACAAATGGGTTGTCCTGTCGTCAGGCAGCCCTTCTGTCGGCCGGATTCCAAAGTCTGGGTCTGGCCTCTGCTGGTGTCGCACTTCACCCGACGTCATAGCTGCAGTTCTTCGGGTATAAAGGCATCAGCCGACGCCATTTTCCTCAGTCTTTCTTGCCGTGGCTCAAGCAGAAGCTGTTCGCAAGTGCCGGTCGGTCAGAACCATAGATTACTACTACCGAATACTACTCAAGACTTCTAAAGCTAAGTACCCCGTTGGGGACTCTTTCTTGCCTCAGCCGATGTCAGAAAAAGTGAATAATTGTTTAACTTGTGGGAAACAAATACCTCATAAAGATTTCCACTCTTACTGCTTACCTTGTTTAGGCCCAGACCACGACGTCGCAGCTTGTCTAGCCTGTGCTTCTTTTAACCGACGGACACTTAGAAGTCGGTAGGAATTTGCTGAGCAGTTTTTTGGCTCTGATTTTGCTTATATTATGCCGTCGGATCCTCCGACTTCACAAATATCCAAAAAACGCAAGGAAAAGGACCGACACTCGCGGTCCGCGGTTTCGGCCGAAACTGCGGTTAAGCCAACCGCGACTGTCTCGGTTTCGGCTGAAACCGAGCAAGTGGTTCTTCCTTCAGCTGAAAACATGCCTTCTATTGAGGCCTCTTCAAACCTGGTGGAATCGGCTTCAGAAATCCAACCTGCGGTTGCGGTTTCTCAGGAATTATCTGACACTATCCCCTTGGATATCTCAACTCCTGCACGTGGAGCTGCTAGGCCTCCTGCAGCCATGTCCATTAAGGCCTTTGCCAGGGCTAAAGCTACAAAAACTGTGCCTGTTAAGACCCCCTCTCACAGGCCCAGCTCTAGTTCCCAAATGCTTTCCTTGGCAGAGGATCTTATTTCTTTAATCCGGGTATCCCAACCTCATCCAGACAAGGCCTCTCATCCTCCTCCAGAGAAGAGGCCTAGAGCAGAGCCCCCTGAGCCAGTGTCCACAGATGATTCCTCTGATGATTCAGACAATACAGACCCTCCAGAGGCTCCTTATTCCCCTTTACGAAGACTCTGATGCTGAAGAGTCCATCCCTTCTGCCTCTCCACCTGAGGAATTTTCCTTTGGGGAAACCTTGCATGCTATGAGGGAACAATTCCAATGGCAGGGCCAAGATTTTTCAGACTCCAGGAAAAGGCTTAGAACCTTTTTGCATTTACCACAACATAGGCCTTTAGCTATACCTCCAGTTCTTTAAAATGCGTATATGATGCACTGGAGGCTTCCTTTAGATCAGCCATGACTGGCACAGTTATCAGAAGGCATGCATGGTTGAAAGAGCAGGCCTTACCGGACCATGTCAAATCAAAACTGTTAGATGCTCCCATGGACAAGACCAATTTATTTGGTTCTCCTGCACAACAGGTACTGAAGAAGATGGAGGAGAAGGCAAAATCTGTACAAACAGTGAAAGATTTCTTACAGGTCCAACCTCCAAGGTTTAGCAGGAATTGGCCCTCCAAAAATTGGTCCTTTCCAGACTCCTCTAAAGCACAGAGAGGCAGGAATAGGCGATCAAGAGGCAGAAACCAATCCAGGGGTGCCTACAGGGGACGCCAGTGGCAGGGTAACAACCAGCGAGGCACAGACACAGCCACCACTGCAACAGGACAATCACAGTGACTTGGCTCTGGCACCGCCTACCAGGGAACAACTAGAAGCACCCTTAGGCAGAAGGCTAGCCTTATTCTCAAACTGGCATTACATCACAAGAGACAAGTGGATTTTACAGACAATAGACCAAGGATACAGGTTCCACTTCCATACCCTACCAGGGAAGAGAGGAATGCCAAACCTACCTCCAAATCAAAAGACAGAAGCTCTAAAACAAATATCTCAATTATTAAGGATGAGAGCTGTGGGAAAGGTACCATCTATGGAGCAAGGAAAGGGATTTTACTCCAGACTCTTCCTGGTACCAAGAAAAGAGAACAAATGGAGGCCTATTCTCGACCTGTCCGCTTTAAACACATTTCTCATTGTTCCAAAATTCAAAATGCTGACTCTACAGCAGCTTCTTCCCATGCTGGGCAAGGAGTCTTGGCTGGTAACTCTAGATCTCAAGGAGGCATACCTGCACGACCTCATACGACCAAATTACAGAAGATACCTCAGATTTCTTGCAGGATCAGAGCATTATCAATTCTCAGCATTGCCCTTTGGCTTATCTACTGCGCCCAGAGTGTTCACGAAATGCCTGGCATCAGTAATTGCTCATTGCAGGCTTCAGGGAATTCAAATTTACCCCTACCTGGACGACTGCCTGATACAAGCGGACAACAAAAACAAGCTAACAAAAGACTTGGAGTGTCATTTACCTGCTACAAGCCCTGGGATATACAGTCAATATAAAAAAGTCAAGGCTGATACCATCCCAAAGAATAACCTTTTTGGGTGCAGAACTGGACACATCAAAGCAAATGGCATTCCTAACTGTAGAAAAGCAAGAGCAACTACCTCTCTCCTTCTTGGTATTAAAGCAGAACCATCTAACAGCAAGAAAAGTACTGCAAGCCCTGGGCTTCATGGCATCCTGCATAATACTGGTCCCTCATGCCAGACTACATATGAGAAAGCTACAGTGGTACCTAAAGAATTTATGGTCTCAACACAAGCACAGCCTAGAAACCAAAATTCCAATAATCCCATGCCTTGAAGCAAGAGTTCCTATGGTGGGCTCAGGCCTGTCAGTCAAACACAGGATTGCCCTTCTACAGCATTCAACCAAGCCAAACCATCACGACGGACGCCTCAGACCTCGGTTGGGGGGCCCACATGCAGGACAGGTGCATACAAGGCTTATGGGCTCAAGACCAGCTGCACCTACACATAAATCTAAAGGAAATGCTGGCAGTAAAATTGGCAATCCAGACATTCAGACCATTTCTCCAAGAAGGTCAGTTGATAAGGACAGACAACACAACAGTAATGTGGTACATCAACAAACAGGGAGGCACACATTCATACTCTCTATGCCGGATGGCACTGGACCTATGGAATGTGGCTCTGAGCTGCAACATTCAGTTACAAGCAATGTTTGTACCGGGAAAAGAAAACATTCTAGCAGACATATTAAGCAGGACTACCACGGATGCTCACGAATGGATGCTGCATCCGGACATCTTCAAAGACATCACAAGAAAATGGGGACTCCCAGAAATAGACTTATTTGCATCCCCACGCAATCACCAGCTAAAGAAATTCTGCACAAGGACGTACCACCCACTTGCTTGGAAGGTGGACTCCCTATCTTTCAGTTGGAAAAACCTGACAGCATATGCATTCCCACCACTTCCTTTGATGCACAAGGTGCTATTGAAGATCAAAGAGGACCGTCCAAGGATCATTCTGATAGCTCCAGACTGGCCAAGACAACATTGGTACCCATTACTAAGGAGCATGTCTCGGGAACAAATATGGTCACTACCCCTGGTTCCGTTGCTGTTAACACAGAACAACTACAACATCCTGCATCCAAGCCTGAAAACTCTGCAGCTGACTGCCTGGAACATTACATAAAATCAATTAACCCAAATTTATCACAAAGGGTTAAAGACATTATCCTTGAGGCTCGCAGACCCTCAACAAGGAAAAATTATGCAGCAAAATGGAAAAGATATCTCATTTGGAGTACTGCAAAGGGAGAAGATGTCACAGGTAAACATAGCCAGCATCCTGGAATTCTTGGCAGAGCTCTTCCACACAGGCCTGTCCTATTCTTCCATCAATATACATGCATCAGCTATTTCTGCAGAATACAGCTCGGATCCTCCTGTCTTCTCGCATCCTCTGCTCAAGCAGTTTCTGAGAGGAATTAAAAATGTAAAACCTCCTAGGAAACCACCATTGCCAGCATGGGACTTGAACTTTGTGCTAGAAAAATTGACACTTCCTCCTTTCGAACCAGCAGCAACAGCAGAATTACAATACTTATCATGGAAAACTGCTTTCCTGCTGGCAATCACTTCAGCAAGAAGGGTATCTGAACTACAGGCATTAATGGCAGTGCAACCCTTCCTGATCTTCCATCAAGATAGTGTGTCCATGAGAACAAATCCTACATTTATGCCTAAGGTGGTATCCAGAGTATCTTTAAATCAGGCTATCCACCTACCTACATTCTTCCCCAACCCACAGAACAGGGGAGAAAGACTGTTGCATACCTTGGATGTACATAGACAGTTACGTTACTACCTGGACAGGACCAAGGGCAATAGAAAAACTGACCAGCTACTGGTAGCATATGCAACAGGAAGGGAAGGAAAAGCAATTTCAAAACAAACAATTTCCAAGTGGATAGGAAATTGCATTAGATTTTGTTACTCCTACCATGGAAAGAAAACTCCAGAGAACATCAGGCCTCACTCTACAAGGGCTACAGCCACTACCACAGCTTTCTTACGAGGAGTGGCTACCAAGGACATTATAGAGGCTGCTACTTGGACCTCCGTGCATACATTTCCCAAGCATTATAACTTACCTTTATACTCTAGATCCCGAGCAGGGTTTGCCACTGCTGTTTTGCAAGATATCCTAACTACACCATAATCTCTTCTTCCTCCTCCCCTAGGTTAGCTATGGTATTCTACCCATTTGTAAGGACTGCAGATGCATCCTTGAAGGACATAGTACAGTTTTGTACCTACCATAAATGTAGATGTCTGATAGGAATGCATCTGCAGTCAGGATTACCCACCCGCCTTCCCCTCTGTGGTACTCCTAGGGTATTTGCCCATCTTATAGCTAGCTGGGGTGGGATCTATTATGGTGTATTTGTTTGTATATATGTACATACATGCTTATTTTTTGCGTTTGCTCTCTACTATTTGGAAACATTGGCATTTATCCAAATTTAGCCTTCCAAGGGGGCACCTGGCATCTGGGGCAAGAAACACTGAGGAAAATGGCGTCGGCTGATGCCTTTATACCCGAAGAACTGCAGCTGTGATGTCGGGTGAAGTGCGACACCAGCCGAGGCCAGACCCAGACTTTGGAATCCGGCCGACCGAAGGGCTGCCTGACGACAGGACAACCCATTTGTAAGGACTGCAGATGCATTCCTATCGGACATCTACATTTATGGTAGGTACAAAACTGTACTTTTTTAATGAGACCTACTGTAAATATTAAGCTGTCTTGCTGCAGAGTTGCTTTGCCAAATCCACCTGTCTGGATAGGAGGGTGCATTCCAGGGAACGATAGCAAACTCATCAAATGCAAAATAAACATAAGGCAGAAAAAAATTAGACCAAAACATATTGGAAGCGGTCTCTCTAGGTTTACCACAATGACAGTCTAACCTTCCATCTGGGTTATGTTTGCCATGTCCTGAAATGTACCTACCTTACTGTTCAGAAGCCTGAGAGCATACCTGTGGTGGCATTTAAATAAAGTGCTTCTTGACACTGTAGATGAGTGGTGCAGAGATTAAAGCGGGAGGGTTATTGGGCCAGAGAGGAAACAAATCAGCTGTGTCTTAAAAATGAACCATTTAATGTTGATGGGTGGGGTGGGTCTAAACATAACCCTTTGAGTTTAAGCCAGTTTGTCCATCCAGGCTGTACTGAAAAGGTAGACCCATTGTATATTCTTGAAAAAACCCTGAAGAATCACTGTGTGTGGGGAAAAGTGACACTTCCATGTACCTTTCAATCAACTTGTGAATGATTACAAACCACAGTCACGCTGCATGTGTGCCGCATGTTATAGCTGGGGACAAATTAACAGATGCTTGGGGAAGGAGGTACGAGTGTTAAATGGGAGAGTCTGTTATATTTACATTCATTTTATTTTTATTTTGGGTTCAACTCAATGGTCATTGTAAAGTGTGATCCATAAAGTACGAGTGAGGCTTTCATGTGCTTTAAAGGTGAGTAATTTTTAACTGTGAGCTGTCCTCGTGTAGTGTCTTAACAAGACAGACTAACAAAGATTTAGATCCTTTTTAAAAGGCAGTGTATTTTGTAATTTATAACAGCTAGCTGTCCACGTGTGTGTTGCGAAACAAACTAAATGTAGCTTCTGTTTGAAATGCAGTGTGGTGTCAGGTTGGTGATCTGCAGTGCATGTGGTGCCTGATAATGTCTTCAAAGGCACACCTTTGCATCTTGATTCTCTCACCTGCAGCCAGGAAGCATGACTCTCACAGAAGCACCTTTACAACAATCCTAAAGCTGACCCCTCCATAAAGGGATGCCAAGGTGTGCATCTAGACATCCCCTGCCTAATGATAAGTAAAGCAGATTAGCCAGATTTGGCAAAGTGGCTTTTACGTTTGCTACCCTTTCTAAGAAGGTGCTTAATTGTTAGTTTCCTATGTTAAAATACCTGGAGTTTCTACAAGACCAAATTGATATTAAGGGAGAAGACTGTGTGACGAAACCATGTCTAAGGAAATTCAGGAGGTAGCAAGAGCAGTCTTACACATCACCAAACACTCCTTAAACTGTGGGTGCGATGCATTGGAGGCATCATGCAGTGTAGCTACCACAGATGGTCATTCACAGGCATGCATGGCTCAGAACTGTTTCTGTTGGACTATGTCAAAACTGAACTGCTGGATGCTCCACTAGACAAAATTGCTTTTCGAACCCCCAGCTGAAAAGGTTTTTGAAAAGCTCGACAAAAAAGGAAAGCAAATACTGTGAAGGAGTTTTACCTGTCATGTACACCAAGGTGTAGTAGAAGTAGCCCTTTCAAACAGTGACCTTTCTCCCTTATATAGGACAAGAGGAGGCTTCCCAATGTGAAAAAAAACAGGTAATCTAGGAGGTGGCAGTCTGTGCAGACAGAGACCAGGTAGCTCTAAAGAGCCCACTCGGCACAGAGGGCAACTGTGACCATCTTCACCATCTCATCCCACAGTCTGTACCCAGCTTTCCCCTCCGACCTTCTGGCAAGAAGACTCCTCTGTCCTGCATCTATGGAAGCTCATAATGAGAGACCAGTGGGCCCTCCACTTCCTAGCTAGGGTTACTTCGAGTTCAGAGATTCCCTGGCATGTCAACCCCCCCCCCCCCAAAAAAAAAAAAGCAGGAGTTTGTCGCCACAGATCCTCCTAGAGCTGCCACAACAAGGCTTTATTCAGCCTGTTCCTCCAGGTAAGGAGCGAAAAGGCTTCCATTCAAGGATTTTTCTAGGCCCAAGAAAAGAAGACACCTGGAGGCCTATCTTGGATCTGTCAAGTCCTTTATATACCAAAATTCAAAATGTTAACTTTACAAAAATTACTTCCGGTGCTCTTCCATCGTGGTTACTGTAGACCTAAGATGCTTACCTCCATGTCCCTATTGTAGACGGTCGCAGAAAGTACCTGGATTTTGTGGCAGTAGGTTTATACTGCCAGTTCTCTGCTTCACATTTGGTCTGTCTGCTGCTACCAGTCTTCAGCGAATGCTTAGCTCCACTTCTGCTGAACCCTGGACAAAAGTCTCATTCATTGAAAATCATCAGCAGAGATAAACTGCCTTGTAGATCACCATAAACTGCTTCCAAAAAGGTAGGTCTCATCCTAAACCTCTGCAAGTCCCAAACTTTTCCTTACACAAGCATTCTCTTTCTGTGGTGCCCGCCGCAGGTTCTGTGCAACAAAAAACCTTCCTACTCCAGGACAAGGTAACTTACCTGACGAAATACCTAATCAGCTTGCCACCAAAGGAAATTTCAACAAGGGAATTTCTAAGGATCCTGAGTTGCATGGCACCCTGCATTCTCATGATCCTCCTGCAAAGCTCCTCATGAGAAATGTTCACTGCTTCCTAAAAAATTCTTGGACAGCATTCTATAGGAAACTGTCCACTGTCATCTTCATGCTTTAAAAAAAACGAGCTGCTATGGTGGAAAAACACCATCCAACAAAATCCAGGTGC
Source organism: Protopterus annectens (assembly GCF_019279795.1). Classification (NCBI taxonomy): domain Eukaryota; kingdom Metazoa; phylum Chordata; order Ceratodontiformes; family Protopteridae; genus Protopterus; species Protopterus annectens. The sequence goes on from NC_056750.1 coordinate 847,509,322, forward strand.
TAACTTCTGTCTGCCAGAGACAGAGAAGACCATTACCTCAGGCTGTTCGGACATAACCTGTGGTGCTCACCTTGGCTTCATGAAGGTGCAGGGCATCTGGACACCATATCAGTGGAAACTGCTTATAAACCAGAAAGTTATTAGCTGTTTACTTGGCCATAATAGCCTTTCAGAGTTTACTTCCAGAGACCATGCACATTTGTACAGACGCAACACCATTGTGATGTGGTACATAAAGAAACAAGGGGGCACCTTACCCTACTCCTTGAACAGTTTTGCAGTTAAGATTTGGCTGTTAGTACGTGAACTAAAACTTGTTATCCTGCATTCTGAGCAGAACAGTATACTGGCAGATCTTTTAAGCAGATATTTTCTAGACCCCAGTGAGTGGATGCTGAGGAGAGAGGTTTTCCTAGACTTAACCTTACAGTGGAGAATTCCCTCAATAGTTTTTTTTCATCTCTATCCGAAACAGACTCCTTCGAAGGTTATGCTCTGGAACTCAATGGACATGGAAAACGGACACTTTCTCGTTCAGATGACCAACCTGTTCCTATGTCTTTCCACTTTTACCTCCAATTCCCAGGGTCCTGTTCAGTTAGGTTGGACAGACCAAGTATGATTCTCACTACCGTCTTCTGACTGAGACAACACTGGTTCTTTCTCCTCTTGACCTTTACTGTAATGGATCTCCTCAACCAGGAAAAGGGCTCAGTATTCCATCCTAACCTGGTCACACTCAGATTCAACACCTGGAGGACTGAATGCCGACACCAAAAATGTGTATCCCGGTGAAGTACTAGCCATTCAGGAGAAAGCAAGGACAACCCACTACCAGCAAATCATACCTAGGAAAATGGAAGAGATTTTTCCATGTGGTGCAACAGCAAGAAGTGAAACAGTGACTTGGATCAGATACCACTGTGATCTGAGTCACGTTTATAAAAGCAGTATAACCAATAGAAATAAATACCTGATTTTGAGACTACAGCTTTTGGGAGTACCCTTCATCAGTGTGAAAGTCATATTAAAACAACTTTACTAAGTAATAAATTTCAAAAGTCAAATGACACAGCGTTCCCATTAGAAAATAATTAACAGATGTTATAAACGTAATGGATAAAAAGTAGCAAATTGCACTGTAAGGTAAAAAAAAATGTGTTTAATGTACAAAATTAATATAAAAAAATATTTCTCAGACATCTGTTTTGGCTTTAAAATGGGTTTTAGGCCAACAGCAGCATTTATACTGGGAACACTGTCAGCCTGTAAATGAACTATTCATTATTCCTTGACCTCTGTTGTATTAGTATCACCACCCTTTATACTCTTATGAATAACCCTAAACATAAATTCATGTCAGTACCACAGTCCATCACATGTTTGACAAGAGCATTCGTGCTAATGTATGTATGTTTTATTTCCATGTTTTTTTCATATGGGTTTACCCTTCAGTCTTGCATATTTATGGCCAGTATCCAAAAGCTTTCAGTCCCTCTGTGGTGCGTCAGAGATGGATAAGATTTTGTGGGCCATAAAGGTGACATCGGCATGCACCAGCCCTCAGAACTTTTCAGCTCCTAGTCATTCGCCAGTTGTTCCGGTTACCGCTGACGTATCGTTGTTCAGATAAGTACCCCATTGGGGACCTTTTTCAGTTAAATTTTGATGATTGCTTGTTAATGTCATCCAGAAAGGTTAAGTGTCGTTGTGGATGTCAGATCCCTCGTAAGGATGCTCATGACAAGTGCCTTTTCTGTTTAGGAAAATCTCATGACCATAAGGCCTGCCCTATTTGCCAGATGTTTGTACCGAAAACTTTCCTTAGTCGCCTGCATGCTTTAAACCTGTACCTCGAGAACCAATGTCTGAAACTACTTGCGCTTAGCATGGAGGGCTCTTCCGACATCGTCAGAGAGCCACCACAAAAGAAGGCCATGACCTTATGGCCTTCCACTACTGCTGAGCCTCTTCTGGCTGACTCCCAACCTGTGGCCAACATAGGCCTGGTTACAGGATTGTGTTTCGGATCCGCTGCTTTGGAGGTCGTGGGTACCGCTAAGGATGCCACACAATCAACAGGTGAGACCACGTCCACAGAGGCTATTCCTGTGCTGGTAGCTGGTGCCGGGGGGGGCAGAGTTTCCTGGGGAGGAGTCTGAGCGTTCCGACACCTTGCAGTTGGTGGTTTCTAGACAGACGTCCACTGCCCCTCGTAAAAGAAGAGAAAAGAGAACATATCTCTCCCTCTTCAGAAAGCATGCCTGAATGGCAGGCTTTCAGTCAGAGTATGTTCAGTGCCTTCTTGGTACTGAGGCCTACACCGGCTACTTCTGCCTCCACCTCTCCTCCCCTCCTGAACCCTAGGCCTCTACCTACAGATCCAGCTCCCAGGGAAGAGGAGATCCTTTCAGATTCCTCAGAGGAATCTTTACTACAACTCCCAACTCTCTTCACCCTTGGGGTACGGTTCCCTAGAGGAAGAGTCGCTGCACACTGACTCTCCAGTTGAAGATCTGACCTTCAGTGAGATAATTAGCAAGATGAAGGAACACTTCAAATGGGATTCCTCAGAAATGTCTGAGGTACAAAAGAGGTATTACAACCCCATTCAAATGGAAACCCCTAGCCCATCTGCTGTTCTTCCCATCCCGTCTGCCTTTCTTAGATGCCTTTTCTGCATCTCTGAACCCTGCCTCTCAGTCTCCTGCCCCATGTAGACCTGATAGGCTTTACAAATTACCTGACACTGTTAAGCACCTGAAGTGTCCACCAGCTGATCTAGCCACTATATCTGTTGCCACTGACAAGGCCACTAAACTCTTGCCTGCAACCACCATTTTCCCAGCTGGCAAGGACAGCAAGACAATGGAAAGATTGGGCAAAATGATTTATACGTCTGCTACCTTGTTTTTCAGAGCCACAAACTATCAGACCCCCATAGCCAAGTACACCTGGTCTCGCTCTCACTACGCCAACAAACATTTGGGAGATATTCCTGACTCCCCTGCCAAAGCATCACTGTCCTCTCTCCTGGCTCTCGCATCCCAGGCCACCAGACACTCCATCGTGTAGCTGTGATGCTGTTGAATTCTCTGCCAGGTCAGTAGCATCAGCATCTGCCTTACACAGATACTCCTGGCTTTGCCTACAACCCCTGCCAGATGTTTTCAGGACAAAGCTAACTGATGTTCCCCTGGAAAGTGCTGCAAATTTTGGCAGTAAGGTTGCAGACCTCTAAATTTCTGCAACAGAAAGGTGAAGACATGCAGGACCTTAAACATTTACTGGTCTCATCAATCCCCAAGTTTCACAGAAACTATCTTTCCAATTCCAATACTGTTTGTTAGGAAGCACTCCCGGCCTGCTGCTCCTCCTAGGCCTCGTAAGTCTACTAGAGCATCCCCTACTTCCAGCCAGAGAACTCCTTTTCAAGACAGGGCAGGTAGCATCTGACTACCTGCCAGTCTTGCCTCCACCTCCCTCCTTCTGTACCTCTGTCTACCCACCTCTCTCATAGTCTTCCTCTTTGGGCTCTTCTCACCGACAGGTGGGTCCTGTTCATCCTCTAAAATGGCTACTTCATGTCATGGCTCTCCCCTCCCATTTGGCGGGGCATTCCTCGACCTCCTACGTAGCAGCTGCACCTCTTACAACCAGTACTGCAGACTCTGTTAGACCGGGGCACTAAGCGAGTCAGTACTCTCCTTTGCAAAAGGAAGGAATTTCTATTCTGCTCTTTCTGGTCCCCAGGAAGGACGGACCATAGAGACCCATCCTAGACCTCTCCTACTGCAGTGTCTTCCTATAAGTACCTACCTGCAAAATGCTTACCCTGCCAGCCCCTTTCCCTCTGATTATCCCACAAGGATTCATGGCTACATTAGACATAAAAGATGCTTTTCTCCACATCCCAATAAAGCCCTCTCACAGGAAATATTTACGATTCTTGGTGGGCTTTTCTCAGTTGCAGTTCTCTGCCTTGCCCTTTGGACTTTCCACTGCACCAAGAGACTTTACCAATTGCTTTGGCACTTGTGATGGCTTACTGCAGGACAAAGGGAATACAGATATTCCCCTACCTGGACGACATGCTAATCCAGGCTGACAGCCAAGAAATACTGCAAGGGCACATCCACTTTGTGTGGTGACACTACTGCAGTGTCTGGGATTTCAGATAAATTTGCCAAAATCCCATCTTCAACCAACTCAGGACATTATGTTCCTAGGGTGCAGAATACGCACAGATCTCATGGAGGCATACCTAGCAATCTCCAAAAGTGAGGTCCCTGACAGAGCATCTTTTCCTGGTACTTCACTCTACAGAGTTGACTGCAAGGCAGTACCACAAGCTTCTGGGCTACATGGCAGCCGCAATACCCATGCTTCCTTTCACAAGGCTACACATGAGGAAGCTGCAGTGGTACCGCCACTCAATCTGGAAGCAACACAATCAACCTCTGGAGCATGTTGTACCCTTCTACCCTGCCTAAAAAAGGAAACACTATGGTGGTTAGACCAGGTAGAGAGTAACCCAGGCCTCCCATTCAGGTCATGCACACAGATGCCTAAGACCTGGATTGGGGAGCCACCCTCGGACACAAACACGTGCAGGGCTTGTGGCCAAATCACCTCAAATCAGAACACATCAGTGCCAGAGAGATGAGGGCAATTCTTCTAGACCTCCAGGCACCAGCCCTTCATTCAACAGGGGACTTTTCTGATATACACAGACAACACAACTGTACTGTGGTGTATCAACAAGCAAGGAGGGCGAAGTACTACCTGCTCTTCAGGTTAGCCCTTTTGGTGTGGGAATTGACTTCCTCACAGGGAATCTCCCTGCAGATCTGCATTCCTTCCCTCCACAACAAGCAGGCAGATTATTTGAGCAGAATCAGCACAAAACCACGAATAGATGCTGCAAAGAGATGTCTTCCTGGATCTGGTCCCCAGGTGGGGTATACCTCAAATAGACTGGTTTGCCTCCACCATCAACATGCAACTTCCTGGCTTTTTCACCAGGATACCCAAACTACAGGCACTGGCGCCAGATGCCTTCTCAATTTCATGGAAGGGGAAATTTCTATATGCACCCCCCCCCCTTCCCACTCATTCAGAAGGTCCTGCAAAGAATTCAGCAGTTCAACACAAAAATGTTGCTGATGCCCTACTAGCCCAGACAACACTGGTTCCCCTTGCTCCTTCCTTAGTCCAAGGACAATCACCACAAGTTACCCCCCAGAGGGGACCTCCTCACACAGCACAAGGGGTCACTAATCCATCCACAGTGGCAGATGAGATGCTGCACCTTACTCTGTGGCAAATAGGATTCTGATCCCATTTAGACACCTTTACATTGAGGAAGTGCTCAATGTCCTGCAGGAGGCCCGGAAACCAGATACTAGAAAATCACATTTCTCGAAGTGGAAACGATTCACTAATTGGTGTCATAAAAAATAGCAGGATCTGCTTCTCAGCGAATACCCTCTAGTGCTGTCCTGTTTGTGTGAGCTACTGCAGTCTGGACTGGCTTATTCATCCATCAAAGCCAATCTGTCTGCTATTTCTGCTTGCATACCTTTGGATCTCACATTAGCATCCAGACTCCCTTGCAAACCCTTCCTCAAAGGGTACTGCACCGTAGGCCCCCTAGGAAACCCATTCTCCTGCCCTGGGACCTCAACTATGTGCTAGAGAAGCTTGTGCTACTTCCCTGTGAGCCAGCAGACAAAGCCTCTTTTAAGTACTGTACTTGGAAAACTGTTCTGGTGGCTCTAACCTCAGCCAGGAGAGTGTCTGAACTCCAAGCCCTTATGGCTACCCCTTCCTTCCTAGTTTTCCACAAGGATAGGGTAACCTTAGGACAAATCTGTCCATGCCCAAGGTAGTCAACAACCTGTCCCTTAATCAGGCAGTACATCTACCCAGTTTCCCAAACCCACAGGGAGACATTGAAAGGGTGTTGCATTCCCTTGATGTTCACAGGCAGATCAGATTCTACCTGCATAACACCAAGTCTTTCAGACAGACTGACCAACTGTTTGTATCCTTTCTTCTCGGAGCTCGGGGGAAGGCAGTTACCAAGCAGACTTTTTCTATCTGGATGTCTAAAGCCATTACCTTCTGTTACTAGTTCCATGGCAAGTCCCTGCAGGGGAGAGTTAAACCTCATTCCACAAGAGCAATGGCATCCTCAGGAGCCTTCTTCAAGGGTCTGGATACCCCCCCCCCCCCATACTGGAAGCTGCTACTTGGTTCTCAGTCCATACCTTCAAGCACTACAAGCTTGACCTTGTGTCCAAATCCAGGGCAGGCTTCTCCAGGGCTATTTTTCATGGATTCCTGGAATCTACCTCCAGACCACCACCCCATCCTCATTGAACTTTGGCACTCACCTCCAGACCACCACCCCAGTATACTGCAACATGGGAACAGAAAGACATAGAAAAGTTATGTGAAATCTTCCCATAACCATAAATGTTCTCTTCCATGTTGCAATATTCCTTTCCCTCTTGTCAGCTAATAACTTCCCTTTGTGGGTGACAGTCATATGGCATTGCCCTTATAGGACTGGCTCCAACTGGGGCTACTGTTCTGAGGGCTGGTGCTTGCGGATGTCACCTTTATGGCCCACAAAATCTTGTCCACGTCTGATGTACCACAGAGGCACTGAAAGCTTTTGTATACTGGCTGTACATACGCGAGACAGAAGGGTAAATCCCTATGCAGAAACCTGCAACATGAAAGAAGGATGTCTGTGGTTATGGTAAGATTTTGCAGAACTTTTCTTTTTTCGTACATCAGAATAGTGTTAAGTAGTCCTGTCCTTCATCCTTCTGCATTTGCCAACATAAAATTTTGTACATTTTTACATATTAAATACATGAGACATGTTAACATGTAGCAAAACATTGAAAGCAAAATGCTTCTATTGTAGGATGGATAAAATCAGTTTGTCAGCGTATTTGCAACACAAGTATTTATAGCAGGGAAGTATCATTTTTAGTTGAACTCGCCCTCTTTCTGTTCATGTCTTTATAGCATTTCCTGTATGCAAATCCAAGTTTATTACCAGTGATACTTTTAGGTTCATGCAGGGCATCTAAAATACACCAATTATTGGAGATAAGTTTTTAACACCATTAGTTCTGTTAAAAGTGGTGGTATAGTGTAGATACGTTTTCATGAGCAGATGCAATGCAGTTAATCATAAAAAAATGCTTTTGCTGAATCATTACTGTCATTTTAAAACTTCAGATCTGATATAATTTAAGAGCTGATGGTTATAACCCATCTTGTCAAACTCTTGTGCTATAATGTTCTTATGTTCATTACAAATAGTCAATGTGCTCAGCTTGCTAACCCTTTCACTGCCTTTCACAGGGGTTGGGTAACCCATAGAACTAATTAATCCTTAATGCCCAAGGTGATATCAGAAGTGTCTCTGAACCATGCTATTCACCCGCCAGTTTTCATTACAAGCCCAGAAAACAAAGCAGAAAAAAGTCTTTCATTTGGTGAGTTTGCGCAGACAAATTGGGTACTACCTAGACAGGGCAAAAAATGCAAGTAGAGTAGAGCAATTGTTGGTGGTTTTTGCAGAGTGGAAAGGGCAGACCTGAGTCCAAACAAAAAACATATCCAGATGGATAGCCATTTGCATTCAGTTCTGTTGCACTTGTTATGGAAAACCTCTGCCTGGTTGCATCAAAATCTATTCCATTATCCCCAGGGCAACTGCTGCTGCTTTTCCTAAAGGAATACAAATCCAGGACATCCTAGAAGCTGCGACTTGGAACTCTGTGCACACTTTACAAAACAATGCCATCCTGCAAAACCTGTTTTCATAGGGGCCAGCATTTTATCTGCCACCCAACAGGTAGCTTTGGGAGTGTTTCCAGTAATCAGTACTGCAACACCGACTGTGAAGAACATAGTGAAGTTACATCACCCTTGCTATAATTGAAGATGTTTAGATAGATCAGTCTTGCAGTACAAACTGCCACCCTGCAACCCCTCTATTTGCGCCTCTTTTTTTGCAGGTAGCTCCATGATGCATCATACCTTCACTTTCTTCTAATGTCTCTCAATTACACACACACTCAGACAACTGGTGAGGTTGTGCTATCCTCTGACATCAAACTTCTTTCTCGGTGCCTAGAAAAACCTGAAGATGGCACGGACGGATACCCATCTTGTACCCTGATATCCAGACATTGGTCCTAAGGCATCTGTCAGCTGGGGATGGTGTAGAATGTGTGTACTGCAACATTGGTCTCTCTGAATATCTGGAGTTATAGTAAGTGAGACAACTGTACTGCCTACTTCCACAGCCACGGTGACCTTGGGCACCTCCCATTTTGGTTGGAGTGGGGTAGTTCATGGGAAGGACTGTTCAAGACATGTGGTCCCCCTCAGAGGCCATCCTTCATATTATTCTAGAGTTGAGGGCAGTCCTCTTTGCATTGTAGGCCTTCCAGGGTGGACTCCCTTCCTGTATGAGTGATATCCAACATATTGGTAGTCTAGTGCATCAACAAATGGGGAACACGCTGCAAAAAGCGAGTTTGGAGATTGGCGATATCTTCCAACTGCTTTCTGGTAGTAGTGCACATCCCAGGGAAGTCCAGTGTCGTGGCAAACTGGTTGAGCAGATCTATCCTTCAGCGTCATGAGTGGCATGTCAGTCCTATGGTGACATGCTAGATTTTCTGTTGGGGTTGACAGTGCTGTAATCTGTCTGCCTCCCCTTCACAACACGCAGTGTAACAGGTTCTTTGCTTTGATCCCACCAGGAAGACGAAGCACCGAGGGATGATCTGACCCACATTTGGCCCCCAGGCTCCTATATGCCTTTCCTTTTACTCCCTTCCTCCCAAATTTTTGCAGAAAGCCACAGAGAGTAAGGTCACAGTTGTCCGCATTGTCCCTTTCTGGCCACAACATGTGTGTTTTCCGTTCCTCTTGTCTCATCTGATAAATCCACCGTGGGTACGGGTTCCTACTCTTTATCTCCTCTAAATCGTCCAGAAGGCCTCATCTGAACATTCAAGCACTCACGTTTTTACCTGCTGCCGAAGACAGTCTGTCAGAAAGATTAACAAAAGCAATTGGAAAAAGTTTTTTGTTTGGGTCTCCCACATAAATCTTGATCCTTTCTCCGTTTCTCCTCCTGCTACTTTTGATTTTTTGGCTCTCCTGTTCTATGAGGCCAGCTACTCTACTGTTAATGTCCAGTTACCTGCCATTTTGAACTTTCATATTGGAGAAATTCGATATATCACTTTTTATTATCCGTGGCTTTACTAAGGAGAGCTTTCCTTCTCGGACCTACCATTATGTTACAAGCTGTGACTCAACTTTGAACCTGCAGCAAAGATGGACCTTGAATTTCTGTCTGGGGAAACATTATTTTTGATGGTAGTTGCTTCAGTTCAGAGTACTGAAATTGCAGGCCATTTCTAGCAAACCACCTTTACTTGATCTTTCATAAGAATAGAGTATTCCTGCGAACAAAACCCATCCTTTATTCCAAAGGTAGCTACAGAGAATTTGCTAAATTAGTCTGTCAGTCTTCGTTTTCATCTCTAATTTTACCAGCACAGGAGAGTACATACTGCATTTGCTGGATGTATCCTGTCTGCTTCATTTCTGTCTCACTTTACAAATAGAACCAGAAAGTCATATCAAAGAATGCGCTGCTTTTGGTTCAGCGATTCCCCAGCTCATCCTTCCATGAGCCCACACAAGGATTTCGTTAGCTGGAGAGACTGTCCCATCCAGTGAGGAATGGATGGTAAAGACACCAAATATGAAAGTTGTGTATGTAACTGTAATGATAGGTATGCGCCTGCTTCCATCCTTCAACTTCCCTTCGGTCTCGTCCCCTCCTTTGTTTTTAGGTGCTGCTATTGGTTTCCGAGATGATCATACTACCTTTATTCCTGGGTCTGTTTTCATATGCCTTTAAGCTGCAGAGCAGAATTAACGAAGTAGGTATAATTTCTGGTCTATATGGAGTAGGTCCTTTATATGTGGGGATTCTAAGGGAAGCTGGATCTGAAGTAATTTCAGGGTCAAGAGGGTTTTGTAATCTAGGGGAGGGGACTGAGGTATGGATCCAAAGTCTTTTCTGGCTGAAGTCTGATGAAAAGACCCAGCTGTTGAACGACAGAAATAAACACCGATCTATCATATATTATGGTAAGTACTTAACTTTCATATTTGCAATGTCATTGACATTTTTTATTGTAGCGTTTAGTAATTCTTGCAATGGTTAATATTTTATTACTTTCCAGTGGTGGGGATAACAGAAGGGAAAGTAGATATCCTCGTATGGTAACTCGACCCTCTCGTCAGTTAAGGCCACCAGGAGATGGAACACCTCGACCAGCTATTATTAACCCAGTTAACTTAAAGGAATTAGATGAACTAGACAACGAAGCAGAGGATGGCTGGGCAGGTAAGAACCCTCCGAGTATTTTAACTACATTGTTGTAGATTTCCTTATTAGTTTTGTTTTCTTATTGTATCATTCACAGGCTCCAAGTGACAAGACTGTCTAATTAGATCAGTGAATGTCACTGCCCCCCCCCCCCCTTCACAGTTTCATCGCAGTCTTCTTATCTATCCAGAACTAATATCCTTATAACAAAGTAGCTCCAACCATTCTTACTTTCCTAATGACTTCACATCGCAGTCTGAAATATAACTGTACTTTCATAGTTGCTGTACTAACATATACTATATTACATTATCAACCAGTTTATATTTCAGTAGTTAGGCTGCTGCCTCTTTTCTTTATATTTTAATTGCTAGAATCGCAAGTGATAAATATTAAAATATCTTTTACAGTGTTATATTTGTTTGCTATATACAAGCTTGTTTGTTTCTAATGAATGTTCAGCAGTGGGTGTACTTATGCACGCCTATGATCTAATGTCAGTCTTCACATAGTCCTTGACAGTGGGTTTGCTTCCGAACCATCTCCCCCGTTATTTCAGCTCCCTCCTTTCAAAAACTCTCGAGCTCAGCTCTACCCATAATGCTCCTCACCAAATTACTTCAGATCTTGTTTGCCACTTCGAAGTGCCAGACACGTTCTCTCCTTAGCTCTTGAGTGACAGCATTTCTTGTTCTTGATACTGTTTATTTTCTCTTTGTTCTGTATCTGCTTTAAACTTTCTGCCTATTCCTCCCTTTCTCATTTGGTGTGCGTGCGAGTGTTTCTTTACCTTTTGGCATCCCCTATGTACCATCATTGGTACTGTCATTTCTTACCTTAACTGGTAATTCTTTTGTACCATTGTTGGTACTTTTTTGATTTGTCCCCCCCCCCCCCCCCAAATATATAAGTAAGGTAGTGGTTTCCATTTCCTGTGTTTGCATCTGTAGTATGTGAAGAGTCCTTGTCTGGATCCAGAACAAGGGGCTAGCTCACCTTCCTCCTCTTCTTCCAGCAGAAGGGAGAAGCCAAAGAAGAGAGTGCACTCTGTTCTGACTGCTTCTCTGGAACCACCAACTAAAGTTCCAAAATCTCAGTCTGTTCCAAAAGTGTCCTTGGAATCGTTGGATCAATCTTCCCAATCTTCGGTGCTATTTCCGCACTGAATTCCTTGGCACTGACCACAGGAACCAAATGAATTCTCCTGCCAACAACTGCCTAGAACTAGATATTCTTCAGTGGATCCCTTTGCAAACCACCAACCTTCCCACCCCGAGTTTTTTCTACAGAGGCATCCACCTAGATCTCAGTCTGTTGCTTCTAACTGATCCACCAGGAGTTTAACCGAATCAGACATTGAGGCTGGTGCAGTAGCTCCTGCCGTGAGGGGATTATAAACTATGGTTCCTAACACCTTTTTGCCGGAACCTTGCCCGCTTCTTCCTCTTCTGACTCCTTATGAGTGTTCGGAGCCCCTGGTGTCAACCACTTTGGCCTTGACTGTTTCTGTGCTGGTTAGAGCTCCTTCTCTGGCACTGATTTACCACCCTAAGTGCTTTGAACTTATTGGACCTGGAGACCTCTTGGGGCCATAGCTTTGTTGCAGGTTCCAGGGGGGTGGTCTGGTTTTCTGCTTTTTCAGAGCCGTCCATGCCCCTTGGTGCTTCAGCATATGTAAGCTTGGCCTCTGAAGAGGCTTCCTTGTGAAGTGGGGCCACTGTTCGAATGAGTCTTTCGGTTCCAGGCTCCCATCCTTCTGGCGGGGGGCTGTCTTCCAGGCCATGAAGAGGGCATTGTCCATTGTGGGCAGTCAGTCATTGCCTCCCATGTCGAACCAGACAGCTGGCCTTTCCACTCGACCAAAGCCTCCTCCAGCCTCTTCTGTGAAACAGAGGGCTCAAAAATCTCAAGATCCAACCACTGTGGTTATGTCCTGCTCGGAAACCTCTCGAGCATCCCATCGAAGAGGTTCCTGTGAAGAGAAAATACAAGAGAAAGCACTTGGACTCCCCTGAAGAGTTGTTCACTGAAGATACTGATTTCGATGAAGGGGAAGGTTCCCCCCCCCAAGTCTCCCCCTGACTATTTCCGTCATGGGACACCCTAGAAATCTTGAAACAGAGGGGTGGCTGGACTTCCCCCTCCAACCTTCCTCAGAGAAATCTGTATATCTTGAGGCTTTTCATCTCCAACCCTCCACCTCTTGGATTTCTCTGCCTGCTGACGATCTCATCAACCTGATCACTCAGCGGGCATGGAAGTCACCCGATTGTTGAGCCAATCCCTAAGAGACCAGACCGCATGTGGTCAGCCCCAGTGGATCAACAACACTGGGCCAAGGGAATTCCAGTAGATGCTGTGGTGGTAGTGCCAGCCACTAAGAAGGAACTTTCGTATTAAAGTACCTCTATTCATCCTCCTAATAAGGAATCTAGGTCTATGGATAGATTCATGAAGTCCATATACTCTTCTTTGACCTTCGCCCTTAGGTCCTTGAATTGCCCGACGCATTTTACCAGATTATAGAGGGATCTGGTTAATTAACTGAGAGATACTGTATCGGTCAGTAGCTGAAAGAGTTGGACAAAGTGACTTCTCAGCTTGCCACAATTGAATCGCTCTCCAACTTGTCCATGAGGCTCATTGAGCATGCTGCTGAAGGGATGACGAGAGCTGCAGGTTTAGCCTTGGCCATCAGGAGACGCACCTGGATGCGCTTATGTGAGTGCTCGGAGCCATTTTAGTCTTTTCATCAGCACTCCATTTGACACAATATCCCTATTTGGTCCCAAAGTGAAAGACTCTAGCTAGATGTGAGAAAGATGGAAAGACTCTTTGCTGCAGGCATACGCTTCTCCACTCCTTTGCGGCCTTATTCCAGGAACCAGCAGAGTGAGAAGCTATGGTTCAAAAAGTCCAAAGGGCCTTTCCAAGAGACTCGTAGCAATGACTTCTCCTCGGGCAGAGAGGGAATAATGGAAGACACCTAGGAAGATGCAGAGGTGGCCCCCAGAATCAGGGTTCCAGGGATTCTTTCTCTGGTAACGCCCATCAGCGTTCCTGAAAGTAAACTCGATTGCCGTCCTCTGGAGGCAGTCGGGTGGGGGGGGGTAACCCCTGCACCAACATGCCTGGCTAAGGATAATAGAGGACTTTTGGTGCAGAGGATTATAACCAGAGGATACAGTGTCCCCTTTTTAGCGCAACCAAGGGCTAAGATCAAAATCCCAGATATTCCGTCCAGTCACAGGGAAGCAGCAGTCTTACAAATTCAAAAACTGCGTGACAAAAGTCATCCAAACAATCCCACCAGACCAGATAGGCTCCGGAATTTACTCGGTTCTTTTTAGTGCTGGCGAAGACTGGGAACTTTAGACCAATCTTGGATCTCAGTGGACTGAACAAATCAGTTCGGCAGACCAAATTTTGGATGGTCATGGTTCAGTCTATTATTCCATTTTTGGGAAAAGACGATTGGATGTGTTCCATAGTTCTTCAGGACGTGTATTACCATATAAAGATGGACAGATGGTCCAGAAGATTTCTGCACTTCTGGCTGGGAACCAGTCAGTATCAGTTCAGAGCACTGCACTTTGGCCTCACAACAGCCCCCGGGGTGTTCACCAAATGCATGGCAGTGGTTGCTGCTTATATCGGACTGCAAGGATTCCGGGTGTTTCCATACCTAGACTACTGGCTCCTTACCTTTCCCACCAGGCGTCTTCTTGAGGAGAACTCTGACTCTGCTCTGATTGAGACATTACCGTAAACTACGGAAAGTCCAAGTTGCAGCCATGTCAACAGCTAGAGTTCATTGGAGCAAGTCTAAACACGGTCACAACTGTCCGTAGACTACAAGGATAAAATCGCAAGTCAGCCAGATTGTTCGCAACAATGAAGTACCAGCAAGGCTTCTGCTTCAAGCCCTAGGGTTGATTGCAGCCACTGTAGTCCCATTAGTGAGATATCACATGCGATTCTTCAGTGGCTTCTAGCATCTCAGTGGTCCATGTTAATCTAGTGTCTCTCTTGATCACAATTGCCAACCGATGCAAGCAGGACCTGCAATGATGGCTTCACGCCAATGAACTCTTAATTGGCTGCTCCTTTGTTCCATGTCAGGCTTAAGCCATATTGACCGTGGATGCATCCTGGATGGGTTGGGGGGGCATGATCTGGGAAACGGTCCAGGGCACTTGGTCCCATCTGGAGGCCAGCATGCATATCAGTGTTCTAGAGATGAGGCAGTGCTTTTGGAGTTGCAAGCATTCCACCCAGACCTTTCCTTTCGAACGATTGCAATCCAAACAGACAAAATGGCAGTAGTCTGATACATCAACAAATAATGGGGAACCAGATCCTGTCCCCTTTCTCGAGATGCCCTCAGAGTTTGGCAATGGGCAATTTCATCCGACTGCTTTCTCATTGCAATGCACATTCCGGGGAGCTCCAGCGTTATTGCAGACAGATTTAGCAGATGTATTCTAATGCCTCATGAGTGGTGTCTCAGCACATTGGTGGTGGAAAGGATTTTTCGCCAATGGGGTAAGCCTTGCTGTGAACTATTTGCATCCCTCTAAACAAGTGAAGTAGCTACTTCACCCAGAATCCCCCTCTGGGGGAGTCAGAGAGATGCTCTTCTGCACGATTGCCCCCCCCCCCCCACCTCTTTTCTACTCTGTACCCTTTACTGATTCCCCTTGTATCCCAGTTTGTAAAGAAAGCCATCAGGTTGAACAAGATGATCCTCATTGCCCTGTTCTAGCTTCGACAGACCTGGTTTCCCTTCCTTTGGCTGCACCTGATTCGGAAACCTTTGAGTCTGGATCCATCTCCAGACCTACTATCCCATCGGGACAGATTGGTTCACCCGAATCTGCAGAACTTCAAGCTCACTGCGTGGCTTCTCCCAATCCCATGATTGCCAGGCAGTCATCTTAGTTCACTAGATCTAAGAATTGTTCTGGCTAGTCACAAACCCTCAACAAAAATGTTGCATCTTAGCAAATGGCACACATTTTCTGTGTGGATGTCTAATTCTAATAGTGACCCATGTTCTGTTACAGTCAGTAAGGTTCTAAAGTTCTTCACATAAATTTTTGAAGCAGGAGCCGCCGCGTCTGCCATCCAAATAAACCTAGCTGCAGTCTCCAATTTTCACTTGGGTCTGAATGGCTATTCCTTAATGTCCCATAAACTTTGCAAAGCCTTTTTGAAAGGGGATCTGTGATGCTCAAACCTCCATATAAAGAACCATCTGCACCCTGGAACCTAAATTTAGTTCTCCAGTCTATAGTTTATCCCCCCTTTGAACCTCCGTATAAATGTGATCTGAAATTCCTGTCTTGGAAAATGTTTCTGGTGGCCATCACCTCAGCCAGGAGAATTTCAGCCATTCAAGTTTTATCCTGCAAAGCTGCTTATATAATTTTTCATAGACAGGGTTTCCTTGAAAACTAACCTGTAATAAACTGCTTGTAGTAGTTTTTGAAACCAATCTGAACCAGACTATTCATAGGTTCATAGACTAGTACTAGGCTACTGCCCTTGTGGGCTATTTTAAGCCTAGCCAATTTAACCCCATGTAAGAATAGAATCCTGCACCTTGTGTCTGTAAGGTAAATACCTTCACCATTATACCAACCTCCCACTACCAGTCTTTTTCCAAAATATTTCTAACAAAGGTGAATATTACCTTAATTTATTGGAAGTTCATGGGCAACTCAGTTTCTGTTTGCACAGAACAAAAGAATTCAGAAAGTCAGATCAGTTGATGTTCATCATGTGTCACTGTTGCAGTCCTAACAAATGGGTTATCCGGCTCCCGATAGCACTCAGTTGGCCAGAATGCCAAAGGTAAGTAAAAAGGACTTCAGGGCGTCCTATACAAAAGGAGGCAGCCAATGTCACTTTCTCGGTCTTCCTTGCTGCGGAGGTCGAAGCAGAAATTTTTCATGCATGAGTGCCGGTCGGCTGTTGGTTTCAGACTACAAGAGCTGGTCTACTACAGCTAAGTACCGTGTTGGGGATCCTCTTTTCTTGCCTTAAAGAATGTCCGAAGTTAGTAATTGCCTTACCTGTGGAAATTCCCCATAGAGGTTTTCATTCTCTTTGCATTATTTGTTTAGGCCTTTACCACGACATTCCCAATTGTGATCTCTCTGCCTCCTTAATCCAAGTACTATCCGTCGTCGGGCTAAGATTTTGGCTAGGCATTTTGGAGTTTGGCCTAAGTTCGTTGATATGGCATCCTCCAGTCTTCAGGTTTCAGATGATCCAAAGAAATGTAAGGATAAGGACCGGGACTGGCCTCAGAAAGCTAAGTCCTTTGATGAGGTTAAGTTGGTCGTCAGTCAGGCGGTAGCCAGTGAGACGCCTTTGCAGCCCCTGCCATCCGCAGATGTACAACCGCAGGCTTTGGTTGAGTCAGAGTCCCTTAGGGCTTCGGCCTCCGTTTTGCCTTCCGACCTGTCGCCATTTGCCTCTTCTGCTGGAGCCAGAGCCGCTAAACTGACTCTGTTGTCCAAGGCCTCCGTTTTTGCGTTCTGACAGCAAACTTCTTCCTTCAAACTCTGCTGCAACTTCGGTTGCCAGGCGTCCCTAGTCCTTTAGGCTTGCAGGTCAATCTTCCATTTGTAAGCCGGTGAAAAGGCAGTCTCCAGCTTCTTCTCATTCCCCTCAATCCCAAGTGGTTAAAATGGCTAATGATTTGTTGACTCTTATTAGGGGTTCTCAGCCTCCTCCTCCTTAAAGGAGTAGGGATGTTTCTCCTGAGGTTTTGTCCTGCTCAGGTTCGGATTCTTCCTCTTCATCAGCAGAAATGCTGGAATTTTCTCAGTTTTTTTCTCCTTTTGAGGATTCGGATGCAGAGGAGTCCATCCCTTCGGCCTCTCCTCCAGTGGATTTCTGTTTTGGTGATACTTTAAATACCCTCAGAGATCATTTTCAATGGGAAAGTCAGGAATTATCCTCAGTCCAAGAAACGGATTAGGGAGTTTCTGGATTTACCTGTGCATAAGCCTCTTGCTATTCCCCGTGTGTTGGAAGAAGTTGATGTGTTCCTGGAAAATTCCTAGTCTCTTAATTCTTTTCCTCCTGCTCCCAGGAAACCTGACTGGTACTACAGGGTCTCTGATTCTCATCTGTTTCTTTTCAGTAATCCGTTGGCGGATCCAGAGGTTATTTCTCAGGGCCCTAAAGGAGTTAAGGCCACTGTTACCAGGAATCCTTTTCCCTCTGACAGGGAGTCTAGGAACCTAGATAGGTGGGGCAAGAAGGTTTATACCTCTGCCATCCTAGCTATTATGGCTACCAATTGTCTTTCATATGCTGAAGTACTAGCAGCACACCTTGGAGTAAGTCTAGGATAGCAAGTACTACCACTTTTGGCAGAGAGTAAAAACATGCAGGATTTACTGAATTCAGCCAGTCTGGTCAATAAGCATTCTTTGCATTGTGGTTTTTGACATCCTTGAGGCCTCCAGCAGGGCTGCGACTACTGGATCTGTTATTAGAAGGCACGCTTGGCTCGGAGAACAGCCTCTTCCAGAACCTGTCAAGGCTAAGCTTTTGGATGTACCTTTGCATAAAGACAGTCTTTTTGGCAGCAAAGCAGAGGTGGTATTCAAGAAGATGGAGGATAAGGCCAAGTCCATGTAAACTGTTAAGGATTTTCTGCAAGTTCAACCCCCCTCGTTTTAGCAGGAATTACCCTTCCAAGAGTTGGACCTTTCCTGATACCAGCAGACAGAACCTTTCCAGGACTAGAGGTTACAAATCTTCTAGGGGACAGGGGGCTATCCCTCAAAGGTCTAGGCATTGGCAAGCTTCCACTTCTAAAGGCGGAAGCTCCAAGCCTGTATCTCGATCAAAACACTCTCAATGACTTTTTACAACTTCTGCCTGTTCTTCCTTGCTGGGAGAGTCCTTTAGGGGGAAGGGTGGCTCTTTTTACAGATGTCTGGGCCACTGTCACAGACTGTTAATGGGTGCTCAGAACTGTGTCCCTAGGTTACAAGTTTTCTTTCCGCACCTTTCCAGCTCCCAAGGGATTCCGGGATGTTCCTCCAAACCCAGAGGGTTGAAATAGAAAAACATATTTTGTCTTATCTGGGAGCAAAAGAATCAGTTCCTGCTCAGCAGGTAGGCCAGGGCTTTTATTCCAGGCTTTTCGTAGTTCCAAAAAAAGAAGGCACTTGGCGTCCTATCCTGGATCTTTCCATTCTGAACTCTCCTAGTAATTCCAAAGTTCAAAATGCTCACTCTGCATCAGTTGCTACCACTGCTAGGAAAGGATTCCTGGCTGGTAACCTTGGATCTCAGAGGCTTATCTGCACATTCCTATCAGGGAAAGTTGCAGGCTGTACCTTCGTTTCAGAGTGGGCGAGCAACATTACCAATTCTCTGCACTGCCCTTTGGCTTATCTACTGCTCCCAGAGTCTTCACAAAGTGCCTGGCCCCAGTCATTGCTTTTTGCAGGCAGAAGAAAATTCAGATTTACCCATACTTGGACGACTGTCTGATACAAGCAAGTTCTCAAGAGCAGCTATTAAAGGATCTGGAATTCGTAAAGACTCTTCTCTCTTCCCTGGGTTACACTCTCAATGTGGAAAAATCGAAAATGGTACCATCCAAGGAGATAAGATTCCTGGGAGCAAGTCTGAACACAGCCGCCCAGATGATCCATCTCACCCAGGAGAATCAGACAACTCTTTCAGTTTACTTCATGGACTTGGGAAGCCTGTCCCAGCAAGGAAATACCTGCAGGCTCTGGGATTCATGGCATCTTGTATTCTCATGATTCCATATGCAAGACTGCATATGAGGAAATTGCAATGGTGCCTCGAACATTTGGTGTCAACACACCGAGGACCTGGATATGATGATTCCTCTTCTTCCATCTCTGCAGACGAAGTTTCTATGGTGGGTAACAGCCTGTCTGCAAGACAAAAGCATGCCTTTTCGGACACCTTGCTACTCCGGTTCTGACTACAGACTCATTGGACTACACCTGGGGAGCACATCTGGATGGCAGATGCATACAGGGACAGTGGAACACCCAGCAGATGCACATACACATAAATCTAAAAGAGTTTATTGCAGTTCAGCAGGCCTTACTAGCTTTCAAGCATCTTCTTTTTCCAGGGGCCCTGCTTGTCAGGACAGACAACACCACAGTCATGTTGGTACATCAACAAGTGGGGGGGGGTCGCACTTACCCCCTGTGCAGGCAAAGCATGAATCTTTGGTCCATGGCAGCATCCCTGGACCTGCATCTTTTAACTCAGTTTTTTCCAGGAAAGCTCAGTGTTTTGGCAGACAGTTGAGCAGACAAACTCTGGATCCTCACTAGTGGCAGCTGAACAGAGCAGTGTTTTACATCATCATTCAACGTTGGAGCACTCTGCAGGTGGATCTCTTCTCCTCCTCAGACAACCATCTGCTAATTCTCTTTTGCACCAGACAACATGACAGCAGAGCCTGGAGAGTGGATGCTCTGTCCTTCCCTTGGATGTTATCAGTGTACGCCTTCCCTCTTCTTCCCAGAGTATTAGTGAAGATCAGGGACTAGCGTCCAAGGACTATTCTCATAGCTCCGGGCTGGACCAGACAGCATTGGTATCTGCTGCTTTGCAGTCTCTTCCAACTTCCTCCTTGGCATCTTCCTCTGAAGCCAGATCTTTTGATTCAGGAAAGGGGAAACATTTTACAGCCTCATCTTTAGTCTCTCCATTTGGCAGCATGGCTCATTGTATGACTCTTTCCCTTTCTTCCTCCCTTTCCCAGAAGGTGGTTGACGTGCTGAGGAAGGCCAGGAGGCCTAGCATTAGGAAATCCTATGCTGGCAAATGGGAAAGGTTCTCTCAATGGATGCAGGCTAGAGGGGAGTCTGCTTCTCAACCTACCCTTCCTCTGATTCTGGAATACCTGGCTGATTTGCTTCAGGGGTGGTCTTTATTTTTCCTCTATCAAGATGCATGCTTCAGCCATCTCTGCTCATTGTTCTCTTCAGCAGCTCATTTTCTCTCATCTCCTGATGAAAATGTTTCTCAGAGGTGCTTGCAATTTAAAACCTCCCAGAAGAGCACCTACACCAGCCTGGGATCTTAATTTTGTTCTGGAGAAACTCACTCTTCCTCCTTTTGAGCCAGCTGCCGCTACAGATTTAAAGTTTCTCTCTTGGAAGACCGCCTTCCTCTTGGCTATAACTTCAGCAAGGAGGGTTTTGGAGCTGCAAGCTTTGATGGTCGTGGAGCCTTTTCTTATTTTCCATGCAGATAGTCTCTCTGAGGACTAATACCTACTTGATGCCTAAGGTGGTTTCCAGCCTGACTCTCTTAATAAGTCCATACACCTTTCTACCTTTCCTAATCCTCGCAGTAGAGGTGAAAGGATCCTACATTCTCTTGATGTGCATAGACAGCCCAGGGCAAGGCTATTTCTAAGCAAACAATTTCTAAATGGATTGCACATTGCATTTCCTTATTCCTTTCATGGCAAAACTCCGCCTCAAGAAGTTAGGACCCACTCTACTAGAATGGCTTCCACTTCTGCAGCCTTTCTAAGGGGTGTCCCTACTAAAGACATTTTAGAGCCTGCCACATGGTCTTCTGTTCACACTTTCACAAACCATTATAATTTGCCTCTTTTCCAGAGCCAGGGCAGGGTTTGCTACTGTGGTGTTGCAGGGCATTATCTCCAACCCTTGATGCTGTTGGTTCCTCCCCCCTTTTTTCTCTGGGCTTTGGTAATCAACCCATTTGTTTGGACTGCAACAGTGAAACACATTGAACATAGTACAGTTGTGTACACTTACCATAAATGTAGATGTTCGAGTGTATTCACTATTGCAGTCCTCGTTTCCCTCCCTCCTTCCCCCTTTTTTTGTAGTCCTCTCCTATTCTCTTTTCCTGAGGTACATGTTTAATTTATTTGTCAAATTGTTCTTTGATTTAAGCTTTATTTTCTGGGGGCTCCTGACTGTTATGGCAAGAAAGACTGAGGAAGTGACGTTGGCTGCCTCCTTTTGTATCGGACGCCCTGATGTCCTTAACGACAGCATTTTTACTTAACTTTTGTATTCTGGCTGACTGAGGGCTACTAGTAGCTGGATAACCCATTTGTTACGACTGCAACAGTGAATACACTCCAACATCTACATTTATGGTAAGTGTACACAACTGTACTTTTCCTTTTCATTGGCGAAAGGAAAACCAGTTTCCCAAGTTATTCTGGCTAAGTGGCTAAAGGACTGTATTATTATAACAACAGGGATACATCGCTACAAAGGCCTATTAAGGTGCATTCCACCAGAGCAGTAGCTGCATCTGCAGTTTTTTATTCCATGGTTTCCTTAAACTATATTTGATTTATTTATTTTTGTTTGTTTACCAGATAATGTCCGACTGGGTATGAGACACATTTTCAGTGGAGACCCGGGGAGAAAAGCTCCATACATACAAATAGTTCATAGGTAGGTACTAGGCTATCGGCCCAAGGGCCTATGCAAGCCTAGCCAACAAGGTTCCCTGGCTTACTCCACCCAAGAAAGTTATTTTCCTGTGCCACTGACGAGCAGAGACACAAGTGATCCCCATGGTGCATTTCCCATTACCCATCCACTCATCAAGATTTTTCTTGGAGTGCTAATGAAGAACTTTGCTTGACATAGATGGGTAGCCTGTTCCAGAGTATGGGAAGTCTCTGGGATAGGAATCTATCCTTCCAGCATGTCTTGTTTATTGTGGTGACAAGGTTTAGGTCCCTAGCGCATGTAGCTCTGAGGGATTGAGATTTCTTTAGGTGTAGCATGTCCAACAGCTCTGGGTTTGACATATCTTTTTATGTTAGGCAAAGATCACCTCTGTGTAGGCGATATGCTATGGAGTAGAGCTGGAGTTTTTTGAGGCGGTCAGTGTAGGGCATTTGTTTGAGTCCAGTAATCCTCTTTGTAAGGTACTTCTGTGGCCTTTCCAGCTGCTGCAGATGTCTTGAGGTGCATTCTAAAAGGGGCGTTGTACTCTATAATGGGTCTAATGAATGATGAGTAGAGGGTAACAATGACCTCTTTTTTCCTGGATGAGAACCCTTTTATGATTAGGTGTGCCACGTAGGACTTCCTGACTACTGTGGCGATGTGATTATCAAAGGAGAGACTACTGTCCACCTGGGTCCCAAGGTCTGTTATCATGCATTCGGTGTTAAGTAGATTGCTGCCTATGAGGTAGTTCATGGGTACAGAGTTTTTACCAAAGGGGGTGACACTGCACTTTTTGGCATTGAGCTTGAGGCCATGGCTCTGACACCAGGCATCTGTCTCAGAGAGGCCCTTCTGTAGGATGTTAACATCATTTGGGGACTTAATAGTTTGCAGTCATCTGCGAACTTCGTTAGCCAAAGGCCTTCTGTGTTAGCCTGTACTTCAGAGAAGTAGATACCAAACAGGAGCAGTCCCATGACGGAAACCTGTGGTACTCCACTTGTCACTGGTTTGAGGTCAGATTTGGAGTCTGCAACTTTTACAGTGTGGGTTCTGTCAGTGAGCCAGTTGGCAGCCCATCTTGTGACGTAGGGATTTATGCCTAGTTTGAGTTTAGCTATAATTCCAGAATGGGGGATGGTGTCGAAAGCCTTGGCGAGGTCAAGATAGGCTGTGTGAACCACTTTACCCTCATCTACGACTTTGGTGACTGCCTCAAAGAAGTCGATCAGGTTCAGGATGCATGATCTGTCTTTCACAAATCCGAACTGGGTGGGATCCAGAGTTTGGAGGTTACCAATGTCTTTGTTTGAGTTCCATGATGATACGTTCCATGGCTTTGCAGACCAGGCTCATCAGTTTAATAGGTCTATAGTTCCCGGGATCAGTGGTGGCTCCTCCTTTGTGGAGTGGGATAACTGTTGCTGTGCGCCATTCAGTGGGCACAAAGCCTGATGCGAGGCTATTATTGAACATGGTGCTTAAGTGAGGAGCCAGTTCATTCTTAAGTTCGTCTAAAACGCAGTCTGGGATGTTGTCCGATCCCATGGATGCTGTGTTTTTGACTTTAGAGAGTGCAGCTTTCACCTGCGTAGTTGTGATTACAGGGACTCCGCATTCTTTCTGTATAGATATGGGCCCTTTAGAGGGGTGAGGGGGGGGGGTAAAGTTGGCAATATCAGTTGATTCTGTAATTTTCGTGCCTTTGTGCTGTAACTCAGAGCAGATCTGGGTGTTGCCATTGAGATTCTTGACATAGCTATAAAATGTTTTGTGGTTGTCCTTGGAATTAGTGCCGTTTTATTTTCATAGTGTTAAACAATCAAATTGAACATGTATTAATCAACAATGTACAAAGCAGGTCAGTAAAGAAATTTAGTTGCTCAGCGACTACATGGTTTTCTCCACATATCAATATTACTCATGACAAATTGGATCTGGTCTCTAGGGAAAGGACTTCTTTTGGTTCGATGGTCCTCCGGAATATTCTTTGAGACCTCCCAAGATTCAGTTTGATGGAGATTCCGTCCCCTGTCAATGACTATGTGAAGGGTGACAACATCAGATAATGAAGTTGTCTTACCATAACGTTTCATCTGTGTTGTTGTTCTTCACATATCCTTGACATACCCACCCTCCTTCCCCCCTGTCCACTATTTTCATGGTGGACTGGATTTCATTTGTGACATGGGTCCTCTTCAGTGGATTCAGGTAAGGTCTCTTATCTCTGTTTACATATGGTTGTCTGACACTATTTTATGCTAACTCTCTCTGAAGTAATTTATTGAGGAACATAATGAATAGAGCTGAGCTTGAGTTTTTGGAAGACAGGAACTGGAATAATGGCAGTCTGTTCCCACTGTCAGGGCTATGTGAAGGTCAACAGCACAGATGGAATGTTCTGGTAAGACTTTTGCGTGCTTCTTCTGGACTGTTTATGTAAGCTTTTGTAAAGATTTTTTTTCTTACGTATGTACACTTACCTGTTTTTGTATTTCTTTTGATACCATGTGTCTGTATTTTGCATATATATCAAAACAGTTGTTAAATGTGGAACTTTATCTTTGTGGTTGCCCTGAATAAGGGCTTTGTTCCAGTTGGATTTTCCCAGTAAACAAACGTAAAAATGGCTGGTGAAGCACTTGTTTCTATAAACCAAAAACTTGTTTGACCATGTAACTTGGTTCATAGGTTGGTCATGTACCTTTTGGAGCCACAGCCTGTATGTACACAGTTTGTGGTGGTCTGATCTGTAATGCATGAAAGTTTTGTGATGTGTGGAACAGAGTTCCTTAGTCCTACATAGTTAACTGTTTAATGTAACCCATAAACTAGATTCACATGTGTTCCGTTTATCTGTTTTGTAATTCTTTCCTTTCCCTTGTCTTGGTTGTTTTTTTGTTAATGTTTGCCATTAAGTAGAGAAGACTGTGTAGCTACCCTAATTTCCACTGAGTTAGGGGCTTTAGGTAGTTTGCTTACATTTTTATGATTGGATTGTTTCGTAGATGTCCTATTCCTATGTTGCAGTATTCCAGTTAAGGTTTCCTGCCCTCAGGCGACTCGTACGTCGGCTCCTATACAAAAGCTTCAGCTTGGCTGTTGCAGCTGCGTGGGATGTCGCACATAGGGCCATAAACCAGGGACCTTAAATGTGACGTTTACACGCACAATCCTCAGAACTTTCCAGCCGCAGACCTTCGCATCTTACGATCACTCCTTCACAGACGTCTCCTCGATAAAGCTAAGTAATCCATTGGGTTTCGATTTTTTTCTTGTTTTGATAACTGTTATTGCCTAGGTTTGGTTGTTGTAGCCTTTAGCTGATATCAGGTAAAAAGGGAAAGTGCCATTGCGGGCACCAGATACCCCATAAAGATGCCCATGATAGGTGTGTTTTTTGCTTAGGCTGGGAGCATGACCATTCCTCCTGCTCTGTCAATCATTTGTGCTGAAAATCCTGTGCCACTTGTCTGGCCGCCTTAAACCTTTACCTAGAAAATTAGTGCCTAAACAGGTTATCTATTAGAATGGATCCCGCATTGGAGGCCAAACACGAACCTCCGTGAAAGAAAGCCAAGATTCCTAGGCCTTTCTCATCTGCCGCTCTGCTCCCGATGCCCCACCAACTGCTGGTCCAGGAGTTGAGAAGTGCTCGGCGGTTCTGTCGATTTTCAGTGACTGCTGTTAAGGAAGCCGTTGCACAGCTGGCTACCAGCACGCCCTCTGAACTTGTCCAGACTACTATCTATGCGAGGGGGAACCAGATTCCGTGGTACCTCCGACCGGGATCCAGCCTTTGGAAATGTTGTCTTCTAAGTCTGGTGCCAAGCTTGTCCCTACCTCCACCCCAGCCAAAAAGAAACAAAAAAACAAACGTACTTCCTCTTCTCAAGAAACCTTTCCAGATTGACAGGCTTTCACTTCCTGACTTAAGCAGGCTTTCATGGCACTTAGGCCTTCATCCCCCTCTACTCCGCCTTTATTGAGCCCTAGGCCTGCTTCTGCCTCTTTCTTTCCACCCATGACCTCTCAGGTTAGGGAGGAAGAGCATGATTATTCCTTTCCTTCTTCAGAGGACTCCATTTCTTACACATCTCAGATTGCTTCTCCACCGGAGTATTACTCCCCTGATGAAAAATCTGTAGAAGGGAATTCCCGCCTGAGGATATTACTTTTGAGGAGACCATCACCAAAATGAAAGATTACTTCACATGAAATACTTCTCAAATGACTGACACCCAAAAGAGGTACTTTGAGCTGCTTCAAGTGGAATCAGCCTCCCGTCAACAGTCCCTCCAGTGCCTCTTGCTTACTTGGATGCCTTTAATTCAGCCTCCAAGGTCCCAGTGTCCCAGCCTCCGGTCCCCAAACGCCCTGACCGCTTCTGTAAAGTACCAGAGGAGCAAAATTCTTAGTTAAACCTTCCCTGGCTGACCCAGCTGTTATTGCCACTGCTTCTGATAAATAGTCCAGGCTACTGCCTTCTGCCTCCCTCCAACCCACTGAGAAAGATAACAAATACATGGATAGGATGGGAAAGAAAGTTTACACATCCTCCACTTTGGCATTCAGAGCCATAAATTATCAGACCCACATGACTAAAAATGCTGTAGACTTAGTGTCTCAGGCCTCCTCCATGCTGGCTTCTATCCCTGACCGTCCCGTTAAGGCTGACATGGCCTCCAAACTGTCCTTGCTCATTAAGTAGCCAGGCACTCCATCAGATGCAGCTTACGATGCTGCAGAAGCATCTGCCCGCTCTGCAGCATCTGCTTCTGTCCTTAAGAGATGCTCCTGGCTGCAGAATCTACCTGAGGACTTCAAGTCCAAAATCCTGGACACCCCCCCTGGATCACAACTTCCTGTTTGGAAAACAAGCCCTTAGAACATCAAGATTGATAGCAGAGTAGGAAAGCTTTGAAATGGAAATAGTAAGTTTAAGGGAAAGATTAAGTGCTAGAGGTTATGAACCAACTAAGTTGAATAATATCATCACAGAAAGTACTATACATAGGAATGACATTGGGAAACCTTACTATTCAACTAGAGCTAAAAAGAAGGGCAAAAATGAAAAGGTCAACAATCAAGTAGTAAAGGTGCCTACATGTTATGCCAGTAACAGTAATTTAGTTATAGATACAGTTAAGTATTGGCAATTACTGACTCACGACCCAGAAATTAGAACATTAATAGGTGAAACACCAACATTTTTGTTTAGAAATAAAAAGTCATTGAAAAGAATGTTTTGCTACCCACAGAAATTGACAGAAAAAATGCAAATTTAACAGGCACATTACCATGTACCAACTGTCATCAATGTCAATTTATTGAACAGAATAATAGCTTTGTGCATCCTGACACACAGTATACATATGTATTTAAAGTAGAGGCTAATTGTAGTAGCAAAGATGTTATATATTTAGCTCTGTCAAGTATGCTCATCATTCTATGTGGGAAAAACGAATAGGGAACTTAGGATGTTATGTAGTCCAATCTCACCTACATTTTTACCTGTGGGTTCGGAGCCGAATATCGGCTCCGACTTGGCCAAACTTTTCTAGCTCAAAGTCTTTCTATTGGCTGGGCTAAGATGGTATCCCATGCTGCATTGCTCTATATCCCCAGATCTCGTTTGCCGCTCGTGTAGCTTGGATGTGGTCTCGCTCTTGGCTGTGGCGAAGTACCCTTTTTTCTTCTTGAGAGAATTTATTACAAACAAAGCTATTTTAATAGCTATTCCTAGTTTGGTGTTAATTGTGAAAAATTTTTCGGTGTGTATGTGATTGTTTCTGTGGTATCCCACTAGCTATTCCAATGGGCTAGGCCCGTTTCAGTTAGAGGACCTAGTCTGTCCCCTTGCTTCCCTGTTTTCTAACTTCTAGTCTAAAACCGTTTAAATTAGAGGTTTTAGTCTTAGTCCCCTTTGTGTGTGTGTGTATCAGAGGATTGTTTTGTTAAAGTTGGATGTTATGTGATCCTATCTCGCCTACATTCTGACTGATGGGTTCGGAGCCGATCCTCTGCTCCGACTCGGCACGCTTATGCCAAAGAGCGAAGTCTCTTATTGGCTGAGCTTACTATATCCCAGGATGCACCACTACCAGTCCCCCAGATCTCGTTTGCCGCTAACAAGCAAAGACGTGGTCTCGAGCTGGCTGAGCTAAGTAGTGTTTTTCACTTACTTTCCTGTCAGGGATTTCTTAGAATTTCAACAAAAAGCTGTTTTAACGGCTATTTCGTCTTTTTGTGTATGACTGGATATTTTTGTGAAGTATTTGTGTGGTGATTGCGCCTTTTTTTTTTTTTTTTCTCTGACTAGAGGTTCCCTTTCAGTTGAAGGGCCTTCCCCTGTCAGTCACTTGTCTACAACCGTGTTTTATTTAAGGGTTCTTAGATCCTTTCTAGTTTTTCTATTTGTGACAGTTCTTGGTTATAAAAAAAAAAAAAGAAAAAGAGAAAAGTTTTTTCTCTTGATAGTTAGTGTGTTTTGTTTTTGGCTGTTACACTTGATTGGTTGCCATAATGTCACAGGCTCCTAGGCCTTCAGGTTTTAAGAAGTGCACCAAGTGCAGCTTCAAAATGTCTATTACAGATGACCACTCTCTCTGTGTGTACTGTTTGGGCGCTAAACATTTGCAGGAGTCCTGCAGCGTGTGTCACGCGTTTTCCTCGAGGGTCCTCCAAGAGAGGAAAAATAAACTTATTTTAAAAGGCCTTATTAAACCCTCATTTGAAGAGGCATTAGCTTCCTCTCCTTCTCCGGCTAAAGAAAGGGCGGCTCCGACCAGTCCGTCGGAACCGACCGCCAAAAGACATAGGCAGGCTTCTCCTTCGGCTCCACGGACTTCGGAGCCGAGGGCGGAACGGTCTGCCTCGATGCCTCCAGCCTCGACTCCTCTGGGTTCGGAGCAGACGGCTGGGGCATCGAGAGGCGGGTCACCTTCATCAGCTCCACTGATCTCGGAGCCGATGAAGGTTGTCCGCTCAGACACTTCCTCCTCGGCGCCGAAGCCCTCTTCGGCACCGATGGAAATTGGTTTGGACACTCCGGCGCCGATAATTGTCGAGTCGATTCGGAGCCGGTCCCCTAGTCCCTTGGAGCCATTGGAGAGGCCTACTCGGACCCATTCGGTCTCTTCCAGGTCATCAAGGATGTTAGATTCGGACATAGACAGGGTGCTCCAAAGACTTTTCCAGTCCCCAGTCTTTCAGAAATTTGTTTCGGCTCCGACCCAATTGGCTAGGGAGCCGATAACCCATTCCATTGCCATTCCTCCTCCGACCGCTTCGGCTCCGAACCCCGGCCTTCGGGGTCCGAGTTTAGCACACGGACTTCTTCGGCCGGACCCGGGGGTGACGTTTCGGGACCAATGCTGTCGGTTCCAAGCCTCCCTCTCGGTGCTTCGGCCGCGGGACTTCCGTCTGCTATCATGGCTCCGGAGACTGGACCCTCCCAGGATTCTGGGGGTCCGGCCTTCAGAGCTATGAGGAGTGCCTTGGCCAAGTCTTCTTCGGCCATCTCTACGGCTTTACCGGCACCTTCCCTGGGCATGGAGACTGGGTCTTTGGCAGTTCCCCTGTCTCTAGGCAGCGGAGCCCCGGGGCCTGAGGTTACCCCCACTGGGGGTTCCCCTCCTCCTGAGGGTCTTTCGGAGTTGTCTTCGGAGGAGCCCCCAAGGAAGAGATTGTGCAAGAGGAAGCACGTGGACTCCCCCGATGAGTCTCTTACATCGGACACTGATCTTGATGATGCGGAGGGGTCCCCAAAGTCGTCCTCGGATGATGTCTCATTTGCAGACATTCTAGAGATCCTCAAGCAATGAGGCGGCTGGAATGCCAAACCCCCCTCCGCTGATGAGTCCGTGTTCCTCAAGGCCTTCGGGGCTCAGCCCTCCGCCTCCTGGGTGTCTCTGCCCTTCGACGAGCTCCTGGATTTGGTTTGTCGGAGGGCGTGGGAACATCCAGATACTGTGGAACCAGTGCCTTCTCGCCCTAACAAATTTTTGTCTGCCCCACCCGAGAAGGAGTTCTTAACGAAAGACGTGGCTGTAGATGCCATGGTGGTGGCATCTGCTACCCAGCAGGACGTGGCAGAGGCTTCAACGTCCGTCCATCCTCCTAATAAGGAGTCTGGGAGCATGGACTGGTACGGGAAGCGCACCCTAACTTCAGCGGCCTTTACTCTGAGGTCCCTGAATTATTTGGCACATTTCACCAGACTACAGAGGGATCTGGTCAAGGAGCTGTCAGAATCCCTCTCAGGTAACCTACCTGAGCAGCTA
Organism: Protopterus annectens; assembly: GCF_019279795.1. Lineage (NCBI taxonomy): Eukaryota > Metazoa > Chordata > Ceratodontiformes > Protopteridae > Protopterus > Protopterus annectens. The sequence continues at coordinate 847,539,534 of NC_056750.1, forward strand.
GCCCAGTCGGTTAGCTCTCAGTTGGCTATCCTTACCTCGATTTCTAACTCGTCCATGAGGCTCATTTCATATGCGGCCGAAGGGGCGGGCAGAGCGGCAGGCACAGGCGTGGCTCTACGGAGACAAGCCTGGCTCCATTTGTGTCATTTCGCGGAGGCCTTCAAGTCTTCCTTTTCCGACGCTCCCTTTGATGGGTCCTCTTTGTTTAGACCCAAGGTAAAAGACGCTCTTACCCGCTGTGAGCAGGAGGGAAAGACTTTATCTGCCGTAGGAGCACGTTATTCCACTCCCTTTCGGCCTTATCCCAAGGCTAAAAGAGGAGGGAAGATGTGGTTCCGCAAATCACAGAAATTCTTTCCTCAACAGCAGGAAGATTCCCCTTCCAGAGGCAGAGGACGGGGAAATTTTTCTGGGAGATGCCGTCCCAGAGGCGGCAGAGGCCCCCGCAACACTGGAGACCGCGAGTCCTTTCGTGGCTCTTCAGCCTCCCACACTCCATGAGGGATTGCCCGGCTGTGCTGCTCCGGAGCCAGTCGGGTGCCGTTTTGCCAAGCACCTAAAAGCCTGGGAGTCTATTACTCAGGACAGATGGGTGCTTCGGATTATTGTCTGAGGTTACACCATTCCCTTCACACACTCACCCCCACCGTCCAAAAAAATCCCGGACCCACCACCCAGTCAAAGGGAAATTGCAGCCGTAGAAGCTTCAAAGCTGCTAGAAAAAGGAGTCATCCAACCGGTCCCCACAGACCAGATCGGATCAGGAAATTACTCAAGGTTCTTTTTAGTGCCAAAAAAGACAGGGGACCTGAGACCCATTTTGGATCTCAGCAAACTAAACCAGTCCGTCATGAAGTCCAAATTCCGAATAGTCACTTTACAATCCATTCTCCCATTGTTGGAGAAAGATGTTTGGATGTGCTCCATAGATCTCAAGGACGCCTATTATCACATACCGATACATCAGGCGTCCAGGAGGTATCTGCGGTTCAGCCTGGGAGACGGTCATTTCCAATTTTGTGCACTGCCCTTTGGTCTCACCACTGCCCCCAGGGTGTTCACCAAGTGTTTGGCAGTAGTGACTGCTCACCTGAGGAGTCTCGGATTCCAAGTGTTTCCCTATCTGGACGACTGGCTCCTGACTGCCACCACCAGGCATCTACTACTGGAGAACCTACAAGCCACCATCTCCCTGGGTGCTTCCCTGGGAATTACATTCAACTGGTCAAAGTCTGTCTTGCTGCCTTCTCAGCGCATAAGATTCATAGGAGCAGAGATAGACTCAAAATTGATGCGAATCTTCCTTCCTACCGAAAGGATGCAAACATTACAAGATCAAGTCCGAGCCCTGCTTCTAAGATCCAAAGCCCCAGCCAGGATGGTCCTGCAACTTTTAGGTTCAATGTCTGCCACGGTTCTCCTAGTTCCTCTGGCAAGATTGCACATGAGGATTCTTCAGTGGCTGTTATCGACACAATGGTCTTTTCAGGATCTCCCCCTCAATCATCACGTACTGATTACAGAAATGTGCAAACGGGACCTCCGCTGGTGGCTTCTGCCATCCAATCTGAACCAGGGAAGACCCTTTGTTATACCCCCTCCGGTGGCCACCTTGACAACGGATGCCTCCCAGACGGGGTGGGGGGGCATTGTCTGGGCAGGTCAGTTCAGGGTTCTTGGCTTCCAAACGAAACATTTCTCCATATCAATGTGTTGGAAATGAGGGCTGTATTTCTGTCCCTACAAGCCCTCCACAAGTTTCTCCCTCAAGGCATTATCGCCATCCACAGAGACAACATGTCGGTGGTCTGGTACCTAAACAAACAAGGAGGGACCAGATCTTACCCCCTTTGCAGAGAGGCCATGAGGGTGTGGGAATGGGCAGTGTCTACCAAGCGCTTTCTGGTAGCGACCCACATTCCAGGAAAATCCAATGTATTGACAGACAGACTGAGCAGGACGATTCTCTCTCCTCACGAGTGGTCTCTGAACGAAACAGTAGCATCTCAGATTTTCAAAAGATGGGGGATTCCGTGCTGCGACCTGTTTGCAACACCACGAAACACGAAGTGCAAAAGGTTCTTTTCCTTGACCCCGCGTCAAGGGGAGGCAGCTACGGATGCTCTAGTCTAACCTTGGCCAACAGGACTGCTTTATGCTTTCCCTCCTATTCCACTCCTCCCCAAAGTCATCCAGAAAGCTTCCCAATTGGGGTCCACAATGATTCTAATTGCTCCGTACTGGCCTCGTCAGGTATGGTTCCCCTACCTACAGAAATATACTCTGGACGGTCCTTGGTTCTTGGATCTAACTCCGGACCTTCTGGTTCATCAGTTGGGACAACAGCACCAGTCCCTTCACACTTTGAAATTAACAGCTTGGCTCCTCCACTTCCGACTTTAGTCAGAAATCACACCTTGGACCCGGAAGTTATTCACATTTTATCTTCAGCCCACAAACCCACCACTAAGAAATTGTATCACAGTAAGTGGAAGAGGTTTGCTATCTGGGCTCAACTCAGAGGCTTAGACCCTATTACTGCCCCGATACCAGAGGTCTTGAAATTTTTAACATCCTTGTTTAATCAAGGATCTTCAGTCTCTACTATTAAAGTCCAACTAGCAGCTATCTCCAAATTTCACGATTCCATAGACCCACCGTTGATGAGCAGCAGATTATGTAAAACTTTCATGAAAGGTGCTGTGCTTTTAAGACCCCCAGTTTTTCACCCTGCACCTCCGTGGGATCTTGATTTGGTACTTCGTGCCTTAACATCTTCCCCCTTTGAACCAGCTGCTACATGCGAGTTGAAATATCTGTCTTGGAAAACTGCCTTCTTAATTGCAATTACCTCTGCAAGAAGAGTTTCAGAACTTCAAGCCCTATCTATCAAACCACCGTACTTGATTTTTCACAAGGATAGAGTATCACTTAGACCTAATCCATCTTTTGTCCCAAAAGTTTGCTCTAATCTCTGTCTCCAACAATCTTTAGAGCTACCAGTTTTCTTTCCAAAATTTACAAACAAAGCGGAATACACCTTCCATACATTGGATGTTCACAGGCAATTGCGCTTCTATCTAGATAGGACTCAACAAATTCGGAAAACAGATCAATTGTTTGTGTCCTTTTCAGATAATAAACTGGGTAAAACCATCACTAAAGCTACTATTGCCAAATGGATCAGAGATTGCGTAACTCATGCTTATTCCTCTTCAAATAAACAACTTGCAACATCTGTCAAAGCTCACTCTACTTGAGCTATGGCTACCTCTGTTGCATTCCATTCCAAGCTCGCTATTTCTGAGATTTGTGCTGCGGCTACCTGGTCCAACCCGCACACTTTCATTTCCCACTATAAATTGGATGTGGCATCTAAAGGACGAGCATCATTTGGTTCCACGGTACTCAGGAGTGTTTTCCAGTGAGCCACCCAGGATTTAGGTGCTAGGGACGCTGTCCCATCAGTCAGAATGTAGGCGAGATAGGATCACATAACATCTTTTAGTTATGTACTCACCATAACTTCAGATGTTTGGGATCCATCTCGCCTACATTCCTAATAACCCACCCTCCTTCCCCCTGCCTTGGAGATCAGAAGAGATTGAACGGTTTGAGTTCTACTGTTTTTTATCTTGTTTCATCTGTCAATGTTATATAAGCAGTGCATGCATGTGTGCATGAATGCGGACAAACTAGATCTGGGGGACTGGTAGTGGTGCATCCTGGGATATAGTAAGCTCAGCCAATAAGAGACTTCGCTCTTTGGCATAAGCGTGCCGAGTCGGAGCCGAGGATCGGCTCCGAACCCATCAGTCAGAATGTAGGCGAGATGGATCCCAAACATCTGAAGTTATGGTGAGTACATAACTAAAAGTTAGTGGTAGTTGTTTTCCTGCGCTCAGTGTGGTGTAGTTTGTGACTGTTTTTCTCCAGTCGGTTCAGTACCTGTGATCTTTTGTCTTGGTGATTGTTGGTAATTTCTTAAGATGTCTAAAGACTCTAAGGAGCACAAGCCCTCTGGCTTTAAGAAATGCTCAAAGTGTGGCTATAAAAAGTCCATTACCGATGGACATTTGGTATGCGTTTGTTGTCTGGGAGCAATCCATCTGTAGGAGTCTTCCAGCTTTTGTCATGTATTTAGTCCTAGGGTACTTCAGGAAAGAAAAGTTAATTCTGAAGGGACTTTTGAAACCCTCGTTCGAAGAGGGTCTGGAATCTGCTTCCAGCTCAAAACCTAGATCCACTAAATCGAAAGAGGTCTCCGGCTCCTTCAGTCTCCTCGGAGCCACCGGAGAAAGTAATTAAATTAGCTTCCACATCCTCTGCTCTACTATCCTCGGGGCCACCGGAAGTGCTGGTGATGATGGAACCGGTGTCTGCTCCAATTATATTGGAACCTATTCGGAGCCAATCGCCTAGTATTAGGCAGGTATCACCTGAGAGGCGGTCTCAGTATCCCTCCCTGTCCTCCAAATTCTCCAGGACACTATCGGATGTGGATGTCGATAGGGTGGTGCAGAGACGCCTTAAGTCACCGGTTTTGGATAAATTGTTCTCTGCTCTGTACCAGTCTGCTCCGGAGCCCATCCTGTAACCTACTTCAATTCTTCCGAGCGCATCCCAGCCTTCGGAGCTGGAGTGCTCGGCTCCGTGTGATGTTTCCAGGTCTGTTCCGATGGCCCCTCCTGGCTTAACTGTGCCTACGTCGGCTCCGTCCACTGGATTCAAGACTCAGGATTCTTCAGTCGGACCCAAGGGAGAGGCCTCGGGACATCTCTCTGTTCCTAGTCTCCTTCTCGGTGCTTCGGCTCGGGGAACCCCGAATCCTGTCGTGGCCTCGGAGGCTGGTCGCTCTTAGGATTCAGGGAGGCCAGCCTTTGAGGCCATGCGGAGCGCGCTGGCCAGATAGTCAGCGACATCATGCGGGTCGGTCATTCTGTCTCCTACCACTCCGGTGCGGGTCTCTGATCACCACCTATCTTTAGACAGCGGAGCCCCAAGGCCTCAGGGTACCCCCACAAGTGATACCCAAGTTTCTGAGGTCCCCTCAGAGTGTTTGCCTGAGGAGCCCCGTAGAAAGAAAACGTGCAAGAGGAAGCACATAGACTCCCAGGATGACACTCACCTCAGATACTGACCTTGAGGAATCTGAGGGGTCCTCCAAGTCATCCTCTAAGGATGTTAATTTCTCTGACATCCTAGAGATATTGAAACAGAGGTGACTGGCCGTCCAAAGCTCCCTCCGAGGAGGAGTCTGTCTTCGGTGCTCAGCCCTCCACCTCCTGGGTGTCCCCACCCTTCGAGCTCCTGGATTTGATTTGTCGCAGGGTGTGGGAGAACCCTGATTCTGTGGAACTTGTCCCCAGGAGACCCAATAAATTTCTGTCTGCTCCCCCGGGTAAGGAATTTTTGTCCAAGGGAGTCCCTGTGTATGCCATGGTGGTGGCAGCGGCCACCCAGAAGGAATTAGCTGAGACTTCTTCCTCCGTCCATCCTCCTAACAAGGAGTCTAGGACCATGGACCAGTACGGGAAGCGTACACTCTCTTCAGCGACCTTTACCTTACGGTCACTGAACTACTTATCTCACTTTACACGGCTCCTGAGAGATCTTCTCAAGGAGCTTGGCGACACTCTCTCGGGTAACATTTCTGAGGCAGTGGCCCAGACGGTTAATGCCTAGATGTCTACCCTCAATTCCATTGTTAACTCCTCCATGAGGCTGATTTCATATGCAGCCGAGGGAGCGAGTAGGGCAGCAAGCTCAGGAGTCGCCCTTCGGTGGCAGGCCTGGATGCGGTTCAGAACCAAGGTGAAAGATATCCTCACCAGGTGCGAGCAGGAGGGAAAAACTCTTGTCTGCTGTAGGGGTCCGTTTTTCCCTTCCTTCTAGGCCTTCTCCCAAGGCCCAGAGGGGTGGAAAAATGTGGTTCAAAAAAATTGGAGATGTCCTTCAAGGATGCATCTGCAGTCCTTACAAATGGGTTGTCCTGTCGTCAGGCAGCCCTTCGGTCGGCCGGATTCCAAAGTCTGGGTCTGGCTTCGGCTGGTGTCGCACTCACCCAGCGTCATCTCTGCTGGTCCTCAGGTATAAAGGCATCAGCCGACGCCATTTTCCTCCGTCTTTCTTGCCGCGTGGCGCCCGAAGCTGTTCGCAAGTGCCGGTCGGTCAGATCCAGAGATTACTACTACCGAATACTACTTCGAAGACTTCTAAAAAGCTAAGTACCCCGTTGGGGACTCTTTCTTGCCTCAGCCGATGTCAGAAAAAGTAAATAACTGTTTAACTTGTGGGAAACAAATACCTCATAAAGATTTCCACTCTTACTGCTTACCTTGTTTAGGCCCAGACCACGACGTAGCAGCTTGTTTAGCCTGTGCTTCCTTCAACCGACGAACGCTTAGGCGTCGGTCGGAGTTTGCTGAACAGTTTTGCGGCTCAGATTTTGCGTACATTATGCCGTCGGATCCTCCGACTACTCAAATTGTTAAGAAACGCAAAGAAAAGGACCGACACTCGCGGTCAGCGGTTTCGGCGAAACCACGGTTAAGCAAACCATGAGTGTCTCGGTTTCCGAAACCGAGCAAACGGTTCAATCTTCAGCCGAATCCATGACTACTACCGAGGCCCCTTCTACCTTAGTTGAATCGGCCTCTGAAGTTTTGCCTACTAATGTGGTTTCTCAAGAATTATTGGATACCATCCCTTTGGATGTCTCTACCCCAGCACGTGGTGCTGCTAGGCCTCCTGCAGCCATGTCTATAAAGGCCTTTGCCAGGGCTAAAGCAGCCAAATCTGCTAAGTCTGTGCCTGTTAAGCCCCCCTCTCACAGGCCCAGTTCCAGCTCCCAAATGCTTACTCTGGCAGAGGATCTCATCTCTTTAATAAGGGGATCCCAATCTCACCCAGACAGGGCCTCTCAACCTCCAGAAAAGAGACCTAGAGCAGAGCCCCCTGAGCCAGTGTCCTCAGATGACTCTTCTGATGATACAGACAATACAGACCATCCAGAGGCTCCTTTTTCTACATATGAAGATTCTGATGCTGAAGAATCTATTCCTTCTGCCTCTCCACCAGAGGAATTTTCCTTTGGGGAAACCTTACATGCCATGAGAGAGCAATTCCAATGGCAGGGACAAGATTTCTCAGTTTCAAGGAAAAGGCTTAGGACCTTTTTACACTTACCGCAACATAGGCCCTTAGCTATACCTCCAGTTCTTCCTGTTGTGGATGATGCATTTAATGATGTTTGCACTGCTCCAGATACTTTACCTCCAGCCCCTGCTAAACCCGATAGGTTTTACAGGGTACCGGACACTCATCACCACTTATGCAAGGCTCCTCTTGCAGATCCTGAGACTATCTCCCAGGGGCCTAAGGCAGTAGCTTCGTCCTCAGCGAAAAGCCCTCTCCCTTCTGAAAGGGAATCCAGGTCCTTAGAGAGATGGGGTAAAAAAGTATACACCTCTGCTACTCTTTCAGCTAGAGCTTTGAACTGTCAGTTTCATATGATCCAATACCAAGAGTTTATGCTTGATCAGTTAACTAAGAAACTGTCTTCTGATGATTCCTTAGATAAGAAATATGTTCTAGAAATGGTGAATAACATTCAGCAGGTTAGTAACCATTCTTTAAAACGTGGCTATGATGCACTGGAGGCTTCATTTAGATCAGCCATGACTGGCACAGTTATAAGAAGGCATGCATGGTTGAAAGAACAGGTCTTACCGGATCATGTTAAAGCAAAGCTATTAGATGCTCCTATGGATAAGGTCAGTCTATTTGGTTCTCCTGCCCAACAAGTAATGAAAATGGAAGAGAAGGCAAAATCTGTACAAACAGTTAAATATTTCTTACAGGTTCAACCCCCAAGGTTTAGCAGGAACTGGCCTTCCAAAAATTGGTCCTTTCCAGACTCCTCTAAATCTCAGAGAGGCAGGAATAGACGTTGGCAGGAATAGACGTTCCAGAGGCAGAAATCAATCCAGAGGAGGTGCCTACAGGGGACGCCAATGGCAGGGCAATAACCAACGAGGCACAGATTCAACCACTACCACTGCAACAGGACAAACACAGTGACTTGGCTCTGACACCGCCTACCAGGGAACAAATAGCAGCACCCTTAGGCGGAAAGTTAGCCTTATTTTCAAAAAACTGGCACTTTATCACAAGAGACAAGTGGATTTTGCAAACTATAGACCAAGGCTACAGGTTTCATTTCCACACCTTACCAGTAAAAAGAGGAATGCCAAACCTACCACCAAATCAAAAGACAGAAGCTCTAAAACAAATAACTCAACTGACAAAGATGAGAGCTGTGGAAAGGGTACCACCTACAGAACAGGGCAAGGGATTCTACTCCAGACTCTTCCTAGTACCAAGAAAAGAGAAAAGTTGGAGACCTATTCTCGACCTGTCCGCTTACACATTCATCATTGTTCCAAAATTCAAAATGCTGACCCTACAGCAACTTCTTCCCATGCTGGGCAAGGAGTGTTGGCTGGTAACTCTAGATCTCAAGGAGGCATACCTGCACGTCCCCATACGACCAAATTGCAGAAGATACCTCAGATTTCTTGCAGGATCAGAGCATTATCAATTCTCAGCATTGCCCTTTGGCTTATCTACTGCGCCCAGAGTGTTCACGAAATGCCTGGCATCAGTAATCGCTCATTGCAGGCTTCAGGGAATCCAAATTTATCCATACCTGGACGACTGCCTGATACAAGCGGACAACAAAAGCAAGCTGACACAAGACTTACAAAGAGTCATTTGCTTACTACAAGCCCTGGGATACACAGTCAATTTAAAAAAAGTCAAGACTGATACCATCCCAAACAAGAACATTCTTGGGTGCAGAATTGGACACAGTAAAACAGATGGCATTCCTAACTGCAGAAAAACAAGAACAACTTCCTCTTTACTTCTTGGCATTAACAAAGCAGGACAAACTAGCAGCAAGGAAAGTACTGCAGGCCTTGGGCTTCATGGCCTCCTGCATAATCCTGGTCCCCCATGCCAGACTGCATATGAGAAAGCTACAGTGGTACCTAAAGAATTTATGGTCTCAACACAGGCACAGCTTAGAAACCGAAATACCACTAATCCCATGCCTGAAACAAGAGTTCCTATGGTGGGCTCAGGCATGCCAGTCAAACCCAGGTTTGTCCTTCCACAACATAAACAAGCCAAACCATCACTACGGACGCCTCAGACCTCGGTTGGAGGGCCCACATGCTGGACAACTGCATTCAAGGCTTATGGACTCCAGATCAGCTGCACCTGCACATAAATCAAAAAGAAATGCTGGCAGTAAAACTAGCAATCCAGAATTTCAGACCATTCCTCAAAGAAGGCCAATTGATGATAAGGACAGACAACACCACAGTCATGTGGTACATCAACAAACAGGGAGGCACTCATTCATACCCCCTATGCGGAATGGCTCTGGACCTATGGAATATGGCTCTGAGCTACAACATTCAGTTACAGGCAATATTTGTACCGGGAAAAGAAAACATCCTAGCAGACATGTTAAGCAGAACTACTTTGGATGCTCACGAATGGATGCTACACCCGGACATCTTCAAGACCATCACGAAGAAATGGGGGATGCCACAAATAGACCTATTCGCATCCCCACTCAATCACCAGCTCAAGAAATTCTGCACAAGGACATACCACCCACTTGCTTGGAAGGTGGACTCTCTATCCTTCAGTTGGAAAGGCCTGACAGCATATGCATTCCCACCTCTTCCTTTGATGCACAAGGTACTACTGAAAATCAAAGAGGAACATCCAAGGATAATTCTGATAGCTCCAAATTGGCCAAGGCAACATTGGTATCCATTGCTGAGGAGCATGTCTCTGGGGGGAAACGTGGACACTACCCCTGATTCCTTTGCTGTTAACTCAGAGCGACTACAACATCCTGCATCCAAACCTGAAAACTCTGCAACTAACTGCCTGGAACATTGCATGAGAGCAACTAACCCAGATTTATCTCAAAGGGTTAAAGACATTATCCTTGAGGCCCGCAGACCTTCAACAAGAAGGAACTATGCAGGAAAATGGAAAAGGTTTGTCATTTGGAGTACTGAAAGAGGGAAAGATGTGTCAAAGGTAGATATTGCCAACATCCTGGAGTATTTGGCAGAGCTTCTCCATACAGGCCTGTCCTACTCCTCCATCAAGATACATGCATCAGCTATTTCTGCAGAATACAGCTTCGATCCCCCTGTCTTCTCACATCCTCTACTCGGGCAGTTTCTGAGAGGAATTAAGAACGTAAAACCTCCTAGGAAACCACCATTACCAGCATGGGATTTGAACTTTGTGCTAGAAAAATTGACACTCCCTCCATTCGAACCAGCAGCAACAGCAGATCTTCAACACCTATCCTGGAAAACTGCTTTCCTACTGGCAATTACTTCAGCAAGAAGGGTTTCAGAACTACAGGCTTTAATGGCAGTACAATCCTTCCTAATCTTCCATCAAGATAGAGTATCCATGAGAACTAATCCTACATTTATGCCTAAGGTGATATCCAGAGTGTCTCTAAACCAGGCAATCCACCTACCTACCTTCTTTCCCAATCCACAGAACAGGGGGGAAAGACTGCTGCATACCTTGGATGTACATAGACAGTTGCGCTACTACCTGGACAGAACCAAGGGCAATAGAAAAACAGACCAGCTTTTAGTAGCTTATGCAACAGGAAGGGAAGGAAAAGCAATTTCCAAACAATCTCCAAGTGGATAGGAAATTGCATAAGATTCTGTTACTCCTACCATGGAAAGCAAATTCCACAGAATATAAGGCCTCATTCTACAAGGGCTACTGCCACTACCACAGCTTTCTTACGAGGAGTGGCTACCAAAGACATTATTGAGGCTGCTACTTGGACCTCCGTGCATACATTTGCCAAGCATTATAACTTACCTCTATACTCTAGATCCCGAGCAGGGTTTGCCACTGCTGTTTTGCAAGGGATCCTAACTACACCATAATTCTTCTTCCTCCTCCCCTAGTTTGGCTATGGTATTCTACCCATTTGTAAGGACTGCAGATGCATCCTTGAAGGACATAGTACAGTTTTGTACCTACCATAAATGTAGATGTCCGAACAGGATAGCATCTGCAGTCAGGATTACCCACCCTCCTTCCCCTCTGTGGTACTCCTAGGGTATTTGCCCACCTAATAGCTAGCTAGGGGGGATATCTTATGGTGTATTTGTTTGTATATATGTACATACATGCTTATTTTTTGTGTTTGCCTTCTACTTTTTTGGAAACATTGGCATTTACCCAAAATTTAGCTTTCCAAGAGGGCAACTGGCATCTGGGGCAAGAAACACTGAGGAAAATGGCGTCGGCTGATGCCTTTATACCCGAAGACCAGCAGAGATGACGTCGGGTGAGTGCGACACCAGCCAAAGCCAGACCCAGACTTTGGAATCCGGCCGACCGAAGGGCTGCCTGACGACAGGACAACCCATTTGTAAGGACTGCAGATGCTATCCTGTTCGGACATCTACATTTATGGTAGGTACAAAACTGTACTGTTTTTTCCCAGGTGCACAAGGTGAACCCCCCCTCCAGAGGCAGAGGAGTGGGAGGTTATTCAGGAAGACACCGCCCTAGAGGCAGAGGAGGTCCCCGCAACTCTGGAGACCACCATTCCTTTCACGGTTCTCCCTACCGTCGCTCCTGATGGGAGCCCGACTGTGCGTTTCCGGAGCCGTCTGGTCGAATATCGTTATACCCGGAGGCCTGGCAAAACATCACCCAGGACCAATGGGTTTTGTGAATAATTTCCGGAGGTTATGTCATCTCCTTTTCGTCAATCCCCCTCCAGTCAGGAAAATCCCGGATGTTCCACCCACTGAAAGGGATTATGCGGCTTCAGAGGTTTCAAAGCTGCTAGAAAAAGGAGCCATCCAGCATGTCCCTTCAGACCAATCGGATTAGGGACTTAAGATTCTTTTTGGTGCCGAAAAGAACAGGGGACCTGAGACCCATATTGGATCTCAGCGGATTGAACAACCATGTACAAAAGTCCAAGTTCCGTATGGTCACATTGCAGTCCATTCTTCCATTGTTTGGAAAAGAAGTATGGATGTGCTCCATCGACCTCAAGGATGCTTACTACCATATCAAAATGGGCAGGGCATCCAGGAGTCACCTACGCTTCCTGCTGGGAGCCAGTCATTTTCAGTTTCGAGCCCTGCCCTTTGGTCTCACCACAGCCCCCAGGGTGTTCACCAAATGTATGGCGGTGGTGACTGCTCACCTGAGACGTCAAGGATTCCAAGTGTTTCCTTATCTGGACGACTGGCTCCTTACAGCCACCACCAGGCATCTACTAATTCAGACCAGGGACGCCACAATCACTCTGTCAACAGTTGGGCATAACATTGAACTGGGAAAAATCTGCCTTGTTGCCCTCACAGCGTGTCAGTTTTATAGGTGCAGAACTAGACACCGTTCAAATGCGAGCGTTTCTACCACAGGAAAGAATCAGAGCCTTACAGCAACAAGTTCCATGCCCTGCTCCCTCTGAGAAGAGTGAAGGCAAAATGGGTTCTCCAACTCCTGGGGACTATGGCTGGGACAATTGTTAGTCCCTCCAGTAAGGTTACGTATGAGGCTCCTTCAATGGCTCCTCTTTGCTCAGTGGTGTCTCCAAAGGCTTCCACTTTCTCACCCTATTCTACTCATGGACAGGTACAAACAGGATCTCAGTTGGTGGCTTTGCACCAACAATCTGGACACTGGGAAACCCTTCGCTCTGCCGCCCCCGATTGCCATGGTGACCACGGACGCCTCCCAGATTTTGGGGGGGGGGGCATTATCTAGGCAGGGCAGTCCAAGGCACGTGGCAAGAGCACGAGATACATTTGCATATCAATGCCCTGGAGATGAGAGCTGTGCTACTAGTGTTGCAGGCACTTCAGGGCTTTCTTCCTCTCAGCACTATTGCAATCCACTCGGACAATGTTAGTGGTGTGGTATCTGAACAAGCAGAGAGGAACCAAGTCATATTCCCTGTACTGAGAGGCCATGCGAGTGTGGCGGTGGGCAGTATCTTCCCAACGTTTTCTGGTGGCAACGCACATTCTGGGAAGTCCAGTGTGTTCGCAGACAGGCTAAGCAGAGCTATTCTGATGTCTTACGAGTGGTCCCTGTACAGTCTAGTTGCGGAACGGATCTTCCACAGATGGGGTCAGCCTTGCTGCAACCTTTTTGCCAGCCCTCTCAATGCCAAATGCAGCAGCTACTTCACGTTGATCCCCCCTCTGGGGGAGTCACCCAGGGAAGCTCTTGTCCACGATTGGCCCTCCGGTCTGCTATATGCTTTTCCTCCGGTTCCCTTGCTGTCAAAAGTGATTCAGAAAGCGCACTCCATGGGAAGCAGAATGATTCTGATTGCCCCACACTGGCCTCATCGGGTTTGGTTCCCCTTTCTCCATCCCTACATCGTGGACACGCCTTGGATTCTGGACCCACAACCAGATTTACTGACACACAGGTCAGGGCAGCTCCAGCCCTCTCTGCGGACCCTCTGGTTGACAGCCTGGCTACTCCACTTCCGTCATTAGTTAGGCTTCATCATTTTTCACCGGAGGTAGTTCATATTTTATCTTCCTCTCATAAGCCCTCTGCTAGGAAGATTTATTCCAGCAAATGGAAGAGATTTTCAATCTGGGCTCATACCCAAGGGATTGACCCTTACACAGCTCCAATTGCTTCTGTTTTGGAGTTCTTGTCTATGCTTTTTTGTCAGGGCTCAGTGTCTGCCACCATAAAAGTCCAATTGGCGTCGATTTCTAACTTTCATGATGCTAATGAGCCTAGTCTGATGGCTCACAGACTCTGTAAGGCTTTCCTGAAGGGCACTCTGTTACTCCGTCCTCATGTTTCGAAACCTGTCATGTCTTGGGATTTAAACTTTGTTCTACCGGCTCTTATTTCGCCACCCTTTGAACATACAGCTACTTGTGATTTAAAATTCTTGACTGGAAGACTGTCTTTTTAGTAGCCATCACATCAGCCAGACGCATTTCAGAGATTCAAGCTCTTTCTATAAAACCCCCATACTTGATTTTTCATAAGGACAGGTTTTCTCTCGGACCGAACCCTTCCTTTCTTCCCAAAGTGGCGTCTGTCACTAATCTTAATCTATTGAGTTGCCAGTTTTTTTTCCCCAGTTCTCAAACAAGGCAGAATATAAATTTCATCAATTGGATGTACACAGACAATTATGTTTTTATCTGCACAGAACCAAAGATCTCAGAAAATCTAATTAGTTTTCCTTTTCGGAAAACAGAATTGGGTCTCCTGTCTCCAAAATCACTCTGTCCAGGTGGATATCCAGTTGCATCTCTCATTTATTCTTCAGGGTGTAAAGATCTGCTGTTCCCGGTCAAGGCTTACTCTACTCTGTCTGTATCTACATCTACAGCCCATCAGGCCAGATGGTCTATGGATGATATTTGTGCTGCGGCTACTTTGGCATCTCCTCACACTTTTGTTACTCATAAGTTGGACATGGTATCTAGGGGCAGGTCTTCCTTTGGTTCCACAGTACTCAGGAGTATTTCCCACTGAGCCTCCTAGGATTTAGGTGCTGGGGACGCTGTCCCATGGGTAAGAATGTAGTCTAAATTGGACTACATAACATCAAGAAGTTATGTACTCACCATAACGTTCGATGTATGTAGTCCATCTCGCTTCACATTCTTACTTAAACCCCCACCTTCCCCCTTCCTGGAGGATCTGGAGGTTATGACTGGTTTTCAGAGCTCCCTTCATTCTTAGTTTGTTCTTCCTTTCCTTGGGTGGTGTTATGCATGGAATATGAGTGTTGGTGTTCGCAGCAAACTAGATCTGGGGATATAGAGCAATGCAGCATGGGATACCATCTTAGCCCAGCCAATAGAAAGACTTCGAGTTAGAAAAGTTTGGCCGAGTCGGAGCCGATATTTGGCTCCGAGCCCACGGTAAGAATGTGAGGCGAGATGGACTACATACATCGAACGTTATGGTGAGTACATAACTTCTTGTTTTGTATTCGTGACCACCTTCTACATATAAGGAAGGTACATTGACAAATGCTTTAGCAAAACATGTAGCTCAGTATGGGCAAGACCCATTCTTTTATGTTTCAAATTATGGAACAGGTTCTATCAGGTGAAAGAGGGGGTGATTTGATTAATAAATCGGAAACTTCAGAAACTAGATGGATAGTTAGGTTGAGGGCTGATAGAGGTAAACGCCTCAATGAAAGGATACCTATGAAATCCATTTTAAAAAACAGGGCTCTTTTTTTAAATAAGCAAATTTTATATAAGTAAAGAATAAATAATATATATAATTGTTTGATTTTAATGAAATACGTAGAGGCTTACCAAAAGTGATGTTTATACTCTTCATAATGCTATTTTATTGGTCCAACGATAGATTTTAACCATGCAATTTAATGTTGTATTTGGAACTCAAATAGGTTTGTGTATGACTTTAATTTTAAATAGAATAATTGTTAATTTACAGATTCATTACACTTAATTGTTGAGTATATTTGTATGGGGCCACAACTAAACATTTTTATGGTCTGATGAAGTGGTGTGATACAACCATGAAAGTGCTAACCTTGTTCACCTGAGCTCTGTGGAAGATTAAAGTTTGTTTTACCTCATTTTTAACTGGATGGACTGATATAGAGATTTATTTGCATATGGTTGAAGTATTGGCCTTTTTTTGTTGAATATTTACCTTTGCTTTTTGGTCGAATACTTCATTTGTACACCTAGCAGTGCTTTGTGTGTTTGGAATTCATTAGGAAATAAAGCAGCTCTGTCTCCTTTCATCCCAGAGCCCTGGGCAAGGCAGTCTCCAAACAAACAATCACTTTCTGGATCAGGAAAACTATTTGTCTCTGTTACATCACCATGGAAAAGACCCTCCAGTAGGAGTAAAGGCCCATTCTACTTGGGCGGTGGCTGCCTCCAATGCATTCATGAGAAGTCTGGACACAGCATTTATCATGGAATCGGCCACTTGGTCCACTATTCACACTTTCACCAAACATTACAAACTGGACCAAGTTGCTAGAGTTAGGGCAGAATTTGCCAGGGCGATCCTACAGGGCTTTGTTGAATCCTCTTCATCATCCACCACCCTTTCATGCACCTAAGGTGTAGTACTCTCCCACAACTAGACTGCTGCAACATAAGAATAGAACGGACATAGAATAGTTATGTAAAATCTTACCATAACCATAGATGTCCTTCTCTTCCATGTTGCAGCATTCCTTTCCACCCGCCGTTACCCCTATACCTGCTTCTTTAGTTCCCAACTAAGTCCTAGATCTTATTAATCTACTAATTGACACCAAGGCTACACACCTGTCCCCACTGGCATCCCTCCTGCTGGGCCTTCCTCTCTACCTGCTGGCCCTCAAGTTCTGAGGATTGTGCATGCAAACGTCACATTCAATGCCCTTGCTTTATGTTCCTACGTGTGACGTCCAACGCAGCTGCAACAGCCAAGCTGAAGCTTTTGTATAGGAGCTGACAACAGGTCGCCTGAGGTCTGGAAATCCCACAGTATGAATACTGCAACATGGAAGAGAAGTACATCAATGGTTATGGTAAGATTTTACACAACAATTCTTTCTTTTTAAGTCTATTTCCTTGGCAGTTTAATGTTTGTGTGTGTTTTTTTTTTTTATATATATATTGTAGTAGTCTGGTTAGGGTTAATGTAAGATTTTAGCTGTACTTGTTTTTTTGTATGTGGTCCCCTTTCTGATTCTATTTGATTCATTTGTTTCCCTGTGTGAGGTATGATTTGGGTGTTAAGGAGTGGATCAGCCTGCAGATCCTCTGGATTGCGTTATCCCCACAGCAGCCCAAAAACTGTTCTGTAGTGGCCGTAGGATGGTGCATGATTTCTTTTATGCATGTGCATCCTCCCTGTGAGACGCATTGCTTGCAGCATGTGCATGCTGTGCTTTTCATTCTGCAGGCATGCATATACATTCCTGCAGATGTTAATGTAGTGTGCCTGGCTGCCCCCTCTAGGGTGAGCAAGTCAGCATGACCGCTCGCTCTCATCATACCTTCCCCATCCTCCAGGGATCACCTGGGATGCATTCAGAACTTGTAGCCCTCTGCAGCGGGGCTGGGTATACTTTGGCTAGCTTGTTTTATTTTAGAACTTCGTGTATTTAGCACTTGCTGTTTCTAATTGGCTTCCTGTGATCAGTGTTTCATATTCCTTTTTGACTGTTTTTATGACCTAAATTTAGTCTAGCATAGTATTGTGTACGGAATGATGACATTTTGTGATTTTACAGTTCCCATTTACTTCATTGTAAATTGGAAACAGTGTCTGTGTTATTTTGAATTGTTTTCTTTCACTCTGAATGATTTTATTTATTTGTGGTTTAACTGGGGGAAGTCCTCTGGGCTGAGATGAGCCCTTTTTCAATGAAGGGCTGGGGAGAACAGCTCCATATACATGCATACAAAACTAAATGTACAGAAATTAATAAAACATTTTTTTTTACAAAATGAAAATTAATCGATCTCTATTGATACAGAGATAGCAGTGGTAGGATTTGCTTAGTGTGCCATAAGTATAAATGTTGAACCTTCATGAGATAAAAAGCATCCTGTTTTGTGTAGGAAACAAAAGCCTACATTATGTAAGGTATAAAAGGGAGAAGATAATAAGAGAAAGATGAAGGAGGAAACTTGTGTGCCAGGCCCAGAGTAAATTTCCTATTCCCCACCCACTGGTCTAAGTTGTACTTAAACCAGATAGTAGACAAACTCAGTTTTACATGGATGGAAAGCGTGTTCCATAAGGAGGGTCAGTCTCTGAGACGCATCTTTCTCTCCGTTGTGTTCTAAGTCACAGACAAAATTTAGGTCCCTATATGTTGCATTTCTGGTGCTGTTTGATTTAAAATATGCAGCAGATTCATAAGTGAGGGGCTTGTGGATGCCTCGTCAGCCAAGTATAGATCACTCCTCAGCAATCTATAGGGCAGTAGAGGGAAGAGTCTTTAAGCTGCTCTGCATAAGGCAGGTTTGTTACGACTTGTATCCTTTTTGTAAGGAACCTCTAAGGTCACTGTAGATGTTCGTGTTTCACTGTTGCAGTCATTACTCTTGGGTTATCCTGCTGGCAGGCTACACGCAGTCTGCCTGAATTCCAAAGTCTAGGTCCGGCGTCGATTGCTGTCGCCTCCTCCCTGACGTCAGTGCGCCAGGGGTATAAAAGATGCAGTCAACGCCATTTTCTTCAGTCTTTCTTGCCACGCGGTGCCCGAAGCAAAAGCGGTTCGCAAGTGCCGGTCGGCCGACTCCTGAGATTTTCAAATACGAATTTCAGAACCGAAGTCTTCATTAAAGCTAAGTACCCACGTTGGGGAAGCTTTTTTCTTGCTCCAGACCGATGTCCGAAAAAGTTAACAATTGTATTTCTTGTGGGAAGCAAATACCTCATAAGGATTTTCACTCTTACTGTATTCCTTACCTAGGCCCTGATCACATCGTTGCTAGTTGTCTGTTTCGTGCTAGATTTAACCAACGCACTATTAAGTGTCAGTTTAATTTTACATTTAATTACTTTGGCCGAAGGTTTAATTATATAATGCCGTCGGAACAGTTGACAACCGGAGTTTACAAAAAAATGCAAGGACAAGGAAAAGGATAGGCATCCGAGGTCCAAAACCGATGACGAGGCCTCTGTTAGGCCAGTTACCGGTTCTCAGTGAGGTGCTTTCGCAGCCCCTGGACCCCGCTACCTCAGAGCCAAAGGCCGCTTCCAACTCCCACGTGGAGCCGACTCGGCCTCTGGATACTCAAGGTATTGGACACTCGGAAATCATTCCCTCAGATGGGTCTGCAGCCGCTGAGCAGGCATCGGCTTCTAAGGGTGTTTTCAGACCTACACAGTTGTTAAACCATCTTCATCTTCAAAGTCTAAAGCAGCTCTAAAGACAAAGAACCAAGTACAGCATTCTCCTACTCAGACTTCCATGCCTAAAAAACAGATGCTTAAAATGTCCTAAGACCTAATTACTTTGATCAGGGGTTCCCATCCCCCTCCTGATAAGTGGCCTAGGCAAGAGACAGAACATGATTCTTCTGATCACGTTTCTATTTTCTCTGATTCCTCTAATGAACAGGATTATTTTGTGCCTCCCTATGAAGACTCTGATGCTGAAGAATCCATTCCTTCAGCCTCTCCTCCTGAGGATTATTCTTTTGGGGAAACCCTGCATACCATGAGGGAGCATTTCCACTGGGAGAGCCAGAATTACTCTGAATCTAAGAAAAGGCTTTCTTTTACTTCCACAGCACAGGCCCCTTGCTATTCCACCTGTTCCAGATATTGTAGGTGATGTATTTTCAGAGTCCGGCCTGTCCCCTGACTCTTTACCCCCTGCATCTGCTAAACCAGACAGATACTACAGTGTCCCGGATTCTCATAAATTTCTGTATAAGAAGCCCGCTGCTGACCCAGAAACTATATCCGAGTCCCTAAGGGGTCAAAGCTTCCACTGCAAAAAACCCTGTCCCCTCTGATAGGGATTCTAGGGCACTGGACAGATGGGGGAAAGTTTACACTTCTGCTACCTTAGCTGTAATGGCTTTGAATTGTCAATTTCATATGCTTAAATATCAGCAATACTTATTGTCACTGTTTAAACAGAAAATGTTGACAGATACTGAATGTTCAAAGAACAAGGAATTGCAGGATTTATTGCATGCAGCTGAACAAGTGGGAAAGCATACTTTGCAATGTGGTTATGATTCACTGGAGGCCTCTTGCAGGGCCACTGTTACAGGTTCTGTTATTAGAAGGCATGCTTGGTTAAAGGAACAAAATCTGCCTGATGTTAAAGCAAAATTATTAGATGCCCCATTACATCATGATACTTTGGTACTAAAGCAGAAGAGGTGTTGAAGAAAATGGAGGATAAAGCGAAATCCATGCAGACAGTTAAGGATTTCTTACAGGTACAGCCACCCAGGTTTAGCAGGAACTGGCTGCCTAAAAATTGGTCCTTTCCAGTGTCAGACAACCACAGAGGCAGATGCAGAAGTCCCATAGGCAGATCTCAGCCCCTAGGCTCATACAGGCCTAAACAATGGGGTGCTCCTACCTCCAAAAGCGGAGAAGACAAATCACCACCTTACAGGAAACAGTCACAATGACTTTCCTATGCCAGATCCAAGCACTTTCCTTTTGGCAGCCCCCCTTAGGGGGGAAAACTAGCACTTTTTTATCAAATTGGAAAAAGGTTACCCAAGACAAATGGGTCTTGAACATAGTGTCCCAAGGCTACAGGTTCCATTTTCACACCCTACCAAGGGCAAAAGGTATGCCAGACCTGCCACACAATCAATGGGCAGGGGCACAAAAGCAAATTTCAGCCCTCATGGACATGAGGGCCATTAAACAAGTACCACAACAAGAGCAGGGGCAGGGATTTTACTTCGGACTTTTGTTAGTACCCAGAAAGGACAAAACCTGGAGACCAATACTAGACCTGTCTATTCTAAACACGTTTCTGGAAGTTCCAAAATTCCAGATGTTGACTCTACAGCAGCTACTGATAGAAACAACTCTGATCCAAAACAATACCAAAACAGCAACAGCAAGTATTAGGTTAGGTGAACACATTAGAGACATAAGACATAAAAGGGAAAATAAATTTATTGCCACACATTTTAGTGTTTATCATAATAGTGATGCTTCATTTTTAACAGGAACAGTTTTAGAAAGTGTGAAATGTCTTTGTAATGATGAAAATACTTTGAAATATAACTTACAATATAAGGAAAGTATTTTTATTTTGAAATACAATACAATGACACCCTGTGGATTGAACAATGACACCATGTGGATTGAATAATGAAATAAACTGGAGGTGTCTGCTTTAAAACTTTTTTGAACATAATTGTTTAATTGCTATGAGTATGTATATATATCCATTCTTTCAGTGAGAATGTATACTCTTGAAAGGTGGTTACACCGAGGCGCTGGAGAATAAAGAATTTGCTTTTGGATTTGACTTTGGTTCCTGTTTTTCGATTCCTGACTTTTGAAGATTTTGCTGTTGCTGTTTTGGTATTGTTTTGGATCAGAATTGTTTCTATCTGAAGGTGTGTGGAGTGGAGTTTGTGTAATTATCTACAGCAGCTACTTCCCATGCTGGGCAAGAAGGCTTGGCTCGTAACTTTGGACCTAAAAGAGGCATGCCTGCATGTCCCAATCAGACAATCTTGCAGAAGATACCTCAGATTCATAGCTGGATCAATGCACTACCAATTCTCTGCACTGCCCTTTGGCTTATCTACTGCGCCCAGGGTCTTCAAAAAATGCCTGGCACCAGTAATTGCATTCTGCAGACAGAGGAATTCAGCTATACCCCTACTTGGACGACTGCCTTATTCAAGCAGAGAACAAAGACATTTTTCTGAAGCATCTGGCGTTTGTAAAAAGATTACTAATTTGCCTAGGGTACACAGGAAATGAAAGGAAATCAAAACTAGTACCCTCCCAAGAGATAATATTCCTGAGTGCAAGCTTAAATACAACTGCCCAGATGGCTTATCTCATGCCAGACAAACAAAAGCAACTGACTTATTACTTCAAAAAATTGGCAACAAAAACCCAGTTATCTGCAAGGAAAATCCTGCAGGCCTTGGGTTTCATGGCATCTTGCATTCTGTTAATTCCATATGCCAGACTGCATATGAGGAAACTACAATGGTATCTAAAAAGTGTTTGGACTCAGCATTGCCACAGCTTGGAGACGGTAATTACCCTCATTCCCTGCCTGCAACAGGAGTTTCGATGGTGGGCAGAGGCCTGTCAACACAACAAGGGTCTGCCATTCACTTTACCCACACCCAGACAGACACCGACAACGGATGCATCAGATTATGCCTGGGGAGCCCATATGGCAGGAAAATGTATTCAGGGCACATGGCCTGCAAGCCAGATGCATCTTCCCATCAATCAAAAAGAGATGCTAGCTGTTTAGAATGCCCTGACAGCTTTCAAGGATCTACTTCATCCAGGACAGTTACTGATAAAGACCAACAATACTACGGTCATGTGGTACATAAGCAGGGAGGTACACATTCCTACCCCCTCTGCAGACAAGCAATGACCTTATGGGACACAGCATTGACTTATCAAGTTCACCTGCAAGCACAATTCCTGCCAGGAAAAACAAATACTCTGGCAGACGAACTAAGCAGAAACATGGATCCCCACGAGTGGAAACTGGATCCACAAGTCTTCAGCATGATAACAAGGAACTGGGGACGCCCAGACATAGATCTATTTGCCTCCCCTCACAACTGCCAATTACAAAGATTTTGCACAAGGATTTATCACAAGCAAGCATGGAGAGTGGACGCCCTATCCTTCAGCTGGAAAAATCAAACAGTATATGCCTTTCCTCCACTGCCTCTCCTTCCCAGGGTACTCCTAAAGGTCAGACGAGAAGCCAAAAATTATACTGATTGCACCAGGCTGGCCACGCCAGCACTGGTACCCAATCCTAAAGAGCTTGTCTCAAGGTCCAGCATGGATATTGCCTCAAACTTCTCACTTGCTGGCCCAAAAAAACAATCAGATCCTGCACAGCCAACTCAGGACCTTAAATCTGGCAGCATGGCGGATGTTGTAGCCATTCAGAACAATCCTCTTTCTAAAGCTGTTGTGGATGTTATCTTGGAGGCCAGGAGGCCCAGTACCAGAAAATCTTATGCAGAAAAATGGAAGGGATTCTGTGCTTGGAACAAGGCATTGACACTTGTGTACCAAATATCCCTCAGATTTTACAATACCTAACTGATGCTGGACAAAGGCCTTTCTTTCTCATCAATTAAGATTCATGCCTCTGCCATTTCAGCCCATTACAGTACGGAACCACCTATCTTTTCTCATCCTTTAATAACGCAGAACCTCAGAGGGGCCAAAAACATCAGGCCTTCAAGGAGGGCACCAATTCCCGCATGAGACCTACATTATGTCTTGGAAAAACTCACTCTGCCTCCTTTTGAGCCAGCTTCAACAGCGAATATAAAATTCTTATCCTGGAAAACAGCTCTGCTCCTAGCAATAACCTCTGCAAGACGAGTCTGAGTTACAAGCACTCATGGCTGTGGAACCTTTTATCATTGTTCATCCAGACAGGTTTTCTCTGAGAACAAACCCAACAATGTTAAGTTGTCAATCTCGCCTTCATTCTTGCTTGATGGGTTCGGAGCCGATCCTCGGCTCCGACTTGGCACTTTGCTAAGCTCGAGAGTCACTTTTACCAGCTCGAGGCAGCCCCATATCCCATGATGCCGGGCGGTAAGTACCCAGATCTCGTTTGCCGCTTTGCTGATGAGGTCCTGCTTTTGCCAGCTCCTGGTAAGTGTTAGTGTTTAACTACTTTTTGCCTCTAAAATTTAACTTTTTTCACTTTTCTTTAGTATACCTTCTTTTTTACTTAATTGTAAGCCCCTTTCTGACTAAAATTATATTTTCTTCTCCTTCTTTTAGTCAGGCCTTCATTCCCCCCCCCCCCCCGTCAGGGTGTGTGTGTGTGTGTGTGAGAGGTTAGTTTACTATATATTTTAGATAACTTTAGTTGTCTGTTTGGGACTGTTGTTGTGTACTGTTGTGTACAACTATGTCCAAAGAAAGGGTCTCAGGCTTCAAGAAGTGTGACTCGTGCTGTCAGATGTCTCTGACAGACGGTCACACTTCTTGTTTATATTGCCTGGGACCTCTCCACCTGCAGGACTCCTGTGCAATTTGTCATTCCTTTAGCCAGAGAGTCCTGCAGGAGAGGAGAAATAAGTTGATTTTAAGGGTCTCCTTAAACCGAGGGCTCTGCTAATCGGCTCGAAAGAAGACTTCTAAGGCCCAGGCTTCTGTATCTAAGCCAGTGGTTCGGCCCGACTCCTTGAGTCGAGATCGGCTCCGGCTGGAGCCGATCCGGTCTTGCTAAAATCTTCGGCACCGATGGCTATCGGTGCCGATACTGTTATGGTCACATCGGTGTCGGCTCCTACTGGCTCCGACCACCATTTGGCTCAGGCTTCGGTGTCAGCGCCGACCGACACCGTTACTGTTACGTCTGTATCGGCTCCGGCTGGAGCCGATGCATCGAGACTTTCATTCGGAGCCAAAAAGTCCTCTGCTCCTTCTGGATCTATAGATGTTCATCTCACATTGCTGCAGTCCTTACACTTGGGTAGTCCGCTGTCCTCGGTCGGCCCGAATATCAAAGTATAAGGCTGACGTCGGTCAAGGCGCATTTGACTGACATCAGGACGTCAGGATACAAATGCGCATGACCGACGTCATATCCTCAGTCTTTTTTGCCGCATGGTCCGATGCAGAAGCAGCGTTGCAAGTGCCGTTCGGCGTTCTGAAATTTTTCGAATTCGGAGTTTCAGACAGAGTCAAAGTTGGCTAAGTACCCGTTGGGAATATTTTAGTTTTTTCTTGCCTCAGTGGTTTACCGGATGTCAGAAAAAGTGAATAACTGTATTTCTTGTGGGAAACAGATACCGCATAGAGATTATCATACTTTGTGTATTCCTTGTTTAGGGCCTGAGCACGACGTTGGGTGTCGCTCTTGTGCTAGATTTAACAAGCGCACTATAAAGAGAAGGTTAGATTGTGCCAGGTTAGTCTTCGGGAAGCGGTGCAATTATAAAATGCCGTCGGATGCTCCGGCCGCTTCTTCGAAGAAGCGCAAGGACAAAGCAGCTAAGCCTAGGCTAGAAGAACCGTCCGTTCCGGACGCCGGTTCTTTAGAGGTCTCGGTGGAGCTGGTGGTTCTGCCGGAGGTTTCTTTGGAGTCCCAGGGAGAGACTTTGTTATTACAGGATGTGGCCTCTCAGGAGGCAGGTCAGGCTGAAGGGGCTTCTCAGGTTACTATACTCCCCTCCCTTCCCAGGGTGGTTAGGCCCTCTCCTTCTGTTTCCAAGGCTTCTCCCAGAGGCAGGCCAGGTTTAGCTTCTGTTGGGGTCACCCTTCGTTCTTCAGGGACTGTGCCCAAGAAGCATATGCTTAAAATGGCAGAAGATTTGATTACTTTGATTAGAGGTTCTATGCCCCCTCCTGATAAGAGACCTAGGGTGGAACCTGAGCTTGGGAGTTTTGAGCAGGCTTCAGATGTTTCAGAGTCTTCGGCTGAAGACTTGCAGGAGTATTCTCCTTATTCTGATTCTGATGTGGATGATTCTACTCCTTCTGCTTCTCCTCCTGAGGATTTTTCTTTTTCAGAGACTCTTCATTCCATGAGGGAGCATTTTAAGTGGGAAGGTCAGGACTTCTCTGATTCCAGGAAAAGGCTTAGGGAATTTTTGTTTTACCCCAGCATAGGCCTTTGGCTATACCTCCTGTTCTGGATGTGGTGGAAGATGTTTTTGCAGAGGCTTCTCTTAATCCTGATTCTTTGCCTCCTGCTCCTGTTAAACCGGATAGGTATTACAGGGTGCCTGAAGCTCATAACTATCTTTTTAAGAGTCCTAGGGCAGACCCAGAAACTGTTAGTCAGGGGCCTAAAGGTGTTAAGGCTTCTGTTGTAAAAAATCCGGTTCCTCCAGATAAAGAGGCCAGGGCTTTGGATAGATGGGGAAAGAAAGTTTATACTTCCACCCTAGCTATGAGGGCTTTGAATTGCCAGTTCCACATGTTGAAATACCAAAACTATCTCCTTTCACAATTGAAATCTAAGGTAGATGCTCTGGCGGAAGGTATTGAGTGTAAAGAGTTACAAGATTTAGTACATGTTTCTGAACAGGTGGGTAAGCATTCTTTGCAATGTGGTTTTGATGCTGTACAGGCCTCGTCTAGGGTGGCTGCCACTGGGTCAGTTCTTCGCAGGCACGCCTGGCTAAGGGATCAGAATTTATCTGACCATGTTAAGACAAGGATTTTAGATGCTCCTTTACAATCTGATGTGTTGTTTGGTACTCCTGTTGAGGCAGTCTTAAAGAAAATGGAAGACAAGGCTAAGTCTATGCAGACTGTTAAAGATTTTTTGCAGGTTCAGCCTCCGAAGTTTAGTAGAAATTGGCCTACCAAGGGGTGGACGTATCCTTCTTATGATTCCCAGTCTAGGGGGTAGGTCTTGACGTGGTAGGGGCAGAGCTCAGGGCTCTTTCAGGCCTAGAACAGGGAGTGCACCTGCACAGTCTTCGGGTGAGGGCAGGGGTCAGTCCTTTCGTAAACAGACCCAATGACTTACCTTTTCAGCTGCCAGAGCCTTCTCGTCTGGCAGCGCCTTTGGGAGGAAGGTTGGCACTCCAAGGAAAATTGGAGTTTAATTACCCAAGACAGATGGGTGTTGGATATCATACACCACGGTTACAGGTTTTATTTCCATACCTTGCCTCCTTTCAAAGGCATGCCAGACGTTCCTCCTCAGCAAAGAATAGAGGCTCACAAACAAATTTCTCTGTTACTTCAAATAGGGGCCATACAGCCGGTCCCTATGCCAGAAGTGGGCCTAGGATTTTATTCTCGCCTGTTCCTAGTACCAAAGAAGGGGAACACGTGGAGACCAATTTTGGATGTATCTACCCTCAACACTTATCTGGACATTCCCAAGTTCAAAATGTTGACGTTACAACAGCTTTTACCTCTGCTGGGCAAAGATCATTGGATGGTAACTTTGGATCTCAAGGAGGCTTACCTTCATGTTCCTATCAGACTGAGTTGCAGGAAGTATCTGCGTTTTCGGGCTGGGACTTCTCATTATCAGTTCTCTGCATTGCCCTTTGGCTTATCTACTGCGCCCAAAGTGTTCACGAAAGTTCTGGCTCCAGTGATAGCTTTCCTCAGGCTAAAAGGAATACAGATCTATCCTTATTTGGACGATTGCCTGATTCTGGCTCAAGGAAGGGACGAGCTTCTTCATCATTTGGAATATGTGATAGCAGTGCTAAGATGCCTAGGGTATTCTGTGAACGAAATAAAGTCCAGTCTAGTACCCTCTCAGGACATGTGCTTTCTGGGTGTAAGACTGAATACAGCATCCCAGATGGCCTTTTTGACCCCGGACAAACAAAATAATCTTTCCCTGTACTTTCATCAATTGTCTCATCAGTCCAGGCTGACTGCAAGGACAGTCCTTCAAGCCTTGGGGTTCATGGCATCTTGTATTCTGGTGCTTCCCAATGCCAAACTGCATATGAGGAAGTTACAATGGTATCTCAAAAATGTATGGACACAGCACTGCCAGGATCTGGACACTGTCATTCAAATAATACCTTGCATTCAAAAGGAATTATTGTGGTGGGCTCAGGAATGTCACCTAAACAAGGGACTCTCTGTGACCCGGCCAGAGGCGAGTCAGATTCTAACGACAGATGCCTCAGACAAAGCTTGGGAGCTCATCTGAATGGAAAGTGGATACAAGACAAGTGGCCTGCCAGACTACAACATCTACATATCAACTTGAAGGAGATGTTAGCAGTCCAGTTTGCATTAATAGCTTTCAAGGATTTACTTCTTCCAGGGCAGGTGTTGATTCTAACAGACAACACAACTGTCATGTGGTACATCAACAAGCAAGGGGGGACACATTCTTATCCTCTATGCAGGCAAGCAATGATTTTGTGGGAGACTGCTCTCAGTTTACAGCTAAATCTTCAGGCAAGGTTTCTGCCGGCAGCACAGAACTCCTTAGCAGATGTGTTAAGCAGACAAATTATGGATCCCCACGAGTGGAAATTGGATCCTCATGTATTTCAGAAATTGACAGTGTCATGGGGAACTCCAGACATAGATCTGTTCGCTTCTCCACTAAACCACCAGCTGCCAAAGTTTTGCACGAAAAGGTTTCATCCCACAGCTTGGAAAGTGGATGCTCTTTCTTTCAATTGGAGCAATCTTCATGTGTATGCCTTTCCGCCTCTGCCTCTCCTCCCAAAGGTACTACTAAAGGCCAGACAGGACAAGCCAAGGATGATTTTGATAGCTCCAGATTGGCCTCAACAGCATTGGTACCCATTACTGAGAAGCCTGGTACGGGAGCCTCCATGGCTTTTGCCTTCAATTCCACACCTGTTGTCTCAGGAGGACAGTCATTTGCTCAATGTCAAGCTTCACTCTCTTCACCTAACAGCCTGGCATATTCTGTTTTGAACCATAGTGGGTCTCAACTTCCACAGCAAGTTTTGAATGTTATTTTGGAAGCTAGAAGGCCTAGTACAAGGAAAGTGTACGCAGATAAATGGAAGAGATTTTTATTTTGGAGTGCAGCAAAGGATTTTGATGTTTCTGAGCCTAATTTAAGTGTGGCTCTTCAATATCTTACTGAGTTACTGGACAAAGGTTTGTCCTTCTCTTCTATTAAGGTTCATGCTGCAGCAATTTCGCTCACTATGATTGTGACCCACCATTGTTTTCTCATCCTTTGTTCAAGCAATTTCTTAGAGGGGCAAAGAATATAAGACCCCACATAGAGCTCCTACTCCTGCTTGGGATCTCAATTTTGTGTTGGAGAAACTCACTCTACAACCTTTGAGCCTGCAGCTACTACCGAGTTGAAATATTTATCATGGAAGACTGCTTTTTGTTGGCCATTACCTCTGCAAGAAGGGTTTCTGAGTTGCAGGCCCTTATGGCGGTTGAGCCTTTCTTAATTTTCCATAAGGATAGGGTATCTTTACATACTAATCCTTCCTTTATGCCTAAAGTGGTTTCTAGTGTGGCTTTAAACCAAACTATTCATTTGCCTACTTTTTATGCAAATCCCCAAAATAAAGGGGAAAAGATTTTGCACACTTTAGATGTACACAGGCAGTTGCGATATTATTTGGACAGAACTAAAGGGTTCAGGCAGTCTCAGCAGTTATTTGTTTCTTTTGCTTTGAGTTCTCAGGGCAAGCCTGTGTCAAAACAAACTATTTCTAAGTGGATTGGGTTTTGCATTGCTTTCTGTTATTCCCATCATGGCAAGGAGATTCCAGCTGGGATTAGGCCTCATTCCACTAGGGCTACTGCCACTGACAGCTTTTTGAGGGGTGGCAACTAAAGATATTTTGGAGGCAGCTACTTGGAGTTCAGTGCATACTTTCTCTAGGCATTATCACCTTCCACTTTATTCTAAATCTAGGGCTGGTTTTGCCACTGCTATTTTGCAGGGCATTTTGGCAGCTCCTGCTTCCTTATAATTTTGCCATCCTCCCTTACCTCTGCTTTGGGATTCTACCCAAGTGTAAGGACTGCAGCAATGTGAGATGAAGAACATAGTACAGTTTTGTACCTACCATAAATGTAGATGTTCGAAGATCCACATTGCTGCAGTCCAATTTTCCCTCCCTCCTTCCCCTCTGTAGTTAGAGGCGGTTGGGTTGTCAATATGGTGTATATTGTATATATTGTACATATTTTTAGTGCTAGGGTGGTTGTTTGGTTGTTTGCTGTCTTTTGGTTTTGACCTTTCTTTGTAGGGTCTTCTGACATCTGGGGCAAGAAAAGACTGAGGATATGACGTCGGTCATGCGCATTTGTACCCTGACGTCCTGATGTCAGTCAAGTGCGCCTTGACCGACGTCAGCCTTATACTTTGATATTCGGGCCGACCGAGGACAGCGGACTACCCAAGTGTAAGGACTGCAGCAATGTGGATCTTCGAACATCTACATTTATGGTAGGTACAAAACTGTACTTTTCTTCGGCTCCGATGGTTCCTTCGAGGAAGAGGTCCAGGTCCCCTTATTTGGAACCGATACTCTCTGCTCCGGCCTCACCTCTCCTCTCGGAGCGGAGCCGATCATCTAGGTCGTCCAGGCTTTCAGACCATGATTTAGAGAGGGTGGTAAGTAGATTATTGAAATCACAGGCACTGGCCCAGATGCTGCATAGTCCGTCTCAACAGACGACTATTAGTCCACACCCTCTTCAAGTTCCTCCTTCAACTCTACCTCAGAGTTTGGAGCTGGAGTCTTCGGGGATAGTTACTGCTATGGCTGAGGGGCGGATACCCCCCCCCTTCTGCACCCTCGGCATCTACTCTTATCTCCTCTTCGAGACCTTCCTTAGAGGGATTCGGTGGTCGGGCTTCCCTGGTCTCCTCCGAGGGGGTGAGTGGCATCGGACCCTTGTCCGACCCCGCTCTTCCCCTTGGAGCCTCGGCCTTGGTGAGCTCGGCTCCGACATCTGCCTCGGAGCCTTCCCTTTCAGTGGACCCTGGAGTCCCGGTTTCTTCGGAACGGGTTCTCTCGGACCTCCTTGGGAGGGGGGCCTTTGAGGTGATGAAGAGTGTGCTGGCCACTGGGCTCAGCCAGCAGTCCATTCCCTTAACTCCACCCTCTACAGTGCTGTCGATATTTCTTCCATCTCTCTTGCTCCCGGACCCAGAGATCCACTGCCTCAGGTTTCCCCACTGGGAATAACCCCCTCTTCCGAGGATTCTCCTGATCAGTCAGGAGATCCTCCGCGCAGGACGACTTGTAAAGGAAACACCTAGACTCCCCTCAGTCTATCACTTCAGATACCGACTTAGATGAGTCGGAGGGATCCCCAAGATCCCCCTCTGAGGATGTCTCCTTTTCAGACATCCTAGAACTCCTAAAACAGAGGGGAGACTGGCCCTCCACAAATCCCTCTGAGGATGAGTCGGTATACCTAGAGGCGTTTGGATCTCGGCCCTCCACTTCCTGGGTGTCTCCGCCTTTCGACCCCCTTATGGAGGTTATTGCTCGAAAGGCTTGGGCTGCTCCTGACTCTGTAGAGCCAGTTCCTAGGAGGCCATCTAAATTTATTACTGCCCTTCGAAAAGCAATTCCTTACGAAAGGTGTCCCTGTTGATGCCATGGTGGTGGCGGCTGCCACTAAGAAGGAACTTGCAGATCCTTCCGTACCAGTCCATCCTCCTAACAAGGATTCTAGGACCATGGATAGGTATGGTAAGCGGATTTTCTCTTCAGCGACCTTTGCTATGCGCTCGCTGAACTACTTATGTCACTTCACCAGACTCTAAAGGGACATCCTTAAGGAACTAGGTGAAGTAGTACAGGATCCTACGGCTGCAGGGGCTCAAGAGAAAATTGCTTCTCAGCTAGGAATCCTTAATTCTATAGCTAACTCCTCCATGCGACTGATAACATATGCAGCAGATGGAGCGAGTAGAGCCGCAGGTACAGGAGTGGCTCTTAGACGGCAATCCTGGATGCGGCTCTGTAATTTTGCAGATCCCTTTAAGGCGTCCTTCACAAACTCTCCCTTTGATGGGTCATCTTTGTTTGGCCCTCAAGTGAAGGATACATTGACCAGGTGTGAACAGGACGGCAAGACTCTTTCTGCCGTAGGGGTCCGTTTTTCCACCCCTTCTAGACCTTACCCCAAAGGACAGAAGGGTGGAAAGATGTGGTTCCGCAAATCCCAAGGAGTCACGCCGGACACACATGGTCAGTTTACCCCTAGAGGCAGAGGGGGTAATAACAGACGCCGCTCTAGGGGCAGAGGGGGTCCACAGAACCAGGGAAGCAGAGAGCCTCTCTGACAAACCCTTCCAGCATCCCTGAGATGTTGCCCGACTGTCCATCCTTGGAGGCAGTCGGGGGAAGACTAACGCTGCACCCAGAAGCCTGGCGTTCCCTCACTCAAGACAGATGGGTACAGTCGATTATATCCGAGGGTTACAAAATTCCTTTCGAAGAAAGTCCCTTCTCTCTCACAAATTCCCTTCCAGATGTACCACCCGGTCTAAGGGAAATTGCAGAGTTAGAAGTATTAAAGCTTCTACAAAAAAAGCCATTCAGCCAGTTACAACAGACCATTCAGAGCCCGGAATCTACTCAAGATTCTTTTTGGTCACCAAAAAGACGGGAGACTGGAGACCAATTTTGGATCTCAGCAGACTCAAGTCTGTGAGAAAGACAAGATTTCGAATGGTCACACTTCAATCAATTTTTCCCTTCCTAGAGAAGGACAACTGGATGTGCTCAATAGATCTTCAGGACGCGTACTATCACATAAAAATTCACAGATGCTCCAGAAGGTTTCTCCGCTTTCGGCTAGGGTCCAGTCATTACCAATTCAGAGCCCTGCCCTTTGGTCTCACTACAGCCCCCAGAGTGTTCACCAAATGTATGGCAGTAGTCACGGCTCACCTGAGACATCAAGGATTCCAGGTGTTTCCGTATCTCGATGACTGGCTCCTTTCAGCCACCACCAGGCATCAACTTCTTCAAGCCAGAGATTACACACTAAATCTCTGCACTCATTTGGGAATTTCGATCAACTACGAAAAATCCTCCTTATTGCCCTGCCAGTCTATTACCTTTATAGGCGCAAACTTAAATACTGTTCAGATGTCAGCAACCCTCACAGACCAAAGAATCTTAGATCTACAAAGTCACGTGAGGATCATCCTTGCCAGCAAAAAGGTGCAAGCCAGAATGGTTCTGAAGGTGTTGGGCCTCATGGCTGTGGCCATTACCCTTCTTCCCCTGGCCCACTTCTACATGCGTCTACTTCAGTGGATGTTGTTCACTCGGTGGTCGTACCAACAACTTCCAGTGCGTCACCAAATCCTGGTGACACAAACTTGCAAGAATCATCTTTCATGGTGGATTACTTCTCCCCAGATTCACCAAGGCAGACCCTTTGTACCCCCGGCCCCGGTAGCCACTGTCACTATGGACGCCTCCCTGATTGGGTGGGTGGGTCATTATCAGGGCAGGATGGTTCATGGGACGTGGCAACCGTTCGAATACCACCTGCACATAAATGTCCTAGAGATGAGAGCAGTGCTTTTAACGTTGCAAGCCCTCAACGACTTTCTTCCCTTGGGAACAATTGCAGTTCACACAGACAACATGTCTGTTGTATGGTATATCAACAAACAGGGCGGAACCAAGTCCTACCCCTTGTGTCGAGAAGCTCTCAGACTTTGGCAATGGGCGATCTCCTCTCATCGGTTTCTGGTAGCAACGCATATCCCTGGGAAAACCAACATTCTAGCGGACAGATTGAGCAGAGCTATTCTCATGCCTCACGAGTGGTCTCTCAAACAATCTATAGTGGAGGAGATTTTTCTAGAATGGGGCCGCCCGTGTTGCGATCTTTTTGCTACTCCCCAAAACAGCAAATGCCCAGACTTCTTTTCTCTCTTCCCACTGCCAGGCCATCCCCCCAGAGATGCTCTAACCCAGGATTGGCCCCAGGGACTTCTTTATGCCTTTCCCCCCTTTCCACTGATTCCACAAGTTCTGCAGAAAGCCACCGTTTTGAGAGCCAGAATGATTCTCATTGCTCCCTATTGGCCTCGACAAATTTGGTTTCCGTTCCTCCGTCACCTTTTGGTGCAGCCGTGGCATCTGGACCCAGTACCAGACCTTCTGATTCACCAATCGGGTCAGCTGCACCGGTCTATCCATTCTCTCAACCTCACAGCATGGTTGCTCCACTTCCTTCCTTAGTCAGGCTTCCTATGATCTCTAATCCTGTTAGGGATATCATAGTGGCTTCCCTAAAATCCTCTACTAGAAGGATTTGTACCAGCAAATGGAAACTCTTTTCTTGTTGGGCAAAAGCCAGAAATATTGATCCTTTTACTGCTCCAGTTCAAGCAGTTTTGGATTTCTTAGCAGAAATCTTTCACGCGGGCTCCTCTTCTTCCATGGTCAAAGTTCAGTTGGCTGCTATCTCGAACTTTCATGTCGGGTTCGCAGATCACAATATTATGTCCCACAGGCTTTGTAGAGCCTTCTTAAAGGGAATCTTTCTCCTGAAACCTCCAGTCAGGAGTCCTCCTCCTCCTCAATGGGACCTAAATTTAGTGCTGACATCCTTGATTCTTTCTCCCTTCGAGCCAGCTGTTTCATGTTCCCTGAAATTTCTTTCATGGAAAACACTCTTCCTGGTTGCTATTACCTCGGCTAGGAGAGTGTCTGAACTTCATGCTCTCTCTGTTCGTCCCCCTTATTTGGTCTTCCACAAAGACAGGGTATCCTTGAGAACTAATCCGACCTTTTTGCCTAAGGTCGCCTCAGAGTAATTTGAATCTGTCTATTGACCTTCCTGTATTTTTCCCAAATTACTCAAACAGATCGGAACAAAAATTACATTATCTTGATGTTCACCGCCAACTCGGATATTATCTGGACAGAACAAAACAATTCAGGAAATCCGATCAGCTCTTTATTTCTTATGCTGATAACAAAAAAGGCCTTCCTGTCTCAAAAGTGACCTTATCTAGATGGCTTTCTTCTGTCATCTCTGAAATCTATCAGCTCAGGGGAAAACAGCTGTGCTCGAAACCTAAAGCGCATTCAACTAGAAGCTTAGCCACTTCCACAGCCTTTCAGGCTAGACTTCCGTTAGACACTATTTGTGCAGCAGCCACTTGGGCCACTCCTCATACCTTTGTTTCTCACTACAAATTGGATTTGGCCTCCAGGGATAGAGCCAGTTTTGGCTCTACAGTTCTCAAGAGTCTGTTCCATTGAGCCACCCAGGATAGAGGTGCTAGGGACGCGGTCCCATCAAGCAAGAATGAAGGCGAGATTGACAACTTAACATTGAGAAGTTATGTACCTACCAATAACGTTCCATGTTAGTTGTCTTCTCTCACCTTCTTTCTTGCGACCCTCCCTCCTTCCCCCTGACCTGGACAGACCTTTTTTCTCCCTACATGGAAGAATGCTTCTTAAGACCATACAGTTCTGGTCTTCCTAACCCATCCTTCAGGTTTTTTTCTGCCTTTCTTTCTTCCTTTTGGGAAGTTTTTTATGCTAGGTGTTATTGCCTATAGACAACAAACGAGATCTGGGTACTTACCGCCTGGCATCATGGGATATGGGGCTGCCTCGAGCTGGTAAAAGTGACTCTCGAGCTTAGCAAAGTGCCGAGTTTGGCTCCGAACCCATCAAGCAAGAAAGAAGGCGAGAGAAGACAACTAACATGGAACGTTATGGTAGGTACATAACTTCTCATTTATGCCTAAGGTGGTGTCTAGTGTGGCCCTCAACCAAACCATTCACTTGCCTACCTTATATCCAAACCCACAGAACAAGGGTGAGAAAATTCTGCATTCTTTGGACATACACAGACAGCTACGCTTCTACTTGGACAGAACTAAAGCTTTCAGGAAGACTGAGCAATTTTTAGTGTCATATGCTTCAGGATCACAAGGAAAGGCTATCTCAAAACAAACTATCTAAATGGATAGGCCATTGCATCCATTTCTGCTGTTCTCAGCATGGCACATCAGTGCCTAAGGACATTAGGCCTCATTCTACCAGCGCAGCAGCCACTTCAGCAGCCTTCCTCAGAGGAGTACCAACCAAAGACATCTTGGAGGCTACAACATAGAATTCAGTGCACACCTTTACAAAGCACTACCACTTACCTCTTTACTCTAAATCTAGAGCAGGCTTCGCCACTGCAGTTCTGCAGGGCTTCATAGCCTCTCCTAATCCTATTTAGCCCAGCCACCCATCCTCAGCTTTGGGATTCAACCCAAGAGTAATGACTGCAGCAGTGAAACACGAACATAGTACAGTTGTGTACCTACCATACATGTAGATGTTAGAGTGTATTCACTGTTGCAGTCCAGGTTACCCACCCACCATCCTCCTTTTCTTTGCTGGGACTTATCTGTACTTCTGTATCTTATACATCCTATGTGGTGTATTTGCTTGTAGATGAAGGAAATGTTTATTTTTGTGCATGCATGCTTTATTGGCATACCTTTCAGCCTTCCTATTTGGGGGCACCTGGCATCTGGGGCAAGAAAAACTGAAGAAAATGGCGTCTGCTGCATCTTTTATACACCAGGCGCACTGACGTCCGGGAGGAGGCGACAGCAACCGACGCCGGACCTAGACTTTGGAATTCAGGCCGACTGTGGGTAGCCTGTCAGCAGGATAACCCAAGAGTAATGACTGCGGCAGTGAATACACTCTAACATCTACATGTATGGTAGGTACACAACTGTACTTTGCTGCATATGCTGGTCCCAAGCAATTTTTGTTGCTTTATACCACTTTTAAAATGACAGGAAAAATAAGCTCTCAGTTTTAAAAGCTACAGTGTCAACACACTCTGTTAAAATACAGCACTCCTAGCTTTAAAATAGCTTGAAGAGGAGAGTAATAAAACATCAACAAAATTAAGAAAATGAAGTTTTGTTCTCCTATAGGGAACTTACCTGTCCAGCAAAGGAAAGCACAGGCTGACCATCGATCCTCTAAAGCCTCATAAGAGTGTAATCCTTGGCAGTAGTAAAGCTCTGAAGGGATTCGTGCGTAAGCTGTCTTTTAGTCAGCTCCGCTCGAGCTGCCTGACAGTTGAGGCTTGTGGAAGGTGCCCTGAAGCTTTGGAAGCTGGCCGGTTGTTATATCTTTGGCAGAAGGGAGTGGCTGCTGCAGCAGTAAACATTTGAACATCAGCTATTGACTTCAGGACAGGACTGACAGAGTTAGGGGCATGACCTCTGATTACATGAAGGTCACCAGTGGAGTTCCTCCGGGATTTCTTCTCTGAGACAGCACAGTCTCAACTTTCAAACAAGGATCTTTGGTTAAAGTTTGAGGGATGATTGTAAGTGGAGATTCATTATCAAGTTCCCCACTAACATACATTCACTCAAGCAGTAGCTTACAAGTGTCAGTAGCTGGTGTACTAAAAATGGGCTCCAGTGCCAAAAATTGCAACATTGTAGCATTTGTAAAGCATACCTCAACTCCACAATGTAGCGTCGATAAAAGAACACTTCATAATGAAAAGGTCATGAGACACCCGGGTGCATGAGATTGACAGCTATCCGAAGTTTAGCCATCCTTTTGCAAAGGTGGTTAGGAAATCCTTTTACCTTATACAGCTCATAGCAAAAATTATTTCTTCCACATCAAAAGAAAACCTTACTTCCACACTGATTAGACCCATTATTAAATGCATTGCCTTTTGGATGTACTTTACAAAGCTTACCAAGCAGTTGGGCACACCCCAGAGGTTTGTAACTAAAAAGATCAAGTACTTAAAGAATCTGAACTACAAAGGAGGACTGTTTTCACACAGGCACCTTACTGATAACGTGCTTTGCTTATTGGACTATGAGAGATGTAGGCAGCCAAGAACTCATAGCCGGACTTGTTTGGTTTATTGAAGTGCAACAGTAAGACCAGAGATATGAATCTACTCCAAAACAAGACAAAAATGAGGGATAAATTTGTCATGCAGCGCTTACCCCTTTGTTGGAACAAATTCACTCTCCAAGTGAAGCAGTGTTATGATACTCTACCTGCTTTAAAATGGAGCTGCATAACTGGATGGATGTCGATAAATTCACCCATAGTATGACTAGCCTGGCCTGCCTTGAAATGAGCGGCAAGGCCTAAGGGTTGGTACTGGTAAGGCAGAAATGGCCTTGTGGTCCAGTTGTCTTGTAACTCTTATGATGATTCTATAGAAGCAGCAGTTAGTGCTCAGTGTACTGAGAGACAAAATCATAAAAGTGCCAGGGTATGCAAGAAGATACTAGAGAATATTGGATAAAGATCATTCCAACGGTAGTAATAAACAGTTTTCAAGATGCTTAGACTAGCCATGCATGTAACCCTGTATGAACTTTAGGAGGCACTTCTGGGTATGTTGTAGATGCTGAATTTAGGGGACTGTTTAGAAACATTGCCATGCCAGCTGTGTAGTTATTTGGTGATGCACCATGTTACAGGTAAGTATCTCCACAGTGCTCTGGATTCCTGCTTTTATCACAGCCTTCATTCATTGAAAGTTTACTTTAAGATGTGCTTGCATACCTATTTAGGTGTAGTACAGATAAATACAGCATGTTTGGTAATAGATATTCATATTTTCATGTATGGATAGTTTAGGGCAGCCACTTGCCCAGTCTGTTTTTGAAAGGAGAGGGGAACTGTAGTAAGCCTAGGTAGACATTGGAAGTAAAAGAACGGACAGAACAGTTCCTATGGAAACGGAAAAATGTAAAGTAGCCACCACCAAGATAATTTAAAATTGATTTATTGCACAGTCCAAAACAGTAGTCAAGCTCACTTTTGTCTTGTAACCCAAGACTACTTCAGAACAATAAAAATTCTCCAATACCCTACTTAAATACTCCTTAATAACAATGAAAGTTTACCAGTTAAGAACCAAAGTACAAGGAAGTCCTTATATGAATGAAGTTTAAAATACTTGTAATAAACTAAAACTAAAAACTCATCTTGCTCATAACAAGTGAAAATAAAAAAAACACTTCCAAGTGTTTAAATGTGCAAAATATGCAATATTGCTATAATACAGTTCACAGTTTATTTTGATAAAAAAAACTTTTAAAGCTTTAATGCCTGGTACTTTGATACTGGCATAATACTACATGCCTCATTTATATGGGGTGGGGTGGGGGTGGTGGAATTTAGTCTAAACTGCCATTTTAACTCTTCCCGCTCAAGTCTGTTCTTCCAGTTCTCTCCCCTCAAACCACCACCTACAATTTCTAAAGTCCCAAAATAAAAAGTTTTACATAACATGTTCCCCATCAAATGCCTGTACAGGGCATTTATTCTCATCTTCATATCTGATAGCATGAAGGTGTTCATACATCTTCCTGTGAAGAGCACTTTCAGTTTTGCCTACATAAAACTGTTGATAATTCTGACAAGCTGACACGTACACTAGCCCCTTGGAGCCACAAGAACCCCTTTTCAGTGCAACTTTCCTCCTAGAAGACCCTATTTCTATGTACTCTACTTCCAGAATGTACGGACGATATGCACAAGATCCACAATTCCTAGTCCCTTTTTGTAGACCACTTGAGTAAATAGGGTGCTCCAATAAAAATTTTAAGTTATAATTAGTTTTAAATACGAACATAGGTTCTTTACCTATAAAATCCATAAGATCATCAGTACTTTCAAAACATTACCCAGATGTTCATCGTGTTACCCTGCTGCAGTCATCACACTTGGGTTATCCTGCTATCAGGCGGTCCCGTAGTCTGCGCGAATTCCAAAGTCTTGGTCCGGCGTCGGTTGCTGTCGCTTCTTCTCTGACTTCAGTGCGCCAGGGGTATACAAGAGGCATCCAACGCCATTTTCTTCAGTCTTTCTTGCCGTGCGGTGCCCGAAGCAGAAGCAGTTCGCAAGAGCTGGTCGGCCGTTACCTGAGATTTTCAATTTGAATTTCAGTCCGAAATCTTCAATAAAGCTAAGTACCCCGTTGGGGAACATTTTCTTGCCTCAGTCTGATGTCAGAAAAAGTTAACTGCATTTCTTGTGAGAAGCAAATACCTCATAAGGACTTCCATTCCTATTGTATTCCTTGCCTAGGCCCAGACCACGACGTCACAGGTTGTCGGTTTTGCGCTAGGTTTAATAAACACACTAGGAATAAGCCAGACCCCGAGGCCTCAGCTGGGCCTGTCACCGGTTCTCCGGTGTTCAGTGAGGCGCCTACTCCGCCCCTGACTACTGCAGAGCTGGAACCCCAGACAGCTGCCGACTCCCAAGCGGAGTCTTATAGGCCGACGCAGCCATCTACCGACACCGGAGCAGAATTAGACACCGGTGCAGAGGAAATGCCTTCGGTTGCAGAAGGTGTCTTCAGACAGACTAATCTCACCATTAAATCTTATGCTAAGCTTAAAACTCTGTTTTAAAGCCTAAGAAAACTGTTCATCAGTCTACTGGTCAAGGCCCCATGCCTAAGAAACAGATGCTTAAGATGGCTGAAAATTTAGTTACCCTTATCAGGGGTTCCCATCCCCCTCCTGATAAAAGACCAAGACAAGAGGAGGATTATGCATCCTCTGACCAGGTTTTTCTCTCCTCAGACTCTCCTGAGGAACAGGATTACACTTTTCCACCTTAGAAGGATTCTGATGCTGAAGACTCT
This sequence comes from Protopterus annectens, assembly GCF_019279795.1. Classification (NCBI taxonomy): domain Eukaryota; kingdom Metazoa; phylum Chordata; order Ceratodontiformes; family Protopteridae; genus Protopterus; species Protopterus annectens. The sequence continues at coordinate 847,579,449 of NC_056750.1, forward strand.
ATTCCCTCAGCATCTCCCCCTGAATACTACTCCTTTGGGGAAACATTACATACTATGAGGGAACATTTCCACTGGGAAGGCCAGGATTGCTCAGATTCCAAGAAAAGGCTCAGAGAGTTCCTTTTATTACCCCAGCACAGACCTCTTGCTATCCCTCCTGTTTTAGATATTGTGGATGATGTCTACTTGGAGTCTAGTTTAAATTCAGACTCTCTACCTCCTGCTCCAGCCAAACCAGACAGATTATTTATTATTATTATTATTATTATTTTACATTTGTTAACCGGGATGGTCCGACTGGATACATGTCCTTTTTCAGCGGAGGCCTGGGGAGAAAAGCTCCAACAGAGTTACATTGATAATTAGGTACAGTAAATGAGCTGAAAGAACTTAACAAAAACATAGGCTATTTACATATAAGTACAAGACTGCCATTACTATTTCTGAGATTACTACAAATGTAACATTAATAACATATTAGCAAGGACGGTAGGCAGTATAATGACATAGAGTTAGACAGGATACATATTTCTTTATCACAGTATACAAAGTACTTATCATCTTAGCTAGTTGTTTATGTTTTAGTTAATGGCACAGAGCTAGTCTGGGTTTGAGCCTATTTTTGAATTGACTTAGAGAAGTTGCAAGCGTGATGTTATTTGGGAGAGAGTTCCATATTTTACCAGTGGTGTTGGCAAATAGCGCGTCACCACCTAGGTTGAGAGATTAGTTGTTTGGACAAGGAGTCTGTTTGCTGAGCGAAGGCAGCTTAGATTGAAGTAGGGAGTCATTAAGTTTTTTAGTGCTGGGGTATTCTCAGGTTGTTTAAGGATTTTGAAGGCCTCTATGAGTTGGGACTGGTGAAGAAGGTGTGGGAATTCTATCCATCCAAGCTTTTTCAGGTTAGTACAGTGGTGTGTTCTGTAGGGTAGGCCTGTAACGAACCTGGCAATGTGATTATAGCAGGATGAGAGCTTGGCCAGATCAGATTTGTTAAGGTGAGTGAGGACAGGAGAGGCATATAGTAGGGTAGAGAGAAGGTGTGAACGGGCTGTGGCTGCCCTGGCATTCGGGGTAAGGAAGGCTTTAATTCTATATAGGGTCCCAAGTTTCTTGTTGACTGACTTAATGGCTTGGTTGATATGTATATCAAATCTGAGTTTATTGTCAATGTTTACTCCTAATAGCTTTGTATAGGTGTCTGGGGAGATGATGGTCCCATTATTGGATTTTATAGTGAAGCTTTCAGTTGGAGATCTATTGGTTGGGTAGAAGAGAAGTAACTTGGTTTTGTTTGGATTTAAGATCAGGATACTACAGAGTACCTGACTCTCACAAATTCCTTTATAAAAACCCTGTAGCTGACCCAGAAACCATTTCCCATGGTCCTAAGGGAGCAAAAGCTTCTATGGCAAAAAATCCTGTGCCCCTCTGAAAGAGATTCCAGAGCCCTAGATAAGATGGGGAAAGAAAATATACACCTCAGCATCTCTGGCTATGAGAGCATTAAATTGCCAGTTTCACATGTTGAAATATCAACAATTCTTGATGTCTCAGTTAAAACAAAAAATGAGCACATATTCAGAACAGCCTAAATTCAAGGAAATGCAGGATCTGTTGCATGCAGCTGAACAGGTGGGCAAGCATACTTTACAATGCGGATTTGATTCATTGGAAGCTTCCCGTAGAGCAGCTGTTACTGTCTCTGTCATTCGTAGACATGCTTGGTTAAAAGAGCAAACCCTCCCTGACCATGTTAAAGCAAAATTATTAGATGCACCTTTACAACAAGATGTATTATTTGGTGTCAAAGCAGAAGAGGTTTTAAAGAAAATGGAGGATAAGGCTAAATCTATGCAAACGGTCAAGGATTTCTTGCAGGTACAACCCCCTCGCTTCAGCAGAAATTGGCCAACCAAAAATTGGTCCTTTCCAGCTTCAGACAGATCGCAGAGGGGCAAATACAGGCGCTCAAGGGACAGAGGTCAGTCACAGGGCCCTTACAAACCTCGCCAATGGGGTTCTGCTACCCAGAAAGGAGGAGAAGACGACAGGCCCCAGACTAGCAGAAGGCAGACACAATGACTCTATCCTCAAACTACCAAGCAAATCTCTCCTGGCAACACCCTTGGGAGGAAAACTAGCATTTTTTGCAGACAACTGGCACATCGTCACAAAAGACAAATGGGTTCTAAACATTGTCTCTCAAGGATACAGATTCCACTTTCATACCTTACCAAGGATCAAAGGAATGCCAAACCTGCCACCAAATCAATGGGCAGAGGCACAAAAACAAATTGCAGCTCTCATGAACATGAGAGCCATTCAACAGCTACCTTCATAGGAGCAAGGACAAGGATTTTACTCAAGACTCTTCCTAGTTCCTGGAAAGGACAAAGCATGGAGACCCATTCTGGATCTTTCAATTCTGAATACCTATCTCCAAGTGCCAAAATTCAAGATGCTAACACTACAGCAGCTTCTTCCCATGCTGGGCAAGAATGCTTGGCTAGTCCTCAAGGAGGCATACCTGCATGTCCCGATCAGACAAAATTGCAGAAGATACCTCCGCTTCATTGTAGGTTCAACGCATTATCAATTCTCTGCACTGCCCGTTGGCTTATCTACTGTGCCCAGGGTCTTCACAAAATGCCTGGCACCAGTAATTGCATACTGCAGACAGAGGAATTCAAATATACCCATACCTGGACGACTGTCTTATTCAAGCAGAAAGCAAGGACATTCTTTTACAGCATCTGGCATTTGTCAAACACCTTCGAAGTTGCCTAGGGTACACAGTAAATGAAAAGAAATCAAAACTAGTGCCCTCACAAAACATAATATTCCTGGGTGCCAGATGGCTTATCTCATGCCAGACAAACGATGGCTGTTTCAATATTTCAAAATAATAGCAACAAAGACCCAACTCCCTGCAAGAAAAATTCTGCAGGCCTTGGGATTCATGGCATCTTGCATACTACTAATACCATTTGCAAAACTGCATATGAGGAAATTACAATGGTACCTAAAAAGTGTATGTACTCAGCACAGCCACAGCTTGGAAACAATGATTCCACTTATTCCCTGCCTTCAACAGGAGTTTCTATGCTGGGAACAGGCATGTCACCTCAACAAGGGTCAGCCTTTCACCTTACCCACAGCCAGGCAAACTGACAACGGATGCATTGAACTAGGCCTGGGGAGCACACATGGCAAGACAGTGCATTCAGGGCAAATGGACTACAAATCAGAGACACCTGCATAGCAATCAAAAAGAAATGCTAGCAGTGCAGAATGCCCTAACAGCTTTCAAGGACCTTCTACACCCAGGACAACTACTAAGGACAGACACCACAGTTATGTGGTACATAAACAAGCAAGGGGGCACACATTGCTACCCTTTATGCAGGCAAGCAATGACCTTGTGGAACACTGCATTGTCTTACCAGGTTCAGTTACAAGCACAATTCCTGCCAGGAAAGAAAAACACATTGGCAGACGACCTAAGCAGAAACATCATGGATCCACACAAATGGAAACTAGATCCACAAGTATTTGCAATGATAGCTCAAAAATGGGGACGCACAGACATAGATCTGTTTGCAAGCCCCCACAACCACCAACTTCAAAAATTTTGCACAAGGACCTTCCGTCCACTAGCTTGGAAAGTGGACGCCCTATCATTCAGTTGGAAAACATCAACAGTGTATGCCTTCCCTCCACTGCCTCTTCTAGCAAAGGTACTGTTGAAAGTCAGATTAGAGAGGCCACAAATGATTCTCATTGCACCAGACTGGCCACGCCAACATTGGTATCCAATTTTAAGGACCAGGGCCCACCATGGATTTTTGCCGCAAATTCCTCACCTGCTCACCCAGCGAGACAATCTGATTCTACACAGCCAGCTCAAGACTTTAAACCTGGCTGCATGGCAAATTACCTAAGCAACCAGCCAATACCTTTATCCAAAGCTGTTATGGATGTCATTCTGGAGGCCAGGAGGCCCAGCACCAGGAAAAGCTATTCAGACAAATGGAAAAGATTTTACGCCTGGAACCAGGCTAAAGGTCTGAATCCCCTGGAGCCGAACATTCCTCAGATTCTACAATATTTAACTGAGATGTTACACACAGGACTTTCCTTTACATCTATTAACATCCACGCCTCAGCAATTTCAGCTCATTACAGCATGGATCCTCCTTTATTTTCACATCCATACCTCAGAGGGGCTAAGAAAGACTGCCAAGGAGAGCTCCAACACCTACTTGGGATCTCAACTTTGTCGTGGAAAAGCTTACCCTGCCACCCTTTGAACCAGCTTTTTCAACTGATTTAAAATTTCTTTCATGGAAAACTGCCCTACTACTAGCAATAACCTCAGCTAGAAGAGTCTCAGAGCTACAGGCACTAATGGCAGTGGAACCTTTCCTCATTTTTCATCAAGACAGAGTTTCTCTACGAACTAATCCTTCCTTTATGCCAAAGGTGATATCCAGTGTGGCCCTAAACCAAACCATCCACTTGCCCACCTTCTTCCCAAATCCCCAGAACAAAGGAGAAAGACTCCTGCACTCTTTGGACATTGACAGGCAATTGTTACTACTTGGATAAAACTAAGGCTTTCAGGAAAAACTGACCAGCTCTTTGTAGCCTATGCTACAGGATCACAAGGAAAAGCTATCTCAAAGCAGACCATTTCTAAATGGATAGGACATTGCATACGTTTCTGCTGCACACATCATGGGAAACCAGTACCTGCTAACATTAGGTCCCACTCCACCAGGGCTACAGCTACATCAGCAGCCTTTCTCAGGGGAGTGCCAACCAAGGATATTCTGGAAGCTGCTACTTGGAGTTAGTGCACACATTCACCAAACACTATCACTTACTCTTTACTCTTAAGACTAGAGCTGGTTTTGCCACTGCAGTTTTGCAGGGCCTACTAGCTTCTTCTAACCCTGTTTGACTCCACCTCCCCTTCTTAGCTTTGGGATTCAACCCAAGTGTGATGACTGCAGCAGGGTAACACGACGAACATAGTACAGTTTTGTACCTACCATAAATGTAGATGTTAGTGTGTTCACCCTGCTGCAGTCCAGGTTACCCTCCCTCCATCCCCTCTGAACTAGCTGAACCTATCTCTACCACTTCATCCTATTCTACCTCTGTGGTGTATTTGCTTGTACCTTAGGGTTTTGTTTCATTTTTATATAATAATATGTATGTATGTGTATATATGTATATATATGTATATATATATAGATATAGATATAGATATGTACATATAGATATAGATATGTACATATAGATATAGATATGTACATATAGATATAGATAGATATGTATATATATATATGTATATACACACACATATAAATATATATATACATATAGATATATATACATATGTATGCATATATATAGATACATATATATAGATATAGATATATGTATGTATATATATATATATATATATAGATATATATATATATATATATATAGATATATATATAGAGAGATATGTATGTGTGTGTATGTGTGTGTGTGTGTGTATATATATATATATATATATATATATATATATATATATATATATATATATATATATAGCCTACCTTTTGGGGGCACCTGACATTTGGGACTAGAAAAACTGAAGAAAATGGCGTCTGATGCCTCTTATATACCCCTGACGTACTGACTTCAGGGAAGAAGCGACAGCAACCGATGCCGGAACAAGACTTTGGAATTCGGGCTGACTGCCTGACGGCAGGATAACCCAAGTGTGATGACTGCAGCAGGGTGAACACTCGAACATCTACATTTATGGTAGGTACAAAACTGTACTTTCCTTCTCACGATCTGTTTAATTTCTTTACTCGGTTCACCATGTATTAAAATCAATGCTTGACTGTACTTTGTCCCTATTCTGGTCCACAGGGTTCCCTATAGACTCAGTTGTTACTCCTAGTAATGGTTTAAGTCTTTCCCCATTCGTTCATGACTTCCTCGCATATAGGGTATCACATACGTCTGATAACCTCTTTCAGTGAAGAGGTTTAACAGGGTGGCCATTGCCCTCTTACAAATCTCTACTCGAACACATTCTGGCCAGCCTCGCCATCTGCCCTTTTACTATGTTTCTTGGTGTATCCTGGATGACTACTCATTTATTCCAAGTAATCATTCGAGAAAGTGGGTTTCCTATATACTGTGTACGTAAAACCATTCTTATCCCTGTCCAAAGTAATAGTTACACCCAAATAATCAATGGAGTCCTTACTGTAAGTACTGGTAAATTTAAAATTGCATACTCCATTAATATGATGAAGAAAATGTAGCTGTATTGCTGAAGGCTCCGAGCATAAATGTAGAAATATAGTAGGAAAAAAGCCTCTGTTCCACCACAGCTGTAAAAATGTTAAAAACAGACTTTAATCTTCAATAAAAACAGGAGCAAAGTAAAATTCCTGGATAATCGCTTTTGGCTTACTAGCCTTCATTAGGTCATGTATCTTGGCTGTACTTACCCTAGATTTAAAGACAGAATAAACCAATCGGTGTTCCAGACACAGTCATAACCAATGGAAACTTATTAGTTTACATACAGCATATCTCCTGTGTCTTGCTGTGAGCCAGTCATTATTGTATCTCAAAGTATCAAATGTCTGATATCCTAGTGGCAAAGCTATCCAATAGCAACAAGGTTAATGATTTGCATACATCATAAATCCTGCTTCTTGCTACAGCCAATCTGCAATTTTCTTGTCCTATAGCTATCCAGAAGCATCAAAGGGACTAAGTTCCTTTAGTTGCCAGAACATATTGTCACTCAATTCATTCAGCAATATGCAGTACTTCGCAAAAGCAAGTAGCACATATATTACAGTTTTATAAGTGCAATAGCACTAATATTCTTGCATATAAATTCCTATTATGTGCATAATTCACAGTATAACAAATTAATACATATGCCCATGTGGTCTTCAGAGTGACATACTTTATGCCTCCTGAAATATTCTTAGCTATTTGCTCCTTGTTCTACAGAAAATACTGCCTGGTCACAAATTCAGCATAGTATAATGCACCACAAAGAATTTTCACTGCTGCAGCTTTCCTTATTTTTATCCGTCTCTGCCTTAAATAATTAGACTGCAAATTATGTAAATATATTCGCAGAACAACATGGCTAAGCATAAAATATTTCGTAGCTCTTATATTCCATTACCATAATAATAAGCTTGCACCACAAAAGGTATTGTAAATAATCACTGCTGCAACTTTCCTTTTTTTTTTTTTTTTTACCAGTCTCTGCCTCAAATAATTAAACTGCAAGTGATGTAAATAAATTCACAGAACAACTTTGCAGAGCATAAAATAAATCGCAGCTCTTGTATTCCATTGCTATAAATTATCCATTTGTCCATTAATCTTCCTTTCTAGAAGCTACTCATTTTTCTTGCTTTCAGCATAGGTTTCAGTGGGGCAACACTATTGAGACCTGGTGGATGGATGGCTCTCTAATTATCCAGCTGGATTCACGTAATTCAGTTCTGTTTTTAATATCCCCTTCCCGTAAACTCATGGGAATTACTTCCACTGCTCTAAATTTAAAGCAGTGGGTGGGATTACCGGCCACATGCGCTGCAAGAGTATTAGTGAGATCCAGTTTCTTAATATCTCTAAGGTGACGCAGGATCCGGTTTTTAAAAAGCTGATGCGTTTTGCCTATGTAAAAAGCAGTGCAATGTGTACAGCAAGCAAGATAAGATTAGATGTTGTGTATTGCAGTTTGCATATGTATTAAAGCTGTAGATATGGTTCGTGCCCGGTTGTATAAACGTATCATCACTATCCAAGTGATTACATACTTTACATCTTTGGCACCTATAGGTACCCTTTCTATTTGACTTTTCTTGTTCAGCAGTGCCATCTTTGTTAGAGTAGTCTTTTTAGATTCTTTTTATTTTTGAAGGTGAATCGAGGTGACTCCCCAATAATATCTTTTAAGTTTTTCATCAGCAGTGAGTATGGGCCAAAATTTTCTGATGCCACATGCTCTTGTTATCCACACTGCAAGTTAAATTGCAGGTAAGCTGATTTCTTCGAATCCTTGGTTACGAATTCTTATGTAAACTTGTTCCTTGGTTAGAGAAATATGGTTGGCCTCTTTCATTCCGGATGTCATCTTGTTCATTCACCTTTAATAGGTTTTTTGCACCATAATCCTTTGCTTGTAAGTTGGATTGCAAATTCAAGAATTCTGAATCAAACTCTTGGTCATTAGTACAGATCCTAGAGATCCTTGTCGCTTGGTTCTTGAAAATATTAAGGACATGGCCAGGATGCATGCTTGACCGATGTAAGTAATGGTTTTTCCAGGTTGATTTTCTGTATATACTGGTACTCAGCTCTATTCGGCATGAATGCTGATCTTCACATCTAAGAAATAAATAGTCTGTCTCGAAGATTTAACTTTGAACTCCAAAAATCCCATACTATGATTGAGATATTCATTAAATTCATCCAGTTGGCTTTCATTGCCCTCCCATAAGATGAAGATATCATCCACGAAATGGCCATAATATTTCAGATGGTTATACCATGGGTTGGAATGACTCATAACCTTCTCTTTTTCCCATTGGGCCAATGCCACATTTGAATAGCTGTTTGCACAGGGGGTGCCCATTGCTAACCCCCATGCTGTAGAAAGAATTCTGAACCATAAACAAAAACATTTGTTTCCAGTACAAGCTCTAACAATAGGCATAAGAGATCAGCAGTGAACCCTGCTTGGTGCAGGAAAGAGTGAATTGCCTCTATCCCCATACTCATTGGGAATAACCTTGAAAAGGCCTGGTAATGTCCACGGTGAAAAGCAAGATCTCATTAGCCCCAGTTCTACCTTGGGTTTTATTAAATAGATCAGTCAGAAAAGATCCAGTGTCTCTTAATACTGCTTCAGCTCTAGGTAAAACTTTTTTCAATTCATTTTCTATATATATACAGACAAAGATTCAGTGATCCATCCTCTACCAGCAACAGTAGGACACGCAAAGGTGGATTACGGTCATCTTTGTGCAGTTTCTGGAGACCACTGATACTGGGTATGGTGGTATATTCATTTTCAAAAAAGTCTGCAAGTTCTTGAGTAAGACATCTTTCCATCAGAAGTTCATACAGATTGTTACGAAACCTATTAATGATGGTCTCTACTTCCCTTCTGTTTAATTTTTGATAGGTTTGCCCATCTTGGAGCATCTCATGCATTCTATTCCTATACCAGGTAGCATCCATCACTGCCATACTTCCTCCTTTGTCCGCTGGTTTGATAAGAATATCAGTCCTCTTCCTTAAAGTATTCAGAGCTTCCTTTTCTTTTGAGGTTAAATTGAAGTGTCCTGTTCCTTTTTTCTCTTCTAGGTTTAGCTACTTCATCTTCACATAGCTGAGCAATGAACTCAACTGTAGGATGATTGACTGGATTAAAGTCACTTGGCTTTTTATAACAAGCCTTTCTCCCATCGGTTTCAGTTCCAAATATGGATTTTAAGGTCACATTCCTAACAAACATCCTGATGTCTGTTACACAAATTCACTAAGTTCAGAGGCTATTGCAGGTATAAAAATAAGGCCTTTGTTCAGTAATGGAATTTCTTCTTGACTGAGTTCTGAGAAATATTTACTACCAAAGTTGATTTTTCATAGGTCACATTGTTGATTTTTTTTCCTTTTTCTCTCTTGACTCGTTCCTTTTTCATTCCTTTGGGGCTTCTGTTTCACAAAAACCGGCAAAGGCCAGTTATAAGGGCAATGTATCAATCTTTCCTTTTGTCTAGTCCCTGATGCAGATTCAAATATGGATTCAGAATGCACTTCTGTCACTACCTGCGATGTCGTGCTAGTACTGGCCTCCCTCAGATCTATCTCCGGAATTGCAAAATTCCTTTCCTCTTGTCCAGAATCAAATTTATTGCTTTGGCCGGCAGACGGTAGTATTTCTTCATTGGTAGTGGAGGTAGTAACTTCCCTTCTCCTTCTTATCCCATTATACGGTCTTTTACCAAAATTTCTATTTTCTGTTCTTTCTTCATTTCTTGGGCCATTCGAAGATGTGCCCTTGCTTGAAATCTTGGTAGTCACATGCTAATTTCCTGGTTTTTTGCTCTTTAAGTTTGGTGTAATAAACACTTAAATTGAACTGTAACGATGTTCTTCATCTCACATTGCTGCAGTCCTTACACTTGGGTAGTCCGCTGTCCTCGGTCGGCCCGAATATCAAAGTATAAGGCTGACGTCGGTCAAGGCGCATTTGACTGACATCAAAATGTCAGGGTACAAATGCGCATGACCGACGTCATATCCTCAGTCTTTTTTGCCGCATGGTCCAATGCAGAAGCAGCGTTGCAAGTGCCGGTTGGCGTTCTGAAATTTTTCGAATTCGGAGTTTCAGACAGAGTCAAAGTTGGCTAAGTACCCGCTAGAATATTTTAGTTTTTTCTTGCCTCAGTGGTTTACCGGATGTCAGAAAAAGAGAATACCTGTATTTCTTGTGGGAAACAGATACCGCATAGAGATTATCATACTTTGTGTATTCCTTGTTTAGGGCCTGAGCACGACGTTGTTGGGTGTCGCTCTTGTGCTAGATTCAATAAGCGCACTATAAAGAGAAGGTTAGATTGTGCCAGGTTAGTCTTCGGGAAGCGGTGCAATTATAAAATGCCGTCGGATGCTCCGACGCCCGCTTCTTCGAAGAAGCGCAAGGACAAAGCAGAAAGCCTAGGCTAGAAGAACCGTCCGTACCGGACGCCGGTTCTTTAGAGGTGTCGGTGGAGCCGGTGGTTCTGCCGGAGGTTTCTTTGGAGTCCCAGGGAGAGACTTTGTTATTGCAAGATGTGGCCTCTCAGGAGGCAGGTCACTCTGAAGGGGCTTCTCAGGTTACTGTACTCCCCTCCCTTCCTAGGGTGGTTAGGCCCTCTCCTTCTGTTTCCAAGGCTTCCCCCAGAGGCAGGCCAGGTTTAGCTTCAGTTGGTGTCACCCCTAGTTCTTCAGGAACTGTGCCCAAGAAGCATATGCTTAAAATTGCAGAAGATTTGATTACTTTGATTAGAGGTTCTTTGCCCCCTCCTGATAAGAGACCTAGGGTGGAACCTGAGCTAGGGAGTTTTGAGCAGGCTTCGGATGTTTCAGAGTCTTCGGCTGAAGACTTGCAGGAGTATTCTCCTTATTCTGATTCTGATGTGGATGATTCTACTCCTTCTGCTTCTCCTCCAGAGGATTTTTCTTTTTCAGAGACTCTTCATTCCATGAGGGAGCATTTTAAGTGGGAAGGTCAGGACTTCTCTGATTCCAGGAAAAGGCTTAGGGAATTTTTGTTTTTACCCCAGCATAGGCCTTTGGCTATATCTCCTGTTCTGGATGTGGTGGAAGATGTTTTTGCAGAGGCTTCTCTTAATCCTGATTCTTTGCCTCCTGCTCCTGTTAAACCGGATAGGTATTACAGGGTGCCTGAAGCTCATAAGTATCTTTTTAAGAGTCCTAGGGCAGACCCAGAAACTGTTAGTCAGGGGCCTAAAGGTGTTAAAGCTTCTGTTGTCAAAAATCCGGTTCCTCCAGATAAAGAGGCCAGGGCTTTGGATAGATGGGGAAAGAAAGTTTATACTTCCTCCACCCTAGCTATGAGGGCTTTGAATTGCCAGTTTCATATGTTGAAATACCAAAACTATCTCCTTTCACAATTGAAGTCTAAGGTAGATGCTCTGGAAGGTATTGAGTGTAAAGAGTTGCAAGATTTAGTACATGTTTCTGAACAGGTGGGTAAGCATTCTTTGCAATGTGGTTTTGATGCTGTACAGGCCTCGTCTAGGGTGGCTGCCACTGGGTCAGTTCTTCGCAGGCATGCCTGGCTGAGGGATCAGAATTTATCTGACCATGTTAAAACAAGGATTTTAGATGCTCCTTTACAATCTGATGTGTTGTTTGGTTCTCATGTTGAGGCAGTTTTAAAGAAAATGGAAGACAAGGCTAAGTCTATGCAGACTGTTAAAGATTTTTTGCAGGTTCAGCCTCCGAAGTTTAGTAGAAATTGGCCTACCAAGGGATGGACGTATCCTTCTTATGATTCCCAGTCTAGGGGTAGGTCTAGACGTGGTAGGGGCAGAGCTCAGGGCTCTTTCAGGCCTAGAACAGGGAGTTCACCTGCACAGTCTTCGGGTGAGGGCAGGGGTCAGTCCTTTCGTAAACAGACCCAATGACTTACCTTTTCAGCTGCCAGAGACTTCTCGCCTGGCAGCACCTTTGGGAGGAAGGTTGGCACTCTTCAAGGAAAATTAGAGTTTAATTACCCAAGACAGATGGGTATTGGATATCATACACCACGGTTACAGGTTTTATTTCCATACCTTGCCTCCTTTCAAAGGCATGCCAGACGCTCCTCCTCAGCAAAGAATAGAGGCTCACAAACAAATTTCTCTGTTACTTCAAATAGGGGCCATACAGCCGGTCCCTATGCCAGAAGTGGGCCTAGGATTTTATTCTCGCCTGTTCCTAGTACCAAAGAAAGGGAACACGTGGAGACCAATTTTGGATTTATCTACCCTCAACACTTATCTGGACATTCCCAAGTTCAAAATGTTGACGTTACAACAGCTTTTACCTCTGCTGGGCAAAGATCATTGGATGGTAACTTTGGATCTCAAGGAGGCGTACCTTCATGTTCCTATCAGACTGAGTTGCAGGAAGTATCTGCGTTTTCAGGCTGGGACTTCTCATTATCAGTTCTCTGCATTGCCCTTTGGCTTATCTACTGCGCCCAGAGTGTTCACGAAAGTTCTGGCTCCAGTGATAGCTTTCCTCAGGCTAAAAGGAATACAAATCTATCCTTATTTGGATGATTGCCTGATTCTGGCTCAAGGAAGGGACGAGCTTCTTCATCATTTGGAATATGTGATAGCAGTGCTAAGATGCCTGGGGTATTCTGTGAACGAAATAAAGTCCAGTCTAGTACCCTCTCAGGACATGTGCTTTCTGGGTGTAAGACTGAATACAGCATCCCAGATGGCCTTTTTGACCCCGGACAAACAAAAGAATCTTTCCCTTTACTTTCATCAATTGTCTCATCAGTCCAGGCTGACTGCAAGGACAGTCCTTCAAGCCTTGGGGTTCATGGCATCTTGTATTCTGGTGCTTCCCAATGCCAAACTGCATATGAGGAAGTTACAATGGTATCTCAAAAATGTATGGACACAGCACTGCCAGGATCTGGACACTGTCATTCAAATAATACCTTGCATTCAAAAGGAATTGTTGTGGTGGGCTCAGGAATGTCACCTAAACAAGGGACTCTCTGTGACCCGCCAGAGGCGAGTCAGATTCTAACGACAGATGCCTCAGACAAAGCTTGGGGAGCTCATCTGAATGGAAAGTGGATACAAGACAAGTGGCCTGCCAGACTACAACATCTACATATCAACCTGAAGGAGATGTTAGCAGTCCAGTTTGCATTAATAGCTTTCAAGGATTTACTTCTTCCAGGGCAGGTGTTGATTCTAACAGACAACACTACTGTCATGTGGTACATCAACAAGCAAGGGGGAACACATTCTTATCCTCTATGCAGGCAAGCAATGATTTTGTGGGAGACGGCTCTCAGTTTACAGCTAAATCTTCAGGCAAGGTTTCTGCCGAGCACAGAACTCCTTAGCAGATGTGTTGAGCAGACAAATTATGGATCCCCACGAGTGGAAATTGGATCCTCATGTATTTCAGAAATTGACAGTGTCATGGGGAACTCCAGACATAGATCTGTTCGCTTCTCCACTGAACCACCAGCTGCCAAAGTTTTGCACGAAAAGGTTTCATCCCACAGCTTGGAAAGTGGATGCTCTTTCTTTCAATTGGAGCAATCTTCATGTGTATGCCTTTCCACCTCTGCCTCTCCTCCCAAAGGTACTACTAAAGGCCAGACAGGACAAGCCAAGGATGATTTTGATAGCTCCAGATTGGCCTCGACAGCATTGGTACCCATTACTGAGAAGTCTGGTACGGGAGCCTCCATGGCCTTTGCCTTCGATTCCACACCTGCTGTCTCAGGAGGACAGTCATTTGCTCAATGTCAAGCTTCACTCTCTTCATCTAACAGCCTGGCATATTCTGTTTTGAACCATAGTGGGTCTCAACTTCCACAACAAGTTTTGAATGTTATTTTGGAAGCTAGAAGGCCTAGTACAAGGAAAGTGTACGCAGATAAATGGAAGAGATTTTTATTTTGGAGTGCAGCAAAGGATTTTGATGTTTCTGAGCCTAATTTAAGTGTGGCTCTTCAATATCTTACTGAGTTACTGGACAAAGGTTTGTCCTTCTCTTCTATTAAGGTTCATGCTGCAGCAATTTCGCTCACTATGATTGTGACCCACCATTGTTTTCTCATCCTTTGTTCAAGCAATTTCTTAGAGGGGCAAAGAATATAAGACCCCAATGAGCTCCTACTCCTGCTTGGGATCTCAATTTTGTGTTGGAGAAACTTAGTGTACAACCTTTGAGCCTGCAGCTACTACCGAGTTGAAATATTTATCATGGAAGACTGCTTTTTGTTGGCCATTACCTCTGCAAGAAGGGTTTCTGAGTTGCAGGCCCTTATGGCGGTTGAGCCTTTCTTAATTTTTCATAAGGATAGGGTATCTTTACGCACTAATCCTTCCTTTATGCCTAAAGTGGTTTCTAGTGTGGCTTTAAACCAAACTATTCATTTGCCTACTTTTATGCAAACCCCAAACTCAAGGGGAAAAGATTTTGCACACTTTAGATGTACACAGGCAGTTGCGATATTATTTGGACAGAACTAAAGGGTTCAGGCAGTCTCAGCAGTTATTTGTTTCTTTTGCTTTGAGTTCTCAGGGCAAGCCTGTGTCAAAACAAACTATTTCTAAGTGGATTGGGTTTTGCATTGCTTTCTGTTATTCCCATCATGGCAAGGAGATTCCAGCTGGGATTAGGCCTCATTCCACTAGGGCTACTGCCACTGACAGCTTTTTTGAGGGGGTGGCAACTAAGGATATTTTGGAGGCAGCTACTTGGAGTTCAGTGCATACTTTCTCTAGGCATTATCACCTACCACTTTATTCTAAATCTAGGGCTGGTTTTGCCACTGCTGTTTTGCAGGGCATTTTGGCAGCTCCTGCTTCCTTATAGTTTGGCCATCCTCCCTTACCTCTGCTTTGGGATTCTACCCAAGTGTAAGGACTGCAGCAATGTGAGATGAAGAACATAGTACAGTTTTGTACCTACCATAAATGTAGATGTTCGAAGATCCACATTGCTGCAGTCCAATTTACCCTCCCTCCTTCCCCTCTGTAGTTAGAGGCGGTTGTGTGGGTTGGGTTGTCAATATGGGGTATATTGTATATATTGTATATATTGTACGTATTTTTAGTGCTAGGATGGTTGGTTGGTTGTTTGCTGTCTTTTGGTTTGGACCTTTCTTTTTAGGGTCTTCTGACATCTGGGGCAAGAAAAGACTGAGGATATGACGTCGGTCATGCGCATTTGTACCCTGACGTTCTGATGTCAGTCAAATGCGCCTTGACCGACGTCAGCCTTATACTTTGATATTCGGGCCGACCGAGGACAGCGGACTACCCAAGTGTAAGGACTGCAGCAATGTGGATCTTCGAACATCTACATTTATGGTAGGTACAAAACTGTACTTTTCCAGTTTACAAATAGAGGCCTCCCCTAGAGGCATATTTTCTAACTCTGCTTGTGTATTCTTGATGCTAAGTGCAACTTTCTCTTCTGGTCTAAAATACTCAGTTAACAAATTAATGTATTTTATACTCGTATCCAGATTAATAGCCTGCCATTGTGCTATTAAATCCGGGTAGGTATTACCATAAGTTGGAAGACATTTCACTCTCCTGCCTCCGGGGACAATTTTATGATGTATACAGGCCTCCAAGTGGAATCGCTGCCATTGAAGCCTTTTAAGTTTAAAGGCAGCATTTTCCACTTCATGAAAGGTGGTATAAAAATCAGTTTCTTCATTATTAAATGTGCTATAATCAGCAGTCTCATTTCCAAGATTCAATTGTATCAAAGGATTACTGAGCTCACCAACAAACTCTGATAGCACTGAGGAATTCTTCATCTTCTCTTTAGGTGCCAAATTGGTGTTCAGCAGATTCTCAGCCATGTGCAATACAGGTAGGAAACCAATTAAAACGAAGAAAACGTAGCTGTATTGCTGAAGGCTCAGAGCATAAATTTAGAAATGTAGTAGGAAAAAAATCCTCTGTTCCATCACAGCTGTAAAAATGTTAAAACAGACTTTAATCTTCAATAAAAACAAGAAAACAGGCATAAATATGATTGGATGTAGCAAGAAGCGGGATTTATGATGTATGCAAATCATTAACATTGTTGCTATTGGATAGCTTTGCCACTAGGATATTAGACATTTGATACTTTGAGATACAATAATGATTGGCTCACAGCAAGACACAGGAGATATGCTGTATGCAAACTAATGAGTTTCCATTGGTTATGACTATGTGTCTGGAACATTGATTGGTTTATTGTGTCTTTAAATCTAGGGTGAGCGCAGCCAAGACACATGATCTGATGAAGGCTAGTAAGCCGAAAGCACTTACCCTGGAATTTTACTGTGCTCCTGTTTTTGTTGTTTTTATTGAAGATTAGTCTGTTTTTAACATTTTTACAGCTGTGGTGGAACAGAGGATTTTTTCCTACTACTCCATTAATATAGTCAAAAAATTCCATAATTTCCCCATCTCCTTTCCCCAAAATAAAAATAGTGTCCAGGAAATGGAGGCAAGTCCACCATTGATCTGGGAATTTGCTGTTAAATGCATGTTCTTTTTCCCATCTGTACATTACTAAGTTTGCAAAAAGCGGTGTGCAGCTTATCCCCATGGCCACCCCTTTAGTCTGTTTGAAAAATTCACCATTGAATGTAAAAAAAAATATTTTTTAAAATAATATCCATGAGTACCATTACAAAATTTAATAAATTACTTGAATCACACACCTCCAAAAGGGCCTCGTGGAAAAAAGTCAACCCGTCATGATGGGGGAATCAAGGTGAACAGATCTACAACATCAGTAGTAGAAAAGGTATTGCTGCCATTGTAATGGTCACTTTTAATCCTACTCAGGAAGTCCCAGGAATCACGTAGAATAGTCTATATTCTTCAAGTTGTCCCTTACTACCTTTTCTACGAAAATACCCAAGGGGTAAGTCGTACTGTTTTCAGAGCTGATAATCGATATGGGGGAGTCGGTAATATTTTTGTTGGTTTTAGATAGCCCGAATATAATCAGGATTCTAGGATGGAATAGTCCGTAGGTATTCAAAATTTTCCTCAATAACACCTTGTAAAAAGTGAGTCTTCCAAGCATAGTTGTATTTTTTTGTGAGTGATATTAATTTCATTCAAGGAAGATATCTCATATTTTTCATCATCCTGTAACATACTATAAATTTTGTTAATATAGTCTGTTTTTTCCAATTACCATACCTCCCCGTTATCAAGTTTCATAAACCTCAAGTTAATATTTCCTCGCAGTTCTTTTAAAAGTTTGTTCTCCTCAAAAGACAAGTTATGTTTGCATTTAAAATTATTATAGAACTAATAAATCTCCTGTGTACATACCTTATCGAATGTATAAACTGTAGGGTTTAAAGGTGGATTAAAACAACTTATTTTAAAATTTAATTGTGTTGGTAAATTAGAAGTACCTTTAAATAGGTACTTTAAATTTAACTTCCTTGTAAATAGTTTAAAATCCGTAATAATCTGTGCAATGTCTCCTTTCCTATTGGGCACAAATTTTATACCCTTCAACAAAGAGAAATGGTTCTTGCTAATTTCTAGCCCTGCATAATTGACCGTGTTTAAACCCCTATAACTCAGTAGTAACCCTTCAAAAGAGGAAATAATTTCTTCTTTAAACTTTTCATTTTGGGATTTCAGAAATTGTAGGTAGTGATTTGAGGGAAGGGGATTGGAAGAATAGACCTGAGAGGGCAGAGTTTAAGTGGCAGTTAGACTAAATTCCACCCACCCCCCTGGTATAAATGAGGTATGTAGTATTTTGCCAGTATTGAAGTACCCGGCATTAAAGCTTTAAAAGTTTTTTTTTTTTTTTTTTTTTTTATAAAAATAATCCGTGAAGTACAGTATAGTAATTTTGCACATTTAAACACTTGGAAGTGTTTTTTTTTTTATTTTCACTTATGTTATGAACAAGATGAGTGTTTTAGTTTATTACAAGTATTTTAAACTTCGTTCGTATAAGGACTTCCTTGTACTTTGGTTCTTAATTGGTAATTGACTTCCATTGTTGTTAAGGAGTATTTAAGTAGGGTATTGGAGAATTTTTATTCTGAAGTCTTGGATTGCAAGACGAACGCGTGCTTGACTGCTGTTTTGGACTGTGCAATAAATCAATTTTAAACTATCTTGGTGGTTGCTACTTTACATTTTTCCACCATTGCCATAGGAAATGTTCAGTCTGTTTTGTTACAGTTTGGCCAGTTTCTGTCTGTGTTTTCGTGGAGACATTGGACTTACACAGCACACAGGCTCCTCACAGGTGTTGGTCATGATTAAATCCTTGACCATATTGCACTTGTGATGCAGCCTTTCAATCTCGTGAATTTTACTTGTACTTTTGTAATAGTCTGTGCTGACATCTGTGTCATGTTGTGGTAGGAATGTGCTGTGGATTAAATGAAAAGTATTAATTGAGCATGTTTTACTTTGAGAGCTTTTGAAGAGAGTCTAAACTAGTGGCGGTCTCATTATTTTAGATTACTCCTGCTTTAAAATCCTAGGACTCCTGTTCATTGATATCACACTAAGGCTAGCTAATGCTCTTGTCTGTATTCATTGGATTTTGACATGTGTTATCACAGTTATCAGTCCATCTGTGCAGATGGACACATCCTAGGTTGTATTACCTGCATTTTGGTTTGTATTATGTGTCTGTGATGTGGTAGTCAGTGAATTGCTGGAGGTGTCTGCATTTATTGTATCTTTACGTTTGAAAAGTACTTTGATATTCACAGAGTCACCAGGCAGTTGCAGTAACAGGTGTATTCAGTGCCACAGTTTCCAGCTCTTACTGTTTTGGTTCACTGTCTTTGCCTCAGTTGGCTCCTCCTTTCCCATCACCAGGGTGAGAGTCTGGGGGGGGTGGGGGTATTGGCTTTTATCATTCTGGGAGCCATCGGGAGTAGGAGAGGGAACAGCAGTTCCCTTTCATCTAGTGACAAAAAAAAAATCGCCAGTATTATAGGAGGTCCAGGAAAACTGCATGGACGATATGGATCTGTCTGACATCGTTTTAGTGAAGTTGATTCTCATATATAGGTTCATAGGTGTGTACTAGGCTAATGGTCCTGGGGCCTTTACCAAGCCTAGCCATAGGATTACCCTGGTATCGTGCCACCTGACCTTAGTTCCCAGTGCCTCTGTCGAGTAGAGCCACTGGAGTGATCCCCGGGGTGAATTTTCTATTTCCCATCCACTCATCAAGGTTTCCCTTGAAGAGGGTCAGCGAGGTGCTCTGCTTGACATCTATGAGAAGCCTATTCCATAGCATGGGCAGTCTCTGGGTTATGAACCTGTCCCTCCAGTGCTTTCTGTTGATTGTGGTATTGAGGTTGAGGTCTCTGGAGCGTGTGGTGCAGAGAGACTGGGATTTCTTTAGATGTAGCATTTCTAACAGAGCTGAGTCAGAACATGGCTTTGTAAGTCAAGCAGAGATTGCCTCTAAGTAGGCGATATGAGACAGATAATAGTTGGAGTTTAGGCCTGTCCATGCAGGACAAGTGCTTAAGGCCTAGGATCCTCTTTGTGAGGTAGTTTTGCAGCCTCTCCAGTTGTTGCAGGTGTCTAGTGAAGTATATGCCAAATGGGGCATTGTACTCTATGATTGGCCTAATGAAGGAAGAGTAGAGGGAGACAATGACATCTTTCTTCCTGGATGCAAAACCCTTAGTATTGAAATGTGCCACATAGGACTTTCTGACCACTGTGGCAATGTGGTGCTCAAAAGAGAGGTTGCTGTCAACCTGTGTTCTCAGATCTCTTATAACGCCTTCTATGTTAAGTGGACTATCATCGATGTGATAATTCATGGGAACCAGGTTTTTCCCAAAGGGAATAACACATTTTTGGCATTGAGCTTAAGACCATGGTTCTGACACCAGTCGTTGGGCCCTTTGTGTTGGCCTGGACTTCATAGAAATAGATACCGAACAGGAGAGGCCCCAGGACCGAACCTTGTGGGACTCCACTCGTGACTAGTCGGCAGTCTGAATTTGAGTCCACTACTTTCACACTGTGGGTCGTATCTCTGAGCTAGTTTGCAACTCACCTAGTGGTATTAGGAGTTGATGCCTCGCTTGGTGAGTTTTTCTATGATTCCTGAGTGGGGAATGGCATCAAAGGCCTTGGCCAGATCAAGGTAGGCTGTATGAACCACCTTGGTGATTTAGTCAGCACTAGTGTATTTTAGTTTGTTTAAACACAGTTTCAGGTTTGCCCCTGCCCAATGTGCTGCTTTCTCGCATATTTTGTTAGATTAAAAAATGTTTACTCGTAAGCTGAGTTTGTCATCAGTGGTTAAAAATATGAACAACAGCCCTGATACAGGATTGTGTTTAAAAAGGAATAGTACCTATAACTGCAGCAGTCATGTATGAAAGTTTGTGAATAAGGGTCGAGGGAAATCAAGAAGAGGACATTTTAGGTTTAATTTGTCAAGGTGAAACGGCCATAATTGTTAGGGACAAGAGATACCAGTTCACGAAGCCAGACAAGGGAGTGAGTGAGTCATTATGAAATGTAAACTGTTGGGAAAAACTATTACTAAATTGTATTCATTTCTTCTTTACTATATTGTACAACTGTCAGTGTAGCTTTGTCATGTTTCATTTGTATGTGATATGCTACTACTACTATTGATATTTGTGGAGCTGAATAAGGCCTATGTGTCCAGTCAGACTTTCCCAGTAAACAAATGTAAAATAAATAAAATGAGTACTAATAGTAATGTACTGTATTTTGCTGAACAATTAAACTTGTTTTCAGGCATTTCTCAGTGAAATAAATGTCACACACAAATGTAGACTTGATGTTAGAGAATTTATATTTAAGCAGCGTCATTAACAAAGATGTTTGACTTCCTGACTGTTAAGATGGTCTTTCTAGGTATATTTGCTACACTAAAGATCCACAAATATGTTATAACCTGGTTATGCATCCTGTAGTGGATGTCAGCGGATCAGCCGCTTGCCATCTTTATAGACAAATGGGAAGCTTTTACAGGTACACTGCCTTAATTGTTGAAAAATTCTTGGCAATTTTTAAGGAATGTTAAGGATGACTTGCTGTTGCCATATCTTAAATTTTAGTATTGATGCAGGTTTTTTTTCAACAAACATCTTTATTAAATTATCACTTATGACGTAGGCAGTCTTACATTTATGTAAATGAAAAACATTGACACCACTTCAGTTGCAAACATATTATACACAACGTATCTATCCAGTCATCATCAGTTAAGCATTATATGGCTCATTCAAATCCTGCCCCTTAAACCTCTTTCCTTCTCTGCATATATTGTTCCCTCAATTTCCATTTTTTTTCTATGTAGTTTGCTTTGTCCCTTCTCTAAAGATCCCAGTTCCAGTTGTTTTGTCTCTGTTACTATTTTATTCACTGCTTCTAGTAAAGTTGGCCTAGACTTTGATTTCCATTTTCTAGTAATTGTTTTATCGCCAGCAACTGTATTTAGACTCAGCAAGGCTTTACTATGTCTAGGCAATTCAGAATTCTGTATTGTAGCTCAAAAAATCATCTCCCCAGTCAATGCAGTCCGCTCACTCAGTGTCTTCAGAGCGGTTTGCAGAAATTCCCTAGTTTGCCAGCTCATTACACAGTGTTTCCAGCCACCTCTTCCTTGCCAGTCGCACCTCCAAAATTTGCTAGCAACCTGAGGAAAACTTTGGAGTCTACTTGGAGTATAAAAATACCTATGCAAACACTTTAGGCAAAGGTCTTAAATCTTCTAGACTTTGTTACATATTTGGGAGATGCACATATAATCACCCCATTGTCTTTTTGTGAATTGCTTATCCAATCTCTTTTCTCAATCCTTTCTAAACTCCTCTGATTCTTATAATTGTCATGCAGTATTTTATATGCTCTACCAATTATTCAGTTTTTATTGGCAGCTTCTGTTCTAGAGTGTATTAAAAACTCTACCAGTACTGGTCTTTCATTTAGGACCCCCCCCCCCCTATTTTTCTCTTTGCCTATACTCTGATATCAATATTTGGTAGGGAAAGCAATCTCTAACCTGCAGTCCAAATACATTCTTGGCATCTTCCTATTCTGTTACCTTTCCTTTTCTGGTTATTTGCCCCCAATACCTTGGTTCCTTTTCCAGTTTTCTCCAATAAATTCTAGCCCCATTTTGCCTGTTATCTGTAACCGTAACCACAGTCATCCCTATTGGCAGAATCTTTTCTCCATTCCCGTGTTGGTTTCATTCTTAGAACACTCCCTGCTATTTTATGAATATAATACTCTGTATAATTTTAGTTTTCCTTAGAGTCTCCTCTTCTTTGTTGAGATTCCCCTGGTATCATCATTCCTTTCGACTTGGAATTATAGTTTCTTGCTTGTGCTGTGTTTAAGAGCCTTAACTGTGTTGCTCTAACGTACCCCCTGAAATTGGGTAATCCTGGTCCGCCTCGTTATATTGGAAGAATCAACTTATCCCACTTGACTCTTGCTGTCTTCCCTTCCCAGATAAAATCTTCAACTCTTTTTAAATTACTATCCACAGCTTCTCGTGTGGTTGATAAAAATATGCCTGACCTGTGTTTTAAGACTAAAGGGACTAAAAACATTTTAATCGCCTGTATATTAATATCCATATAACAAAGTTTCCAGTTTCTCAATTTTTCTATTTTCTGTATAGTCTTTTCCAACATATCCTTAGCTGCTACAACAGAGTCATTTCTAATTCATACTCCTAAATCTTTTTATCATGTCCCTATAAATATGGATAACGTTGGACCAGTCCGCGTGTGGGTACATAATTTACTGCTATTGTCTTTGTTTTAGCCTCATTGATTTTATATCCCAAGAAGATATGAAACTCCTTAGTGTTCCACAACACTGTAATGTCCCTTTCTGGTTTTGTCATGTATGAAATATCTGCAAATAAAGCCAGCTTTTCCTGAGTTACCATACCAATTTTATCCCTGAATTTGAGTCCCTTATTTTATTTGCTAGTGGCTCTAAATGTAGTGCAGCCAACAAAAGGAAAGTGGGCAACTCTTCCTGGTTCCTCTACACAAGCAGAAGTTAGCAGAGAGGACCCCCACCCATTTAAATTATTTACACCTCTGATCTCTCCTATATACTCCTAATCAACCTTATTGTATCGGGGAAAGCAAATGCTTTCATTGCCCTGCTCATGAAGTCCCATTCTACTGTCAAATGCTTTATTTGCATCAAGCCCCACCAATAACAGTGGTATTTCTTACATTCTGCTTCCCTCTGGATCATCAGTGTTCTGTTACTATTGTTAAATACTTGCCTCCCCTCCACAAAACCACACTGATCCATATCTATCAATTTTGGTATCACTTCTGCCATTCTTTTAGCCGTTATAGACATAAACACTTTATAATCATGGTTTAATATTGAAATGGGTCTGTATGAAGCTGTGTCCAATGGATCCTTTACCCTCTTTAGGTGTTACTGTTACCACTGCCTTCTTCCATGATGCAGGTACTTCTCTTAAAATACTGTTAAACAAAACCTTCCTGGTCTTTCATTTTTTTCCCCTCCTAGCTTCCAGACATCCACAGGAATACCATCTATTCCTTTGGAACTTCCTGTAGATTGGTTATACATAGCCATTTTTATCTCATCTCTTCCTATCCAAGCTGTTGGTAATTGAGCCTCATCTGCCTCTAACCTTGGCATATTTAATTTTTACGTTTTTGTGCTGCAGAATTGTCATAAAACAGTTGCTTAACAACAGTCTAAACTCATGCATATTATTGAGGTAATCCCTTAATCTGAAACTTTTTTCCATTCATCACTAATGGGTTCTGTTCCGAGCCCTCGGAACAGAGTCAACCTTTTTACTAAGCTTGTGCTGGCCAAAAAAGCTCTCTAGCTGAGTCTCTACCCGGAATGCCCTTCTCCCTGTTATCTCAGATCTCATTTGCCGTGTAGCTGTAAAGCTGCATTTCAGCCGAGCTCTTAGCGAAGTGAAACCTTTTGATATTTGTGTGAAAAAGTTTGGATATCTTCATATTTTGTTTTTTTCCTTTCTACCCATAGTTACCGTTGGTGCAATTTCAAGTACCATTGTTGGTATGACCTTTCCTTCCTTACCCTTCTGGTATTTCTTCAGTACCATAGTTGGTATTGTTTAACCTATTAGCTGACTTTTATTAGGTTCATAGATTGGTACTAAGCTAACTGCCCTTGTGAGCCACTCATTACAGCCGAGTGACGCCTCCAGGCGTTTTTGCAGTTACCTCCTACTGCTCCTCTAGGCGTCAAACATTGCCTGTTCAAATTTGCATTAATAATTCCAAAACTGTGCTACATACAAGGTATCAGAATATTTTATCTTGAAACATACATGTTGGCAAACACAATTGCATTGATAAATGACGTCTGTCAGTGACTATGTTAGTGCTGTAAGGTGATAACTTAATTTTTTAAAGGCTGAAGCCACACCCACTTGGAGTTAAAGGTACACACTCAAAACAGCTCTCCTGGAGGGAATGAGTTAAGCCTAGCCAATTATCCCTTGTGAGACTCAAACCATGCACCTTGTGTTTGTAAGGCAAACACCTTAACCATTAGGCCACCCTCCCAGATCAGGTGTTTCCCTTCTGTTCTCTATTATACCAGTGTATTGATACATTTGTGACTTTTTTGAATGAAGTTGACTTAGATTATAGTTGGATTATACAGTTGGCCTGTGGTGTTTTTTTTTCCCCTTCTATCAAGATGGTCTTAACCCCTCCTAAGAACAAAAAGAGATCCCACTCTGTTCCTTCTTCACCATCGGGTGATCAGAGCAAGCCTGGGAAATCAAAGGTTCCAAAGTTATCTTCGGCGCATAAACCAGCCTCCTTGGCAGAGTCTTCTTTGACTCAGACCATTTCAGAACCTTCGATACTGGCACCCATTTTGGCACCGGTCCTTCTTCCAGCATCGATCATAGACCTTACTACACCTATTTCGACTTTGGCACCTGTGACCACTTCGGCTCAGGGCACACCTTCGACTACGCCATTAGTTTCCATTTTGGAACCGACCGATGTTCTTCGTGTTTCACTGTTAAAGTCATTACATTTGGGTTATTTGCCTGCAGATAGCCCTCAGCCGGCCTGAATATCAAAGTCTTGAGTCCTGCGTCGGATGCGGTCTCTTCTTCCATGACATCAGGTAGTCATAGGTTGGTACTAGGCTATCCGCCTTAGGACCTATGCAAGCTTAGCCGTAACAATTCCCTGGCTATTTCTTCCCACACTCTTTACTTCCCTGGACCCCTGTCTAGCAGGGTGACTGATGTGATCCCCAGGGTGAATTTCCTTTCTCCCATCCCAATCGTCAAGGTTCCTTTTGAAGAGGGCCAAAGAGGCGCTCTGCTTGACATGTATGGGCAGTCTATTCCAGAGTCTGGGGAGTCTCTGGGTCAGGAACCTATCCCTCCAGCATGTTTTGTTTATTGTGATGACAAGGTTTAGATCCCTGGAGCGTGTGTTTCTGAGGGATTGGGATTTCTTTAAATGTAGCATGTCCATCAGTTCTGGGTTTGATATGGCCTTGTATGTTAAGCAGAGATCGCCTTTGAGTAGACTATATGCGACCGAGTATAGCTGGAGTTTAAGGCGGTCAACTTAGGGCATCTGCTTTAGGCCTGTGATTCTTTTATTGAGGTATTTCTGCGGCCTTTCAAGTTGTTGCAGATGTCTTGAGGTACATACCAGATGGGGCGTTGTATTTCTATAATGGGTCTAATGAGGGATGAGCACAGTGGGACAATGACCTCATTTTTCCTGGATGAAAAGCCCTTAGTGATGAGGTGTGCCTCATAGGATTTCCTGACTGTTGTGGCGATGTGGTGTTCAAAGGCGAGTCCACTGTCCACCTGTGTCCCTAAGTCTCATCACACTTTGTGTTTAGTGTACTGCCACTTATGTGGTAATTCACGGTACATGTTTTTTCCCAAAGGGGATAACTATATATTTCTTGGCATTGAGCTTGAGCCAGTGGCTCTGGCACCAAGCATCTGTTTCTGTAAATCCCTTTTGTAGAGTATCCACATCATTTGGGGATTCGCTAATGGCTCCCAGTTTGCAGTAATCTACGAACTTTGTTAGCCAGAGTCCCTTAGTGTTGGCCTGTACTTTCAGAGAAGTCGATGCCAAGCAAGAGTGGTCCCAGGACTGAACCCTGAGGTACTCCACTTGTCACTGGTCTGGAGCTGAATTTGGAGTCTGCTACTTTTACTGTGTGGGTTCTGTCAGTAAGACTGTTGGCAACCCATTGAGTGACTTAGGGGTTAATGCCCAGCTTAGTAAGTCCATCTGTGAATCCAGAGTGGGGGATGGTGTGAAAGGCCTTGGCAAGGTCCAGATAGGCTGTGTGGACCACCTTACCCTCGTCCATGGCTCTGGAGATTGATTTGAAAGTCAGGGTCAGGAGACAAGATTGGCCTTTCACGAACCCAAACTGGATGTAAAGCATGCAGCCAACACAATTAAATAACTCTCTATTGCCGCATGGTGCCCGAAGCAGAAGCAGTTCGCAAGTGCCGGTCGGCAGACTCTTGAAATTTTCGTTTTCGAGTTTCAGAACCAAAGTCTTCAAAAAAGCTAAGTTCCCTGTTGGGGATCCTTTTTCTTGCTCTAAAACCAATGTCAGTAAAAGTTAATTGTATTACCTGTGGAAAGCCAATACCTCCATAAGCCCAGACCACGACATCCCTCGCTGTTGGTTTTGTGCCTTATTTAAGCAACAAACTATTCGTCATTGGTATATTTACACTTCTAAATATTTTGGTACTCTGTTCAATTATCCAGCTATGGCTTTGGTAATCCACCCGACTACTGACATTCTGAAAAAACACAAAGATAAAGACAGAGACAGACCACAAAGGTCCAAAGCTGCCGACAAAGCTTTCCCTAAGCCAGTTGCCAGTTCGCCGGTACTCAGCGAGGTGCTTTTGCAGCCCCTGATACCCACTACTTCAGATTCGTAGGCCTGTACTGAGACCCATTCAGAGTCTGGTATGCTGCAAGATGCTTCAACTGTGGAACCTGCGGATGTCTGTACCTTGGATATTCAGGCCTACTGACTTGCACATTAAACCGACGCCATCTTCTTCTTCACGGCCTAAAACTCGATCCATTCTTAGAAAACAGATGATCTGACTGCACGGTCAGGCCTCTGTGCCTAAAAAAACAAATGATAAGAATGGCCGAAGACCTTATTACTTTTAGTCAGGGGAAACCAACCTTCCCCCTTCCAAGAGATCTAGGACTGAATTTGCTTATGATCCTTCTTATCAGGATTCTGAAGTTTCTGTTTCCTCTGATGACCAGGATTTACCCTTTTCTACCTGTGAGGATTCTGATGCAGAGGACTCTATTCCTTCTGCTTCCCCTCCAGAGGATTTCTGTTTTGGTGAAACCTTGCATACTCTTAAGGGAGCATTTTCACTGGGAAAGCCAGGATTACTCTTCTAAAAAGAGGCTTGGGGATTTCTTTCTCCTGCCCCAACACAGGCCTTTAGCTATTCCCCCTGTACTGGACATTGTTGTTGCCTTTTCGGAATCTAGCTTGTTCCCTAACTCCTTACCTCCTGCTCCCCAGAACACCAGATAGATATTACAGGGTCCATGATTCTCACAAGTTCCTCTTTAAAAATCCTACTGCGGTTCCTGAGACAATTTCACAGGGACCCAAGGGCATTAAGGCTACTACTGCCAAAAATTCTACCCCCTCTGATAGACATTCCAGGGTGCTGGATAGATGGGTTAAGAAGGTATACACTTCTGCAATCTTGGCCATTAGGACCTTAAACTGGCAGTTTCATATGTTAAAGTATCAGCAGCATATTATTGGATTGCTTAAACAGAAAATGATGTTGATTCCTGACTGCTGAAAATAAAGATTTACAGGATTTAATGCATTCTGCTGAACAATTTGGAAAGCATGCTTTGCAATATGGTTTTGATTCACTAGAGGCATCTTGCAGGGCTGCTGTCACTGGGTCTGTACTTAGAAGGCATGCTTGGCTGAAGGAGCAATCTTTGCCAGATCATGTTAAAGCTAAATTGCTGGATGCTCCCTTAAATCAGGACCACCTGTTTGGCAACAAAGAAGTAGTAGTACTTGAGATGGAGGAAAAGCTAAATCTATGCAAACTGTTAAAGATTTCCTGCAAGTACAACATCCCAGATTTAGTAGGCATTGGCCCTTTAAGAATTGGTCCTTTCCTGCATCTTCCAGGCCTTCTCAGTCCAAACCCAGAACCAGCAGAACACCCATGCTTCAGTTCGAAGGTACACCCAGGACTAAGCAGTGGGGGCTCCCACTTCCAAATCAGGGAGTAGTAACCCCCCCCCCATGGTAACTGCCTCAATGACTTAACTTTAAAACTTCTAAGCCCTTCTCAACTGACTGCTCGTTTAGGGGGAAAGATTGCTCTGCAGGCAAAAAATTGGGAACTCATTACCCAGGATAAATGGGTTTTAATATAGTTTCCCAAGGATACAGATTCCACTTCCACACTTTGCCAACCCCAAACAGTTGGCCAGATCTACCCCCCCAAATCAGTGGGTATAGGCTCAAAAGCAAGTTCTCTCTCCAAGTATCCGGGCTATTGAAACTGTCCCAGAAGAGGAAAGGGGACAACGTTTCTACTCGAGACTTTTCCTGGTGCCCAGAAAAGACCACTCCTGGCGTCATATCCTGGACATCTCCATCCTGAACACATTTTTGGTGATACCAAAATTCAAGATGCTAACTCTTCACCAGTTGCTTCCTATGCTAGGCCAAGGATGCCTGTTTGGCAACACTGGATTTAAAGGAAGCCTGCCTGCACATCCCAATCAGGGAATTTTGCAGAAGATACCTGTGCTTCAAAGAAGGTTTCATTAACTATCAGTTCTCTGCACTGCCCTTTGGCTTATGTACTGCGCCCAGGATATTCACAAAGTGCCTAGCTCCAGTCATTGCATTTTGCAGGCAAAGAAATATTCAAATATATCCATACCTGGACGATTGTTTAATTCAGGCAGAAAGCCAGGGCATGCTACTAAATCGTCTGGCATTTGTAAAGAAACTTCTAACTTCACGGGGGTACACCATAAATGAAAAGAATTCTCAGCTAGTACCCTGCCAACAAATTGTATTCCTGGGAGCAAGTGTGAACACAACTTCCCAGATGGCTTACCTCACGCCAGAGCAACATGTTTATTTCACAGACTACTTCAAACTACTGGCCACAAAAGACCCAGCTATCTGCAAGGAAAATCCTGCAAGCCCTGGGGTTCATGGCCTCTTGCATTCTACTAATTCCATATACAAGACTACATATGAGGAAACTACAATGGTATCTAAAAAGCCTATGTGGTCAGCATTCACAGGACCTGGAATCAATGCTTCCTATCATTCCTTGTATAAAGACAATTGTTCCTTTGGTGGGCAGAGGTTTGCTACCACAACAAGGGACTGCCATTCATTCTACCCCCTGCCGCCCAAACCCTAACAGACTCATCAGACTATGCATGGGGGGCTCACATGGCAGGCCAGTGCATTCATGGCAAATGGAACCAGAGTCAGATGCACCTACATATCAATGAAAAAGAAATGTTAGCTGTACAGAATTCACTGACAGCCTTCAAGGACCGCATTCTTCCAGGACAGTTATTGGTAAAGGCGGACAACACCACTGTTATGAGGTGCATAAGCAGGGGGGGAACTCACTCATATCCTGTCTGCAGACTAGTTATGGCTCTGTGGAACACAGCCTTGAGCTACCAAGTGCACTTACAAGCTCAATTCCTGCCAGGCAAGCTAAATTAACTGGCAGACCTAAGCAGAAATCACATGGACCCACACGAGTGGAAACTGGAACCAAAGATATTCAACATTGAGAAACAAATGGGGGAACCCAGCGATAGACCTGTTAGCCTCCCCTCAGAACTACCAATTGGACAAATTCTACACAAGGACTCCCACAGCCAAGTTTGGAAAGTGGATGCCCTGTCCTTCACCTGTCAAAGCCTCTCATGTTATGCCTTTCCACCTCTGCCTCTCCTCCCGAAAGTTCTGCTAAAGATCAAACAAGACAAACCAAGGACAGTACTGATTGCACCACACTGGCCATGGCAACACTGGTACCCTGTCTTGCGCAGTATGTCACTGCTACATCCATGGCACCTGCCTCAGATCCCCTTCCCTGCTGTGCCAGCAGGAGGGCTAGATTCTGCACCTCCAGCTTCAAACCCTGACCATTGCAGCATGGCTAATTCCCTGAGCTGTTCAATAGCATCACTCAGTAAGCAGGTGCTAGATGTCATTCTGGAGGCCAGGAAGCTTGGTACTAGAAAATCCTATGCTGAAAAGTGGAAAATATACTGTTCCTGGAGCCAGCCTCAAGTGATGGGCACTACAGTACCTAGCTTACCACATATTCTTTAGTACTTAACAGAGATGCCCCACAAGGGCCTTTCCTTCTCATCAGTTGAAATTCATGCCTCAGCCATTTCAGCACATAATACTGAGCCATCCCTCTTCTCTCGCCCCCTGCTGAAACAATTCCTCAGAGGGGCCAAAAATTTAAGACCACCCAGGAGAGCCCCTATTCCAGCCCGGGACCTTAACTTTGTCTTGGAAAAGTTTACTCCATCTCCTTTTGAGCCAGCTGCAAATGCAGAGTTGAAATTGCTTTCTTGGAAAACTCCTTTTCTTTTAGCCATCACTTCAGCAAGAAGTGTGTCTGAACTTCAGGCCCTCATGCCTGTGGAGCCCTTCATCACCTTCCATGCTGACAGGGTGTCCCTCAGGACTAGTCCTTCCTTTATGCCCAAGGTGGTATCTAGTTTGGCCCTTAATCAATTCATTCGCCTACTTTTTTCCCAATCCACAGAACAAAGGAGAACGAATACTGCACTTTTTGGGTGTGCACAGACAACTAAGATTTTATTTGCACAGGACTAAGCCTCTCAGAAAAACTGAACAGCTGCTAGTTGCTTTTGCTGCAGGGGCATTGGAGAAGGCCATTTCAAAGCAAACCATTTCTAAGTGTATAGGCCATTGCATTATTTTCTACTATAAGCAGTATGGAAAACCTACCCCTCAGGGGATAAGATCAGATTCCACCAGGGCTGCATCTACCTCTGCAGCCTTTCTCAGAGGTGTTCCTACCAGGGCATCCTGGAAGCTGCTTCCTGGAGCTCTATACATACCTTCACCAAGCATTACCACTTGCCTATTTTTTCTAAATCCAGAGCTGGTTTTGCCACTGCAGTCTTGCAGGGCTTAATAGCTGGTCCTAATGCTCTCTATCTTCCTCCTCCCTGCCTTAGCTTTGGGAATCTACCCAACTGTAATGACTGCAACAGTGAAACACGAACCTAGTGCAGTTGTGTACACTTACCATAAATTTAGATGTTCGAGTGTATTCATTGTTGCAGTCCTGGATAATGTTCGTGTTTCACTGTTGCAGTCATTACATTTGGGTCATCTGCTTGTAGTAGCCCTCAGATGGCCTGATTAACCGACGCAGGACCCAAGACTTTAATGTCCCTTCTTCCATGATGTCATGTAGTCAGGGGTATAAAACATGCAGCCGACACCATTATGTCAGTCTTTCTTGCCGTGCGGTGCCCGAAGCAGAAGCGATTCGCAAGTGCCGGTCGGCCGACTCCTGAAATTTTCAGAGCCAAAGTCTTCAACTAAAGCCAAGTACCCCGTTGGGGGAAACTTTTTCTTGCTGCTTACCGATGTCAGTAAAAGTTAATATTTGCCTTACTTGTAGAAAGCAAATACCTCATAAAGATTTTAATTCGTACTGTATTCCTTGCTTAGGCCCTGACCACGACGGACCTTGCTGTCTGTTTTGTGCTTTAATTTAATCAGCTCACTGTCCATCCTTGGTGTATTTTCGCCTTTTAAATATTTCGGTTCTCTGTTTAATTATACAGAAATGTCAGCCATCTGACTACCGGGCTTCCGAAAAAATGCAAAGATAAAGACAGACAGAGGCTGCCGAGGTCCAAAACTGCCAATGACTCTTCTAAGCCAGTCGCCAGTTCAACAGTACTCAGTGAGGCGCTTTTGCAGCCCCTGATACCCACTACTTTTGATTCGCAGGCCTCTACTGCGACCCATTCGGATTCGGTATGCAGCGAGATGCTTCAACTATGGAACCTGCTGATGTCTCCACCTTGGATGGGTCTGGAGCCGCTGTGCAGGCACTGACTTCTGAGGGTGTATTCAGGCCTACGTACTTGTATATTAAACCAACGCCTCCTTTTTCATTTAGGCCTAAATCTCGAACCATGCCTAAAAAAACGACTCCGAGGCTGCATGCTCCGGCCTCTATGCCTAAAAAACAAATAAGAATGGCTGAAGATCTTATAACTCTAATCGGGGAAAGTCAGCCTCTCCCTTCTAAGATGCCTAGGACTGTTGTTGTTTATGAATCTTCTGACCAGGATTCTTATTTTTCTGATGATCTGGATTTGCCATTATCTACTTATGAGGATTCTGATGCAGAGGACTCTATTCCCTCTGCTTCCACTCCAGAGGATTTTTCTTTTGGTGAAACTTTACATACTCTAAGGGCGCATTTCCACTGGGAAAGCCAGAATTTTTCTTATTCATAAAAGAGGCTTAGGGATTTCTTAATCCTGCCTCAGCATCGGCCTTTAGCTTTTCTTCCTCTACTAGACATTGTTGATGCTTTTTTGGAATCTTGTTTGGCTCCTGATTCTTTGCCACCTGTTCCCGAAAAACCTATCGGTTTATGCCTTTCCTCCTCTGCTCTCCAAAGTACTACTAAAGAGCAATCAGTACAAGCCAAGGATGATTTTAATTGCACCAGACTGGCCACACCAACACTGGTACCCCCTCCTGCAGTGTGTCATGCTTGGCCCCATGGCACCTGCCTCAGACTCCTTCCCTGTTGTCTCAGCAGGAGAACCAAATTCTGCACCTTCAGCTGCAAACCCTGAACCTAGCAGCCTGGCTAATTACCTAATCTCTCCTTTACCACCCCTCAGTAAATCAGTGATGGATATCATTTTAGAGGCTAGGAGGCCTAGTACTAGAAAATCTTATGCTGCAAAATGGAAAAGATGTGCCTGGAACCAGTCTCAAGGGATGAGCGCAGCAGTGCCCAATTTACCTCAGATTCTATAATATTTGACTGAGATGCTTCATATAACGGCTTGTCCTTTTCCTCCATCAAAATTCATGCCTCAGCCATTTCAGCTCATTATAGCACAGAGCCCTCCCCTCTTCTCTCACCCACTGCTCAAGCGGTTCCTTAGTGGGGCCAAAAATTTAAGGTCACCCAGGAGAGCTCCTACTCCAGCCTGGGACATTAACTTTGTCTTGGAGAAACTCACTCTTCCTCCTTTCGAGCCAGCTGCTACTGCAGACTTGGTCCTTTCCTGGAAAATAGCTTTCCTTTTAGCAATCACTTCTGCAAGAAGGGTATCTGAATTACCGGCCCTTATGACAGTGGGGCCTTTCATCATCTTTCATGCGGACAGTGTGTCCTTCAGAACCATTTCCTCCATGCCCAAGCTGGAATCCAGTCTGGCTCTTAATCAGTCCATGCATTTGCCTACCTTCTTTCCTAACCCACAGATCAAAGGGGAACGGATACTGGACTCCTTAGATGTGCACAGACAACTTAGATTCTACTTGGACAGGATTAAACCTCAAAGGAAATCTGAACAACTGCTGATGGCATTTGCTGCACGGACAGAGGAGAAAGCTATTTCAAAGCAAACCATTTCAAAATGGATAGGCCACTGCATTAATTTATGCTCTAAGCACCATGGAAAACCTTTCCCACAGGACATCAGACCCCATTCAACCAGGGCTGCATCTACCTCTGCAGCCTTTCTCAGGGGGCATCCCTACTAAGGACATCCTAGAAGCTGCTACCTGGAGTTGTGTAGGCTTACTATTAAAATTTTGAACGGCACTCCGTCGACTGTGCTATAGTCGGCAACGGAAGTTCGAAAACGTCGAATGTCGAAGTCAAAAATCAATCTAGGAACGGTTTTAACATGGGTCAAGGTAGGTGTTCAGTATTATTCTGAACTACAAACATCTCCCCTACCTCGACCCATGTTAAAACCCATTCCTAGATTGGTTTTTTGACTTAGCAATTATCATTTTCGAACTTCCGTGTTCGACTATAGTACAGTCAACGGAGTGCCGTTCGAAATTTTAAGAGTAAACCGTTCTGTACATACTTCACCAAGCATTATCATTTGCCAGTTTTCCCTAAATCTAGAGCTGGTTTTGCCACTGCAATCTTGCAGGGCCTTATAGCTGGTCTTAATTCTATTTAAATTCCTTCTCCCAACATTAGCTTTGGGAATCTGTCCAAATGTAATGACTACAACAGTGAAACACGAAGAACATAGTACAGTTGTGTACACTTGCCATAAATGTAGATGTTGGAGTGTATTCCCTGTTGCAGTCCTAGTTACCCTCCCTCCAGCCCACTTTCTTCTTTTGGCTATACCTCTACTTTCATTTACTATACTCAAAAAGCTTTTTGGTGTATTTGCTTTTTTCTTGGAGGTATATCCTTATATTCTAGATTTAATTGCTTTTCATTAGGGGGGCACCTGACATCTGGGGCAAGAAAAAACTGATGTAATGGTGTCGGCCGCATGTTTTATACCCCTGATGTCATGGAAGAAGGGACAGCAACCGACACAGGACCCAAGACTTTGTTAATCAGGCTGACTGAGGGCTACTGCAAGCAGATAACCCAAATATAATGACTACAACAGTGAATACACTTGAGCATCTACATTTATGGTAAGTGTACACAACTGTACTTTACCCTCCCTCCAGCCCCCTGACTTCTCTTGGCTATACCTTTCTTTTTTAGTTTATTTGAGTTTTCTGGTGTATTTGCTTTTTGTTGGAGGTGTAACACACACACACACACACACACACATATATAATTGCTTCCCATTATGGGGCACCTGACATCTGGGGCCAGAAAAACTGATGTAATGGCGTCTGCTGCATGCTTTATACCCCTGACGTCATAGAAGAAGAGACTGCATCCGACGCAAGACCCAAGAGTTTGATATTCAGGCCGGCTGAGGGCTACCTGCAGGCAGATAACCTAAATGTAATGACTGAAACAGTGAATGCACCAACATCTACATTTATGGTAAATGTACACAACTGTACTTTTCAGCTGAGAGTACTACTTTGGCACAGAGTGTTGTACTGACCTCACTGGACTTGATCCCTTTACTTCTGGTTGCGAAACTAGAGACTTTGGTGCCAGCAGACCTTGCACCACGGGCCCAATACTCTCCCTCTGTAGATGCATTTCTTGGCTAAGCGTATAGCCCCTTCATCGAACATCCTGACTCCCTGTCCAGAGTATCCAGTAGATCCACCAGTAGCCTTTCTGAACACAGTGTGGTGAGTCTTGCAGACCAGCTGTTAGCCAAGTGGATTTCCTCACTTTCTAAGACCCATCCACCTGCGGGACTTGGGTTCCCTTATCCAAGGACTCCATCTTATACTCCTCCTTTGACCATCTCTGTTCCGAAGCCTTCTGCTCAGACGTCCTTCTTGGAACCCATCACCTCGGTGCCCACAGTGCATCTCACTCCGGCTCCGAGTTTGTCTCTTTAGTCTTCGGTTCCTGCTGAACCAGTCCTTCCTCAATCTGGAGATTGGGGGACAGGTACATTGGCCCAGGGTACAAAGCCACCTCTCTCCTTGTTTCCTTCCTCTGTACCGATATCTATGTCCGCGCCAATCCTACTTTTGAGGCTCCATCTGTGGTGGCGGGTTCGTCTGAGTGGGGTGTGACCCCCAGTCCAGAGGTTGTCTTAGTTCCGGGCTCCTATCCCTCTTCGGGTGGGGCTGCCTTCCACATGATGGAGAGGGCTGTTGTTTGTGGCAGCACTCTGATATCTGGACCCCGGTTTTCACTCCCTGAGCTACAGCTGTCAGACAACCCCACCCCCCAGGACACCGGTCAGAGCAGCCACCAGACATCCCTCTTCAGTGTCCCTGACTCCCTCTGAGGAACCCCCTCGAAAGGAGTCATGCAAGAGGAAGCACATGGGCTCACCCCAGGAGTCCTTAATGGAAGATGGGATTACTATGATGATGAAGGGTCCTCACGGTCACCTCCTGATGTCTCCTTCGAAGGCATCCTGGAAATGTTAAAGCAGAGAGGTGATTGGATGCCCTCCAACCCTTCGTCTGAGGAGTCAGTGTTCCTACAGGCTTTTCGTACCCAGCCTTCTACCTCTTGGGTGACACCGCCTGCCAACTAGCTCATTGTGTAGCTGGCTTGGAAGAACCCTGATTCCAGTGAGGTGATCCCTCGGAAACCAGAGAATTCTTTCCCCTTCTGAGGAGAACCTGCATTGGTCCAAAGAGTTACCAGTTGATGCTATGGTGGTGGCGGCAGCCACGAAAAAGGACTTGGCTGAGGGAAGTCCCACTGTCTGCCCGCTCAACAGGGAGTCCCGGGCAGTGGACAGACTTGAAGGGTGTTTTTGATTCAGGAACCTTTGCCATATGGTCCCTGAATTATTTGGCGCAGTTTACAAGGCTCCAGAGGGACTTGATCCCTGAACTCTCTGGGAAGCTTGCAGGACAGTTGTCCTTTGAGGTCAGGGACAAAGTGGCTTCGCAGCTCGCAACCCTGGAATCCATATCA
Source organism: Protopterus annectens (assembly GCF_019279795.1). Classification (NCBI taxonomy): domain Eukaryota; kingdom Metazoa; phylum Chordata; order Ceratodontiformes; family Protopteridae; genus Protopterus; species Protopterus annectens. The sequence goes on from NC_056750.1 coordinate 847,616,481, forward strand.
AACTCATCCGTGAGATTGCTGTCACATGCAACTGAAGGGGCGGCTAGAGCAGTGGGTTCGGAAAGCTTCCTGATGTTGTTACCAGTCAAAGGGAAGAAGCAGCTTCAGAGATTATAAAGCTGTCTGAGTCATCCAACCAGTCCCACCAGACCAGAGCGATCCGGATTTTACTCTAGATTCTTTTTGGTGCCAAAAAATACAGGGGACAGGAGATCTGTTTTGGATCTTAGCAGCTTAAACAAGTCTGGCATGCAAACCAAATTCCGGATGGTCACGATTCAGTCCATTTTTTTATCTAGACGGGACCAAACCTATCACTAAATCCAAACAGCTTTTCATCACCTTTTCTGGGCCCAGAATGGGAGAGGCTGTTTCCAAGGTTACATTATCAAAATGTCTAAGGGACTGCATACGTTTCATCTGTTCACTCAGTAATGAACCTATGCCAAAAGTTAAAGCTCACTCCACTAGAGCTATAGCAACGTCTGTAGCTTTTCATTCCAGCACTTCCATGGATGACATTTGTGCAGCAGCTACTTGGACTAAGCCTCATACCTATATCAATCATTACAAATTGGATTTGGTCTCCAGAGGGAGTGCTGCCGTCAGCTCAATGGTACTCAAGAATATTCTTCCATAAGGGGCTGCCCATGGACCTCAAGGTAGCTTGGGATTTTGTCCCATCAGTGATGAATGGAAAGAAGATTAACAACATCAGGTAAAGAAGTTATGTCTTACCATAACTTGCCAGCTGTGTTCATCTTCTTTATTCATCACTTCCCTCCCTCTTTCCCCCTACAAAGGCCCCTGGGGGATGCTTTGGATCCAAGTGGTTGCCTAGGGTAAATGCGCAGAAGTGGTCTCTGCTTTACTTCCTTTTCTCTAGCAAATTTGATCTGAGGTAACAGGGAGAGGGGTATTCTGGGTAGTGAGTTTACTCAAGAGTTTTGTTTTGGCTGGCGCGAGCTTGGTAAAAAGGTCTGCTTGGTTCAGAGGGCTCTGAACCGAACCAGTCAGTGATAGAAGATGAACAACACAGGTGGAATAGAAACACACAAAAAAACTCCGAAAAGTTCTAAAAACTATGAAAACAATAAGTGAATAGACAAAGCACAGCCACAAAGTAAAATCCAAGATCCTTTACTTGTAAACGTTTTCGTGTACAGAATTACGTACACTTCCTCAGACAAGTTACTTTGGAACTTCTTGTGAGTTTAAATATACTCACATACACAAGTAATTGTTTAATTTAATTAATTAAACAATCAATCAATAAAGACATACATTCAGCCTTACTAAAAAAACACAACTATTTCATAGTTAAATATAACAAATATTCAAACATAAAATAACATTTATATATAAAAATTGAAAAATAGATATATATACAAATTGTCACTAAAGGAAATTTATTTTTTTAAAAAAATCACTTAGGAAAGAAATACCTATAAAAAATTCCTTTAATAACAAAATCATTAATAATAAATCCATTAATAATGGTAATAAATTCAGCGAGTTGAACAAAAAACGCAGCTATAATCAAATATATACATATTTAGATATAAATAATATAATTAAATAAATAAATAAAATATATTATATATATATATATATACCCTACACAGCCTGATGTTTATTCATGGAAATAGTCCAGTGCATTCTACCAACCTATTATTCATTCTATCAAGTTTAGCCATTCTCATTCAAGAGGCATAAACACATAGAAGATAACTAATTATTATTTTAAATTAATTATTAATATTCATGTTCATACATTATTCTTATCTTTGTTTAAAGGTTTACCTATTAAGAGCTTTTTGCTTTAACAGACATTTAATGGAACACGTCCCATTAATCCCTGGGTACATATAAGCATTTGTTTTAAGCTGCCATAACAGCTCACTTTTTCCAATTTGAGATGCCATGCCCCTCCCCTAGGATTAATTTCTACTTTTTGGACAACATTGAACAAAAAACATGATTGTTATTTTCCATAATGTGTTTTGCTAGGGCGTTAGATATAACTCCTTTGGAGATTGCGTACATATGTTCATAGATGCGTTTTCAAATGGCGTTCAGTTTTCCCAAAATAGAACGCAGGGCATAGTGTACAGGTGGCAAGGTACACTACGCCTTGACTGAAACAATCGCATCTATGATTAATACAATATCTCACTCCTCTGACGGAGAAGGTAGTTCCAGTTTTTATGTACTTACAATAACCACAATGTCCACACTTAAACATGCCTTTATTTGCCCTATATGTTCTAAGAGGAAATTCAAGTAATGTTTTTAATGAAGGCGCCTTTTTGTATACCACCACTGGTTTCCTTCCTAAATTTGTATTTGAATGCAGGCTTTGTGTTAAAAATTCCCAGTTGCTATTCAATATACGACGGGTATCTACTGCTAATTCATTATATTGAGTAAGGAAACTGGTGTTATAATTAACATTGGCCTGTCCCCTCTCCATATGTATGGAATCATCACCTAAAATCATTTCACTTACTACATCAGAAACCAAACTTTCATTGTTTGTCTTGAGAATGGGACCCAATAGACCATTATATCTCTTCAATTCAACCTCACGAATAATCCGATTAATCAATCTACTAGGATACCCTCTATTTTTAAACATACCTGCCAAAAGGCTACATTCCTCTCTGAAACTAGTATCCTCCGAACACATTCGAGAGGCACGTACAATCTGGCCTTTAACAACGCCTCTTTTTTGAAACAAGGGGTGGGAGCTAGAGAAATGTAAGAAAGAGTTGCTATAATGAGGTTTCCTATAAATACATGTAGTGAATTTCTCCTTTTCGATGTCTTTTTTTATCAAAATGTCCAAAAAATTAATTGATACCTCATCGTAATTGTAAGTAAATTTCAAAAATGGAACAAAGGAGTTCATCAACTCAATCAATTTTATAGCTTCTTCTTTACTTCCCTTAACAATCATCAAAATATCGTCTTGGTACCTTGTGTACCAAATGACTGTATCTTTATATAATTGGTGTGAAAATAGATAAGTATGCTCCCAAAAAGCCATGACTGAGTTTGCAAAGGTTCCACCCCATGGGGAACCCATTGCTACTCCAGTCACTTGCAAGTATAGTTCTTTTTTAAACATGAAAAAATTGTTGTTTAAAACCAATTCTAATAACCCAACAATTAAGTCTATGTCTTCACCTGGGAGATGTTTACTAAGTAAAAAATCCCTGACCCAGTTAGTACCTGTCTCTTGTGGGATTGATGTATAAAGGTCCTTAACATCAGCTGTTAAGAAACCAAACTTACTTTCAAATGGAATGTGATTAAGCTTGTCAAGTACAGCTTGTCAAGTACAAACCAAGAGTCCTTGCAGATTTGAGATTCATTTTTAAGGACTTCTTTAAGTTTATTATCCACCCACTTAGCACATGCATAAGTGATAGATTGACGCCCATCTATTATCGGTCTAAAAGGGGGGGTTCGGATGTCCTTATGGAGCTTTGGGATCCCGAAAATAACAGGGATCATTGGCGCTGGCATAGTAAGATACTGATATAACTCTGTACTAATGCTGCCATCTATAAATAAATTGCTCAGAAAGTCTTTAACCTTCTTATAAGACTGATTTAACTCGTTCCTTGAGACTTGTCTATAATTACTAGTTGACAGCATTTCTTTCATTATAGTCTCATATTTATCCTCATACATAAGGACAGCCCCCCCTCCTTTATCAGGTTTCATTGTTCTTATACTGTTAGCTTTTATGGACGCAATAAGATTTTGATTTTCCAAATTAAAGTGTCTGCTCCGATAAAATTCATTATTTAATGCTCTCCGATGAACTTCAGTAATCCTTTCAAACAGCATCAAATTACTATCAAGTGGGGGATTATACGTGCTTACCACACGTTCTGTACTTAATACATTATTATTCTCACCTAGTAACATTCGCAAATTCAATTTGCGTACATATAACTTAAACTCACACAATGTTTTAGCTACATCGGGCTTCTGCGGTAATACATAATTGAAACCCTTAGCTAACAATTCCACAAAGTCATGTGGAACAACAAAGGCAGTGTAATTATATATGCAAAAGTCTTTACTGTCACTATAGATGATCTCAGGATAGTCATTTTCTAATGTTACTATTACCTCCTGCGACGATTGTACGTCTTCTTGTTCTGTGTCTTCCTGGGCCAATTCCCATTCTTCCGCTTGGTGTTGGATGCCACTCGCTGAAAATCCTGTTGATTATTATTATGCTCATTGGCGTTTTGATTGAGACTGATAATTACATCGATTTTGTTGGTTTTGAACCCTCTCGCTTCTTCGAATTTGATTAGACTGAAGTGCCAAGGGAGAAGTTGATTCATTAACTGATTTGGAACCACTTACTGGTCCCGGTACAACGTTATTATCAGTCCGATCCGTACCGCTCACCATCTCGGAATGTGAGTCATGGGAAACATTATTGAAAGGTGGATCCGGGTACGCTTTACCATCAGCGTACGCTGCTTTGTCCCTGTTAAGCTTTCGCTTCTTTGTCTCACTAATTTTAGCGAGAAGTGAGTCAATACTGGAATATATTCGGCTATAATCATATTCGTATCTATTAAAGTTACAGTCCCTTTTAATGCTGTTTTCAAGAGTTTCCAGTTGCTGTTTAAGTGCCAACATTTGTTCAGTGTATTCTATAATCAATAAATCCAATAAGCTGAGCCCTTGTTGGTCAAAAAATTGAATAAGGTGCTTGTGGAAATCAGAGTGTTTAATAACACCCGATGGATATTTCCACTGTCGGAGACCTTTAGGGACAATTTTTAGGTTAATACACTCTTTAAAATACAGGATTTCCAACTGCAATTTCTTGTATTTTAAAAGGCACATGTCAAACTGTTTTAAATTCAAAACAATATTACCAGTAATTTCCTGTTGATTATCATCGGTATTTTCATTACCGTGTGAAACATTTAAAAAATTAGTTGGTGTATTCATAAACTCTTGCAATACTGGTATCATTGAGTTAGGAGAATGCACTTGTCTATTATCGTTCATTACGGATGCTGTGTTTGTATTAGATACTGGGCTACCTTGTCGCATTTGTTGCGCTGGTGGAATAGTTCCGTTTAGCTGAATATTGGAACTGTTTAGGAGCCCAGCATTGTCTCTATTTACCGCTGCTGCAAAGTTCGGTATTGAGTGAAAACTCACTCCTGGCTTCGGTCTAACCACTTGCGAACCTTCTGTGGGTCGACCGTTAACTTGCCTAGCCAGGTCGTCAACTCGCTGTGTTAACTGCAAAATAAGAGCTGTTAAATTCCCGATCGGGTCAGCGTCTCGGGTAGAAGCTCCACTTGAATCCGGATCTGGAGAAAACAAGGACTGCGACTGTTGAGGATCACCGCTTTCAGCCATAGAAACACACAAAAAAACTCCGAAAAGTTCTAAAAACTATGAAAACAATAAGTGAATCGACAAAGCACAGCCACAAAGTAAAATCCAAGATCCTTTACTTGTAAACGTTTTCGTGTACAGAATTACGTACACTTCCTCAGACAAGTTACTTTGGAACTTCTTGTGAGTTTAAATATACTCACATACACAAGTAATTGTTTAATTTAATTAATTAAACAATCAATCAATAAAGACATACATTCAGCCTTACTAAAAAAACACAACTATTTCATAGTTAAATATAACAAATATTCAAACATAAAATAACATTTATATATAAAAATTGAAAAATAGATATATATACAAATTGTCACTAAAGGAAATTTCTTTTTTTAAAAAAAATCACTTAGGAAAGAAATACCTATAAAAAATTCCTTTAATAACAAAATCATTAATAATAAATCCATTAATAATGGTAATAAATTCAGCGAGTTGAACAAAAAACGCAGCTATAATCAAATATATACATATTTAGATATAAATAATATAATTAAATAAATAAATAAAATATATATATATACCCTACACAGCCTGATGTTTATTCATGGAAATAGTCCAGTGCATTCTACCAACCTATTATTCATTCTATCAACTTTAGCCATTCTCATTCAAGCGAGCTTGGTAAAAAGGTCTGCTTGGTTCAGAGGGCTCTGAACCGAACCAGTCAGTGATAGAAGATGAACAACACAGGTGGAATGTTATGGTAAAAGACAACTTTTTTTTTGTTGAGCATTCTGCAATTGGTCCTTTTCTTGGTCTGAGAGATTCACCGTATTTTGCAATACTTTAACATTTGTCAGTCCCTTTAAATAATTTACTACTTAGCCATGTTTCCCTTGCCTTTATTTCCACCCTAGTTTTAAACTCCACTTTAATTTTGTAAAACTCCCTAGCTGTATTTTCAGAAGAAATTTCTATCTTCTCTAGTACCTCCTGAATTAATTCCAAAACCCGTTCCTTAAGTTCCTCTTTTTCCAGCTGATTGGTGGGAAAGCGCCAGTGTCTCACTTTTGCTTTTATTTCATTACCTTGCATTTTAATTTTAGTTATTGGTGCATGATCTGAAATAGTTATTTAATGCATTTTAAGATCTTCATTTAAATGCACACGTTCCTGTGAGAGAAATTGTCTCCAGCCTAGCCCAGTTTTTGTATATTGGAGAATAATATATAAATTCACTCCACACTCCTAGTACTGAATTCACATCTTCCAAGCCAAACATTTTCTTATATTTCTTCAAAAGTCTACTCTCTGTTATATTGGTTATGGTAAGATTTTACACAGCTATTCTTTCCTTGCTGAAAGCTGATTATTTTTTCTATAATTTTCTTAGATGTTCGTGTTACACTGCTGCAGTCATTACACTTGGGTTATCCTGCTGGCAGGCGGTCCAGCAGTCGACCCAGCAGTCAACCAGAGTTCCAAAGTCTTGGTCTGGCGTCGGTTGCTGTTGTCTCCTCCCTGACGTCAGTGCGCCAGGGGTATATAAGATACAGCCGATGCCATTTTCTTCAGTTTTTCTTGCCCCAGATGTCAGGTGCCCCCAAAAAGGTAGGCAATGTGAATTACTAATAAAACATAAAAGCAATCCATTGCTTTACCAGCAAATACTTCCCATAGGTAGCAAGGGTAGAATACCAGGGTAAGTAAGTTTTGGGCCTTGGATGCCTGTCCTTGTCTTTGCGGTTTTTGTGTAATCCGGTCGTTGGAAGTTCCAACGGCATGGTATAATTGAATTTTCTACCAAAATAATGCCGGGCAAAATCAAACCGACGTTTAATAGTGTGCTTGTTAAATCTAGCACAAAACCGACAACCAGTGACGTCGTGGTCTGGGCCTAGGCATGGGATACAATATGAATGGAAATCCTTATGAGGTATTTGCTTCCCACAAGAAATATTTAACTTTTAATGACATCGGTCTGAGGCAAGAAAGCTTCCCCAACGTGGTACTTAGCTTTGTAGAAGACTTCGGTTCTGGATTTGGAATGAAAAATCTCAGGAGACGGCCGACTGGCACTTGCGAACTGCTTTTGCTTCGGGCACCACGCGACAAGAAAGACTGAAGAAAATGGCGTCGGCTGCATCTTGTATACCCCTGTCGCACTGACGTCAGGGAAGAGGCGACAGCAACAGATGGCGGACCAAGACTTTGGAATTCAGGCCGACTGGGGAACCGCCTGACGGCAGGATAACCCAAGTGTAATGACTGCAGCAGTGTATACACTCAAACATCTACATTTATGGTAGGTACAAAACTGTACTTTTCGTCCTCTGCCCTTTGGTCTCACCACAGCCCCCAGGGTGTTCACCAAGTGTATGGTAGTAGTGACAGCTCACCTGAGATGTCGAGGATTCCAGGTGTTTCTTTATCTGGATGACTGGCTCTTGACCACGCCCACTAGGCATCTACTTCTTCAGACCAGGGACGCTACCATTCTGCTTTGTGCCCAGTTGGGAATTTCTATAAATTGGGAAAAATCCGCCTTATTGCCCTTTAAATCTGATTTTTATAGGCGCAGATACACAGTAGACATGTTGACTCGTCTTCATGTAGAAAGGGCACAGAATCTGGTTCTTCAAATTCAATGTCTTCTTCCCTTATGAAATGTCAAAGCCAAGACTATTCTGCAGCTTCTAGGGACCATGGCTTCCACCATGTTACTAGTGCCACTAGCCAGACTACACATGAGGGTTCTTCAGTTGCTGCTGTCGTCCCAGTGGTCCTTTCAGCACCTACCATTATCTCATCACATACTGCTGACAGACTCCTGCAAGAAAGACCTCATTTGGTGGCCTCTACCCAATCAGTTAACCAAGGGCACTTCATTTGTTCCTCGCCAACCCCGTTGCCACTGTGACCATGGATGCCTCACAGGGTGGGGGGGGGGCATTATCTAGGCAGGACTGTCCAAGGCACATGGCAGGATCATGAGGCTCACCTGCATATCACCGTTCTAGAGATGAGGGCGATGCTCCTGGTGTTGCAAGCATTTCATGACCTTCTGCCTCTGGGGCTATTGCAATACAATCAGACAGCATGTCAGTAGTATGGTATATCAACAAACAGGGGTAACCAGATCATGCCCACTCTGTCGAGAGGCCATTCAAGTTTGGAAATGGGTGATATCTTCCCAGTGTTTTCTGGTGGCAACGCACATTCCAGGGACAACCAACGTGATGCCTCACGAGTGATATCTGAAACAGGAAAAAGCGGAACAGATTTTCCGCAGATGGGGACAGCCTTGCTGCGATCTCTTTGCCAGCCTGATCAATGCCAAATACAGCAGCCACTTCTCCCTCCCCCCCCCCCTCCAGGGGAGTCACCGAGAGACGCACTTGTTCACGATTGGCCCTTGGTCTCCTTTATGCTTTTCCTCCCTTTACTGTCATACCCAAGGTTATTTAGAAAGTGAAATGGCTGGGAAGCAAACTGATCCTCATTGCTTCTTACTGTCCTCGTCCGGTTGGGTTTCCCTTTCTTGGGCCTCTTCTCCTAGAGTATCCTCTGATTCTGGACGCAGTTCCAGATCTCTTCACATGTCAGGCTCGCTTCATCCCTCCTTACACACCCTCAATTTGACAGATTGGCTGCTCCAGTTTCATCCCTAGTCAGGCTTCACGACTTCTCACCCTCCGTGACTCGTATCCTTATGTCCTCTCATAAACCCTCCACTAGGAGACTATATTCCAGTAAATGGAGAAGATTCTCTATCTGGGCGGAGAAAAAAAAATGTTGACCCCTTATACCACCTCCATTCCAGAGGTTTTGGAATTCCTGTTTTGAGTTTTTCCACCAGGGATCTGTGGCTGCCACTATCAGGGTTGAATTGGCAGCAATTTCAAATTTTCATCTAGGCATACAAGATTCTAATGTGATGTCACATAGGCTGTGCAAAACCTTCCTTAGAGGTGCCACCTTGTTAAGGCCCCCATTTCAAGAACCTGTTGTTTCATGGGATTTAAATTTTGTGTTATCCAAATTGGCGTCTCCACCCTTTGAGCCTTCTCATTCATCCCCTTTGAAATTCCTGTCTTGGAAGACTTTGTTTTTGGTGGCTATCACATCGGCCAGACGGGTGTCAGAGTTACAAGCTTTGTCTGTAAAACCCCCTTATCTGATTTTTCACAAAGACAGGGTGTCCCTTCGTACTAATCCCTCTTTTGTCCCCAAGGACTTTTCCCATGCCACTTTGAATCAATCCATAGAACTTACAGTGTTCTTCCCAAATCATTCCTATGCAGCAGAATACAGGTTTCATCATTTGGATGTCCATAGACAGTTGCGTTTTTATTTGCACCGGACTAAGGAATTCAGGAAATCAGGTCAGTTATTTCCTTTTCCGAATCCAGGTCAGGCTTACCAGTTTCCAAAGTGACACACTCAAACTGGATTTCTAGCTGTATAGCTTACTTTTACACCTCTGAGAGTAGACCTTTACCTTTCAAAATCAAGGCTCATTCTACAAGATCTCAGTCTACCTCTGCAGCCTTTCAAGCCAGGGTCCCACTTGATATTTGTGCAGCAGCTATGTGGCTACCCCTCTCACTTTTATTACTCATTACAAATTGGATTTAACCTCCAGGGGTAGAGCATCCTTTGGTTCCATGGTACTCAGGAGTATTTTTCCTTGAGCCACCCAAAAATAAGGTGCTAGTGATGCTCTCCCATATGTGAGAATGAAGGCGAGATAGGTCTACAAAACATAAAGAAATTATGTACTCACCATAACGTTCCATGTTTGTAGTCCATCTTGACCTTCATTCTTATGAATCCACCCTCCTATCCCCATCCTGGAAGTACCTGGAGACAGAAAAATATTGTTATTATCTGGAGACCTTTTAGTATTGGCTTCTTTCTGTATGTCTGTTATTAATTTTCCTAGTTAGCAGCAAACAAGGTCTGGGGATTGTACTGGTGCACCATGGGATACCTACCTAGCCACGAGCCAACTAGAAGTCTTCCAGCTTGTAAATAGGCTGAGTCGGATCCCATATGTAAGAATGAAGGGCGAGATGGACTACAAACATGGAACATTATGGTGAGTACATAACTTATTTTTTGTCTCTTGAGTCCCAGTATTTGAGTTTTATTTATATTTTGCTGTATATGGGGGTCAAATGAAAGTTTGTCATTGAGAACACCTAGAAGTTTGTTTTCCTGCACTATTTCTATGACAGTGTTGTCAGATGCAAGGATGATCAGTGACGGGAGGTGGTGTTGGGATGAAAGAGTACTAGTTTTTCGTCTTTGGTTTAAGAAAGAGTTGGGCATTTCTTAGCCAGAATTCAACTGCAGTAAAGGACTGTTGAGTTTTTGAAAGTAGTTCTGGTAGTGATTGAGCAGTGTAGATTATGGTGGAATCCTCAGTGTACTGAATGAGGTCCCAGGGTGAGAGGCAGTGTGAAGGTGGTTTGTGAAAATGTTGGAGTAGGGGTCCTAGGATGGAGCCTTGGGGGACTCCAGAAGGGTTGAGAGTTCATTGGACAATTTTTCTGCTTGTTTATGATCTTTGAGGTAGCTCTGAAACCATTTTACTGTGTTGTGAGAAGCCTAGGTTAGACCGTGTTCAAAGGTAAGGTGTGCGACACTGTGTCAAAGGCCTTGGAGAGTTCAAGGAATACTGAGGCTGTATAGCATCCTGCATCTCTTGCCTTGTTCATGGTGTCTGTAAAAGATAATAGTGCTGTAGCTGTGCTGTGGCTAGGTCGGAAAGCATGTTGGGTTTTGGTCAAAAGATCGTTTTGCAATATATATATTGCATTACCTGTTGATGGATACCTCTCTCGAAACTTGGGTATGGGTGACAGGATGGATGTTGGATGGAAATTGGATGGATCAAGAGTTGCCTCCTTTGTGGATGGGAGTGATAGTTTCCATATGGTAGGTACTTCTGATTTGGATACAGACCCATTTATAAGGATACTGATTGGGTAGGTGACTGAGTTAGCAGCCAGTTTGAGGTAGTATGGGGGGAGATAATCAGCTGAGGTAGTGCAGGGTTTTAGTTTTAGTAGCAATTTCTTAATGGTGTCAGTGGTTATGGGCTGAAATGAGAATGGGGTTGTAAGACGTTTTGTTGAGTAGGGGGGTTGGTTATGACAGGGTTACAAGTAGTTGATGGCATGGGGTTTGGTGTCTGAATAGGTTGATGGGTGGGGGGGGTTCAGCATTAGGAGTGTTAATAAGTTCAAAATTGATTTTTATGAAGTGCTTGTTAAAGGTTTTCAGCTGTTTGTGATGGCGGGATATCAGATGATAGTGTGCTCTCCATTTCTTCTAGGGTTAAGTAAAGAAGATATGGAGTGCCAAAATTTACTGGGATTGATTTTATGCTGGAGTTGAAGCTGGGAATAATGTGACTTTTTACCTCTGATTAGTGTTGTCACTATATATTTATCTGTAAGATCATTCAGATTGAAAGACGTTACATAAAGATTAAGCATAATTTTCTTATATAGTTATTACCACCTTTTATATACAACTGCTTTTTTGTTAAATGTCTAGTTCCAGCTTTTATGTTACATGCATGTAGTGTTTAGCAGGATGGTCTTTTATACTGTTTGTTGTCATATCCTTTGAGCCTATGCCACATCTCACATAACTTTTTGATGCCCTCCTATTCTCATGTTGCAGTATTCTCAATTGTGGAATCCTACACCTCGGGCGGCCCCAACGTCCAGCTTCTCTTCCAAAGCTCGTCTGGTTGCTGTCAGGTGTGTGGGACGTCACACACAGGGCTGTAATCCATGGGGCATAAATTGATGTCCACATGCACAAACCTCAGAACTTCTCTGCTGCAGTTGAACGTCAGCTTGCTTGTTTGCTCCACTCTTTGGAAGACTGTACAGATAAGTACCCCATCGGGGAATCTTCTTTATTTTGTTAAGGGCTTAGGTTGCGGTTGTTTATTAGCCAATGTCATCTTGAAAGGGAAAATGCAAGTGCAGTCGGCAGATTCCGCAGAAAGATTCTCATGAACTCTCTTTTGCTTAGGCTAGTCCCATGACCATACGACCTGTAATACCTGTCAAGTCGTTTGTCCTAAAGACCCTTCATAGTCGTCTGGCAGCCTTTAAATTTTTTGTAGAGAACCAGTGGCTTAAATGCCTGCCTCTAGGAATGGATACCGAACCAGCTGTCAAGGTGGAACCGCCCAAGAAGAAGGCCAAGGCTTCAAGACGTGCTACTGCTGCACCTCCAATGTTGGACATTCGGATAGCTACCTATCCAGCAGCTAGAGAATGTTCGAAAGAACTGGCGATTTCAGTGGGTACCATGTCGGAAACCACCCTAGCTTCTCCAGTTGGCACGTCGACGGTGCTTTCTAAGACATCAGCCTCCGGCGATGTTTAGGGGGAACTGGGTTTGACCAGACGTCCGTCTTCAGTTTCTTTACAGGACATCTTGGCCACAGGCCTGATGCCTGGTTCAGAATCTATTACCAAGACCCCTTTTCTGAAGAGAAAACAGAAAAACAGGCATTTGTCTACCCTACTGGAAGACCCGCCAGACTGGCAAACATTCTCCCAGTCCCTGGTTTAGGCCTTTATGGCTCTCAGGCCCACAGCTTCACATATTCCAGCTCTGCCTACCCTTAGGTCTAGGCCTGCCTCTGCCACTTCCATCCCCCTTCCTCATATTCCTTGTCCTCTGGCGAGTTGCTCACTTACACCTTCAGCTGGCCTCTCCCCTGGAATACTGTTCTCCAGATGAAGAATCCGTAGAATTAGACTTCTCACGTGAAGATATCACCTTTGGGAAGACAAGTCTCCAAAATGAGAGAATACTTCAAGTGGGATGCCACACAAATAACTGAGGTACAAAAGGTATACTTTGAGTTGCGCCAAATGGATTCTCCCTCTGCTATTCCACATGCGATTCCAGCTTACCTGGATGCCTTTGCGTCTGCCTCCAGGACTCCTGAATCTGCCGCTAAAAGGCCAGATAGGATTTACAAGGTCCCTGATGATCACAAGTAACTCATTAAGCCACCCATGGCAGACTCCTCTATTGCAGTGGCACCAGACGAGCAGTCCAGACAGATTCCTTCCTGTTCCTCCTGCCATCTGACAAAGATAGTAAAATGATAGACGGACTGGGGAAAAAGATCTACACTTCCCCCCACCCTCGCCTTTAGAGCCATTAATTACTAGGTGCTCATGGTAAAATATGCTCTAGATCTGATTTCCCAGGCAATTACATGGCTCTTTTCCTTGCCTGATTCCACCACAAAGCTCCAGGTGAGCACTGTATAAAATGCAGCTACAATGCTGCTGAAGCCTCAACCAGATCAGCTGCTTTTGCTTATGTATTATGCAGGTACTCCTGGCTCAGACTTCAACCTCTTCCTGATGACAAGAACAAGATTGTGGATGGTTGGATGCTACCCTGGATAAGTTGTTCTTTGGACACAATCTGCTGAGCTATTCAGTGGTTTGCAGGAAAAAAGTAAGGAACTGCAGGACCTAAAGCATTTGTTTCCCCAGTTCCTAAATTTATTTATTTTATTTTATTTTACATTTGTTGACTGAGCTAGTCTAACTGGATATATGTCCATTTTCAGTAGAGGCCCGGGGAGAAAAGCTCCAAGTATGAACAGTAACAAAGTTAACAATATATAACAAAGACATGTATAATAGTACAGAGGTAGCATTGGTTAAAAAAATATATAGTATTAAAAATAAACTATAGACATTATGCTAAAAGTTAAACTAAATAAAAAATATATACTAAACAAAGTGGGTATGAGCAAAACAGAGTAAAGTCCTTATATTTTATCCTCTTACTATGAAAAAAAGAGAAGTAACTAGATTTGGAGGCCTAGGTTAGGGGAGTGAGGAAAGGGGTATGAGCAGGAGGGGGAAATTATTTCAGTCTGGGTTAGCACAAGGAAAAAGCCACTGAGTTTTAAGATGTTCTTTAATATGTTTTTTGAATAGAGAAGTAGAAGCTAGGGTAGATAGTTCAGGAGGGAGCTGATTCCAGTTTTTACCTGTAGTATTTGAGAAAAGTGAGTCACCAGCTTTGTTAGATTTAATCGAGGAGACCAGGAGTTTATTAGCAGAATGTAGTGTAGCTAGATTTTTATATGGTGAAATCAGATTAGTGAGGATGGGGGTATTATTGGGGTGGTATAGGATCTTTTGAGTGATAAGTAACTGTTGATAGAGTATATGGTTCTGCAGTTCTAGCAATCCTAGTTGTTTGAGGTTAAGGCAGTGGTGAGTTTTAAAGGGAGAGCATGTGATGAATCTAGCTATGCTATTATAACAGGTAGAAAGTTTGGAGATGTTTTTTGATGGGTTAGTATATATAGCAGAGGCATAGAAAAGGGTAGAAATGAGGTGGGTCTAGGCAATAGTTTTCCTGGCTGAGGGGGTAAGGAAGGGTTTAATTCTATAGAGTGCGCCAAGTTTTTCGTTAACAGACTTTATGGTGGAGTTAATATGGTCATCATAGTTAAGACTATTATCAATTGTAACACCTAGCAGGCGGGTGGTAGTATCTGGGGGTATGTTGGTAGCATTGTTAGAGGTTATAGAGAAGAATGGAGTGGGTGATTTATGAGTTGGAGTAAAAAGCAGTAGTTTTGTTTTTTTTTGGGATTGAGGAGGAGGCAATGTTGCATAAACCAGTTTTCAACATTTTGGAAAACAGTTTGGGTGAGGGACTGGAGGGGAGGCTATGTTCTTAGCAGTACAGATTAAGGTTGAGTCATCTGCATATTTAATGCAGGTGGCTTGAGGTATGTTCATGTGGAGGTCGTTAATAAAGAAAAAAGAAGGGGACCTAAGATATAGAGCCTTGTGGGACTCCAGTGTTTACTGGGAGTAAAGCCGACAGATTGTATTACCGAAGTACTGCTTGCTGTCTGTTTTTAAGATCACACCTAAACCATTGTAATGCTTGTGGATCAAGAGAATGGTACTTTAGTTTGTCTAGAAGTAAGTTATGGTTAACCATATCAAAGGCTTTTAGACAGGTCAATAAGTAGTGCAGAGGAAAAGGAGTTATTGTTACGATTTTTATTTATAGAGTCAGTAAAGGATAGAAGGGCAGTCGTGCTGTGGAATGGTCTGAAGCCATGTTTGGCAGTTGGCTAGTAGATTATTTTGTAGTAGGTGGTTGAGTAGATTGTGAATACATTTTTACATTATCTTAGCTAATGGGGAGAGTAAGGCAATAGGTCGAAAGTTAGAAAGCTCAATAGAAGATCCACCTTTATGTAGAGGGATGATGTGGGATATTTTCCATATGGTAGGGATTTTGCCTTCAGAGATAGTTCTGTTAATAAGGATAGATATGGGGTAGTCTATAGCTTTTGCAGCAATTTGTAGGTATTCAGATTGGAGATGGTCGGCAGACGGGGTGCAAGGTTTTAGTTTTTTAAGTAGCTTATAGATAAGAGATGTAGGAACAGGTCGTATATGAAAGGTAGGAGATGAAGTCTTGGAGGTATTTGGTGGGGAAACAGTAGCTGGAGGTAAAGAATTGGCTAGGGATTGAATGGCTTCTGTAAAGTAGTTATTAAAGGGATCAGGTTGGAATTATGGTTGAAACCTAATGGGGCAGGAATAGTAGTGTGTCCTGGCTGAAGAAGTTTGTTTATCCCTTACCAAAATTTTTGTGGAGTTTGTTGAGTGGTTTGTTGGAGGTGAAGGTAGAAGTCTTTTTCGTCTCCAAGAGTATCCTTCTTGGTGGTATTTCTTAACTGTTTAAAGAGGAGGTGATCAGATGGACATTTGGTAGCTCTCCATTTATCCCATATTTTGTTTCTAAGGAGCATCTTTTGCTTAGTTTGTTTTGTTAGCCATGGGGCAGATTTGGTTCTTATTCTAGTAGAGAGATATAAGGTGCATGGTAGTCTAGGATTTGAAGAAAGTTAGTGTTGAAGTAGGTCACAGCCTCATCAAGCTCAAGATGGGTCAGTGGTGACCAGTCACATGCAGTTCGTTCAGGAAACTATCTGGATTAAAGAATTTTTTTGAGCGGGACGTTTTGAGATTGAGTAGTTGGGATATGAAGTTTTTGTGTAATGTAAGTAAGCATATGGTCACTGATATTGTTAGGAAGGATTCCTGGAGTGTAATAGCTAGGGTGGTTATTAATAAGGATCCAGTCAAGAGTAGATTCTTTCCTGTTAGGTTTGTGGATTCTAGTAGGAGTGGTTATTAATTGAGAGAATCCACAGAGATTTAAGTGGTTAGTAGGGTTCTGGGAACTGCAGGTGAACCAGTCTATGTTGAAGTCACTCAGTACAATGGTCTCCTGGGGTAGTTTGGTAGAGAGGTAATTAAGTAAGTTTTCAAGTGTATTAGTATTGTTACCAGGGGGAAGATGCATACAAATTAGGTAGATTTGGAGTTGTTGATTTGGAGTTTAGTAGACAGCAGTTCAGATTTGGTGTCTAATGATGGAAGCTCATTAAAGAGGGAAAATTGGAGATTAGATTTATAGATAATGGCTATACCTCCACCTTTTTTTGTTTTGCGGTCACATCTAAGGATATTATAGCCTGGAGGGGTAATTTCCTGGTCTAGAGTAGAATGTTTTAGCCAGGTTTATGTAAGAGACAGAATATCAAATGAGTGCAAATCCAGGAGTGCATGCAGGTGGGAAATTTTATTGTTAATACTTCTAATATTAAGATGAGCTATCAGGAGGGGGTTAGGTGCTTTAGCTAATGTAGAAAGCTTAGGTAAATTTAAATTATCAAGGTTATTCCTATTGTCATTGTTGGGGCCAGGGTTTGGATGAATATCCCCGTCTAGGAAGAGGTGACTCTGGGGATAGTGTAGGAATTTAAAGATTTTGTGGGAATTATTAAAATTCTTTTTGATAGTGAAGTAAGTCACATGGGTTGCTCTGTGATATTTTGGTAGTATATAGTTAGAGGTACAGGTTATGTTACTGTGGTTAAGGGTGCAGATGAAAGAAGATGGTAAAGTTTGTTGGAAATGATGGTTTTTGTTCAAGTAGAGTAAGATTTTCAAAGAAGGTGGGAGAATAAGGTATGGTCAGAGAGGGTATTGCGGTAGTTGAGTAACATGTATGTGAAAATAGTTTTGTGTGTTGGGGCCATGATAGTGAGTAGATATCAGATGAGAGTAGCTTGTGTGAGTAGGTGAGGTAGAAAAATAGATGAGGATGTTTCAAGAGATTGAGCAGGGTTTAAAATATACAAAAAAGAAATGGAGGTTGAATAGGATGTAGATATGGGAGGTAGTTAGTGCAGAGGATGGTTAGGATAGGAAAAGGAGTAGTTCAAATGAGAGGTAATTAGGAAATAGAGATAGGGAGTGGCCTAGTGAAGAGTAGGTTTGTGATAGGCCGAGTAAAATCAGGGGAAGAGTAAAATCAGGGGAGTGTTTGAAGTACAAGTCTAGGACCACTGGGGGTGGGTGGGAATTGGGGATAGGGTAGGGGAGCAGAGTGAGCCCGCAGGGCGAACGGAGCGGGGCAGACCCAAGTAAGGTGAAAGCAGTGAGAAAAAACAATCAGTACGGTGGAAGGTAAGAACAGGAGACAGTAAGTAAAAAGGCAAAAGTTGAGTGTGAGGAAGGGGGAAATGGAGAGGGGAAACCTGGGAGAGTAAGGGTTAATCTAGGAGTAGTGGAGATGGAGAAGAGGGCTAGGTAAAGGGTTTATTAAGACTATGGCAGGAGATAGGTACAAGGTTTAAAAGGACTATGGAAGAAGGTAGTAAAGGATAAGAGTGCAACAAGCGTGAAAGGTTTAAAGTAAGAGGTAGGAAGAGAAATAGTTCATAGGTTCATAGGTTCATACTAGGCTATCTGCCCAAGGGCATTTATAAGCCTAGCCCATAGTTATGTGGCTTTCGCCACCCCTTTAGTTTGAATAAAAACTATGCCTATCATTTTTCTGTGCCTCTGTCAAGCAGCGACACTGAAGTAATCCCTGGGGTATATCTGCGATCTCCCATCCATTGGTCAAGATTCCTCTTGAACAAGGCCAGCGAGGTGCTCTGCCTCACATGTACCGGGATTTTGTTCCACAGCATAGGGAGTCTCTGGGTGATGAATCTGTCCTTCCAGCACGTTCTATTTATAACCGTGTCAAGGTTTAAGTCTCCCGCCCTTGTGGTTCTGAGGGATCTAGATTTTTTGAGGTGAAGCATATTCATCAAATCTGGGTTTGACATGGCCTTATATGTCAGGCACAGGTCACCTCTGAGCAAGCGGTATGAGACTGAATAGAGCTGGAGTTCTTTCAGTCGGGCAGCATAAGACATATTTTTGAGACCCTTTATCCTTTTGGTGAGGAACTTTTGGGGCCTTTCAAGCTGCAGCAGGTGTCTGGTCAGATACATTCCGAACGGGGCATTGTACTCAATCATAGGTCTAATGAGTGATGAGTACAGGGGGACGATGACCTCCCTTGATCTAGATGTGAATCCTTTCATGATCAGGTCGGCGATATAGAAGGTTTTCCTAACTACTTTAGCAACATGAGTGTCAAACGAAAGGCTACTGTCAACTTGGGTCCCCAGATCCCTGATGACTTTTTCTGTGCTCAGTGGATTGCCACCTATATGGTAGCTAGGGGTAACCTTGTTTTTCCCAAAGGGTATGACTATGCATTTTTTGGCGTTTAACTTCAGGCCATGGCTCTGGCACCAGTTATCCGTTTCTGTGAGGCCCTTCTGGAGGATATCTGTGTCAGATGTGTTTTCGACTATGGCCAGTTTGCAGTCATCTGCAAACTTTGTCAGCCATAACCCTCCTGTGTTTGCTTGTACTTCAGAAAAGTAGATGCCGAACAAGAGTGGACCCAGGACTGAGCCCTGTGGGACACCACTTGTGACAGGCTTTGAGTCTGACATGGCTCCGCAACTCTGACCCTGTGGGTTCTGTCACTTAGCCAGTTTGCAACCCATCTTGTGATGTATGGGTTTACATTCAAGCTGATGAGTTTTTCGATGATACCTGAGTGGGGTATTGTGTCGAAGGCCTTTGCCAGGTCGAGGTAGGCTGTATGGACTGCCTTTCCCTCATCAATGGCCTTGGTGACTGTCTCGAAAAAGTCAACCAAGTTTGAGGCAGGATCTGCCTTTGACAAAGCCAAACTGGGTTGGATCCAAAGTCTGCAAGTTCCCTATGTCTTTATTTATGAGTTCCATTATGATCCTCTCCATGGCTTTGCAGATAAGGCTTGTCAAGCTAATGGGGCGGTAATTTCCAGGGTCTGTGGAGGCACCGCCCTTATGAAGTGGGACCACAGTCGCCGTGCGCCACTCCTTGGGTACGTATCCTGAGGTGAGGCTAAGATTAAACAGCTGTCCTAACTGTGGGTTTAATTCCTCGTTGAGTTCATGAAGCACACAGCCGGGGACACCATCCGGTCCCATGGATGCTGTGTTTTTGCCTTAGTGAGGGCAGTTCTCACCTGGGCGTTGGAGATGTTTGGGGCTACATTCCTCTGGAATAGATATCTCTCCTTTGGGGAGAAGTTTGCACTGAACCTGTCAGCCAGTATGTTAGCAATGTGTGTAGGTTCAGTAATTTTCACATCATTTTGAACTAATTCTGAGCATATCTGGGAGTTTCCTCCTAGGTTTCTAACATAGCTAAAGAAGGCCTTATGATTGTCTCTAGAGTCCTTGGCGATTTTTCTCTCAAAATTTGCCTTGGATGATTTTATGAGAGCTCTTAGTTTTTTACTTATAATGATCAAAGGTGTCTTACCTTTCAAGGATTTTGCTCTATCTTGTAGTAGCTTCCTCCTTTTGTTGTAGAGCTTGTTTATGGCTGGGGTCCACCAGACTGGACGCTTGCCTTTGGTACAGAGAGTCTTAGTTTTGTTTGGGATTGCCTGATCCATGCAGTCCTGTAGGTGCTGGTAGAAGGCATTTGTAAGTGATTCAGCGGTTTGAGTAATGTTTACCACTGGCTCAGGGGCCTTAAAGGAGACCACACTAGTTTTAGAAGTGTGAAATCGGCTTTTGAGAAGTTTTTCACTGTGGTCTTTTTGTTTCAGGTGGGGCTGGATGAGGACCTCCAGCGAGATTAGTTTATGATCTGATCTCACCAGTGAGGGTATACTTCCGGTGTTGAACATTTTGATCCCATGTTCGTGATGATGAGATCAAGTATGTTTTCTCCTCTTGTGGGGATGGTGACTAGTTGTTCCATGGCATTTGAGTTTATGAACTCCAGGAATCTTTGGGTTAGAGTGTTCGGGCTTGAGTAGTGTTCCCAGTCTATATTAGGGTAGTTGAAGTCACCTAGTATGATGGTGTTTGGAGATACATTTATCCCCTCCAATGTTTTCAGGAAGGCCATGTGAGGTTCCTGAGTTTGAGAGGGTGGCCTGTAACATGCTACAAATTGCAGAGCAGTCTTGCCTATGGTTAATTGCACCTGGATGGTCTCCGATGCATCGCGCGTTGCCACCAACCTTGAGGTGTGGGTGTCCTTTATAAATATGGACACCCCCCCCTCCTTTCTTGGTGTTGTCCGGATTTTGGGGCCGGAACGCATGATATGAGGTGAAACCTGTTAGTGCTGGGGTGCTCTCAGGAGCCTTGAACCAGGTTTCTGTCACAGCACAGACATCGATGTTCTCCATATTGAGAAGGGCCTCGAGTGCGTGCATCTTGAGATTGAGACTTCTGGCATTGAGCAGCATTACCCTTAGTTTTTTTCCTTTTCGGTGTTCTAGGGTGGTAGGTTTAGAATTTGAGCCTTGCCTAAAAAAGGCACTATGGGGGTGGCAAGAGCTTTTGCCAATATCCGGAAGCCCAGGGGTGACAGGTGCAAGCCGTCCCTTGCGAAGCAGCGTGGCTTGTCCAGCATGTCATCCCAGGCAGACAGACATTGGATCCCCTTTGAATGACACCAGAATTTAAGCCAATTATTAAAGCTGATCATCTTATCACTGTATTGTGGCATCATTCTAGGTGAAGGTAGGATACTGCTCAAGGTCAGGGTCATACCTGCCTGGGCTACATAATCAGAGAGCTCCTCTATGTCCCTTTTCATGTAGTCCAAGGAGGTACGTGTCAGGTCGTTGACACCAGCGTGGACAATGACTGAGTCGTACTTGTACCTGCTGTTGAGAGACCTGAGTGCTTGCGTTATATGGCGGATTCTAGCGCCCGACAGGCAGCTTACTGTGACATTCTCCTTACTCAGTCTGGTGAGCGGGACGTCAGTGTGTCTGACTATGGAATCACCAATGACAAGTGTGTCTGGCATGTTGTTTGGCCTTAAAGGCTGTGACTGTTTGACACTCTGACTGTGTGGTCTATGTGTTGCATGTGTTGGGTCGTGAGGTGGTAGTTGTTTGGGTGTCTGCTTTGGTGGCCTCTGCTGTTTTGGTAAATTTTTGATCAGAGCCTCCGAGTATGTCTTTGTGTGAGTATGTGTATGATTTGAAGTTGTGATGGTACCATGTGTGACTGGGTATGTATTGTGTGTGGTTACCTTCTCCTGTCTGGTCTTGCCAGTCCTATGTTGAGAGAGCTCAGCCTCCAGTTTGGCCGTATAGTTGCATCTCTCGCATGTATTTGTGTTTTGTGGGAGAAGGAGAGGATTGTCTGTGTACATGAGGCAATTGTAACATTGCCTCAATATTCCCAGGTTCACCAGTTGAGCTGGAGAGGACACTAGCAACTGATCCCTCGACATACTAGAAGTAGTAGATAAAGAGACTTTCAAAGGACTCCGGGGGAAGTGGGTTTTAGGCTGGTGGGGTACTATCTATAATAAGAGTGCTTTATCAAGGTGCAAGTACTGTAGGAGTAAGTGCTAGGCTTTACAGATAGAGAATAGTCTACTTGGGAATCAAGTAGAGATGAACTTTTCAGTTATAGGATATGCTGGTTAGATCAGCAGTACAGCTCGAGGAAGGTAGTTCTAAGGGAAAATTTGAAGAGTGGAATTTAGATGTCCCGAATAGTTTAACCTTGTTCAACCGCCGCTGCTCTTGTGTGCAACAGTGGCAACTCCGCGCTAACGCGCGTTTAATTAGAGGTGGGTAAAGACTGCCATCTAGTGGCCAAAGTCTGTAAGTACCGTGTAAAGAGATTGCAGCAGTTGGATGTAAATAAAAAAAAGTAATGGAGAAGGGAGAGGTTAGAGGGGTATTACAATACAGGTAGGGGGCTGCAGTATCTTAGAGACAGACAGTGGAGTACAACAGTAGTAAAACATGGGGGGTATGGCTGCTGGCAGATATGGCAGTTTAACTAGTACACCTAGGAGGTGTAGTGGCCTAGTATATACATAAAGTAGTTAAAAGAAAAAAAATTACTTTGACATACAATATTAGTTGCTGTGGTTTTAGTCCAATGGCGTTTAGATTAACCAGGTGAGGAAATACCCAGGCAGGTTTAGGTAGGTGGATATAGCTGGTCTTTGGAGTCCAGTAAGGCACAGCCGAGAGTGGAAAAAGTGAGTATAAAAGGTTTGAACAGCTGGAGAGAAATAAAATAAAGTGAGAAGAAGGTTAAAATTAACACTAGGTGTAAAGCAAGAGAGACGTTTCTTTAGTGGTACAGATTTAACAGAACTAAATAACTTGGTCAAATATAAAGCAGCACCAGGAGTAGACAACATCAATTAATAGGTCAAAAGCTCTTGTTCAAAAAATAAACATCAGCAACAGGATTAAAAAACAATGCATAGGTCAAAAGCACAGAGCAATCACCTAATTGCAAAATAACGTGACTATCTGTAACACAGCAGCTATACTTCGCTATTAAATTAGAATAAAACAATGTATAGTATTAAATATAAGCTAGAAACAGAGCATTTTAACTAAAAGTGGATCAATTACAGTTAGAACATGTTAGCCAGAATTAAGTGAAAAGTAAAAACAAGCTGCTTTCTTTCAGCAGTTAGACAACTCGTTTAAAGTAGATTTAGGTGAACAGTGATGAAAACGTTTTAGCTATAATACAGAATTGTGTAGTTAATGCAACTGGAAATATCAATCACGCTGCTACTGTTTCAGGTCCCAGGGTAGAAGTAAGGCTTCAGCTGAGGCCAATGGGGTTAGTATTTTACCTTCTTAATTAATTTATAGAGCCAGAACCTGCGCCAAATTCCGATAATGTGAGCTACACAGGCATCCCAGTCACGCCTAGCTAATTGTAGTCCCAAGGTATCTGGGAAATCAAACTCTATAACATCCAGGTAATTTAGTTATATTGTAGTAGTCTTTTAATTAATAAGGGCGGAAAATGTATGAGTGTACTTAAAATTAAAGCCTACTAAGGAGTGCCATGTACGCTGCTGTGATCGGCGAAGTCATAAACAAAAGATTTATAGTAAAACGCAACTCCTACAGCTAGAGTGTTCAAAAGAAGGCCTCCAGTTAATTCCAGGTCGATAAAATCACAACTGAATGCAGACTTTTAGATTCTAAGTGGTGCTGTTTATCCTAGAAGGTAGGAATTAGCCGCAGCACCAGAGGGGATAGCACATTCATTATCTAGTATCCAGTTCTTGAGCAGCAGAGTCCCAACATAAACATAGAACTAGCAGCTGCAGCAGAGTAGTAGGACAGTCGCTTATCAGTACAAAAACATTATAAGCTATTGTAGATGTACCGCCAGGAATCTAAGCTTAAAAATAAGTATAAAAAACTACACTACAGAGGTAGCAACCAATACTACTGTTATCAGCTTAGGGGTCACAAAAGGACTCTGGCAGGGATTCTGTAGGGCAGATGCTTTTAGTAACTAACGGCTACACCAGAGTGAGTGGCACAGTCACGGCAGTGCACGCGATATCAAATTTATAATTATATAAAACATTATAAGCTATTATAGATGTACCGCCGAGGAATCTCAGCTTAAAAATAAGGATAAACAACTTACTACAGAGGTAGCAGTCAATGCTACTGTTATCAGCTCAGGGGTCACAGAAGGACTCTGGCAGTGATTCTGTAGGGCAAATGCGTTTAATGACTTATGGCTACACCAGAGTGAGTGGCACGGTCACAGCAGCGGGCACGATATCAAATTTATAATTTAATATGGCAGTGCAGTCAATTTTGAATTGTCCTCTATTATCTGTACTGGTGTGGTAGGACAGATGCTTTTAGCTTGACCGAAATACTCCGGTCTAATGTACCAGGCAGTTTGTGAAAGGTAAAGGTAGAGCGGAGGAGCTAGAGTAGTTCTCCGCCGACTACTCTACAGGAACTACCATGCAAATCCCAGCTTTGTTAGGAGGGCACATGCTCTTTCCACTTTTTCCACAAAGCATAGAAAAGGGCCTTGGAAACCCTCATCCCCTAGGACTTCTTCCTCCCAATCTACCACCAGGCAGTCCTTTCCAGACCGACCAAACAGTGAGTGACTGTCTCAATCCGCTCCACCATCTCCCCCTCTCTACCCACCTCTCTCACTCTCTCCCCCTGTGGCAACATGTCGCCTCCGATGGCTGGGTCTTATCAGTAGTGGAAAAAGGGTATTTTATGACCTGGCAGGAAAAACCCATACGAAAAGGCATACCCCTCCCTCCAGAATATCATATCCACCCGATACCACACATAATCCAGGATTTATCAGAGGGCACCATAGAGAGGGTTTCAGCACGCCAAGAGGGTCAAGGGTTTTACCCCAGGCACTTCCTGATCCCAAAAAAGGAGGGCCCTTGGAGGCCTGTACTGGACCTCTCCCTGTTGAACCCTTTCCTGCACATATCTTCTTCTGCATGCTTATCCCTTCAAACACTTCTTCCACTGTTGAAACCAGGTGCTTTCATGATCACTTTGGACCTGAAGGAGGCATATCTCCATATCCCTATCCTGCTAGACTTCTGGAGATTTCTGCGCTTTGCGGTGCCATCCTCACACTATCAATTTACTGACTTGCCCTTTGGTTTGTCCACAGCACCAAGGGACTTCACAAAGTGTCTAATCCCAGCAGTAGCCTACTGCCGAACAAATGGCATACACATTTACCCTTACATGGACGACAACCTCATCCAAGTAGAAGAGGCAAGTACTCTTTAGGCACACCTGCAATTCACTATGTCTCTCCTACGAAGTCTGGGGTTTACTCTCAACTTTCTGAAGTCCTCCACCTCTCCATCCCAAGACCAGATCTTCTTGGGATGCAGAATAAGGACCAACTTGATGAAGGCCTTCTTCCCACAAGACAGTCTTTTCTCTGACCAGCTTTTTCCAAGACCTATTTCTAGTCTCCCACGTGTCTGCCAGGGAATTTTTCCACCTTCTGGGCTTTAATGGTAGCTACTCTTCCTATGCTTCCCCTTGCCAGGTTGCACATGAGGAAGTTCCAGTGATACTTGAAAAATGTCTGGTCCCAACACAATCGCCCCTGGATTTTCAGGTGCCCTTCCTCCCCTCCCTGAAAAGAGAGATCGGGTAGTGGATCCAACAGGTAAGCCAGAATCCAGGCCTCCCTCTATAGCCCGCCAAGCCAGTCCAATTCATGCGCACTGATGCCTTGGATCGGGGATGGGAAGCCACACAGTTTCAGGGTACAGGCTCTGTGGGAGTGCTCTCTCCAGAAAAAAACAGTATGAGGGAAATGACTGGCCTCCTTAGCTTTAAAGACTTTCCTCCTGCTCTTACAACCTGGTTCTCTACAAGACAACGCCACAGTGATGTGGTACATCAACAAGAGTGAGGGACCAGATCTTTCTTACTTTGCAGGTTAGCAGTACAGGCATTGGAGTTGGCCACTAAGTACAATGCAACACTGCAGGCCATCTACATCCCATTGCAAGACAGCCATCAGGCAAATGCCCTCAGCGGATCATTCTCTCGACATCACGAATGGATGTTACACAAGGATGTTTTCTTAGACGTCCACCAATGGGCCACCCACAGATGGATCTGTTTGCCTCCCTTTAAGAACAGACAACTACAACTATTGTGCTCCAGGCTCCCCTCAACACTGATGTGGAAAGTGGATCCCTTTTCATTTTCATGGAAGAGGCCTCTCAGGAGCTTTTCTCAAAGGCCTGGATACTGCCTCTATCCTAGAGACAGCCACATGGACCTACATACACACTTTTTAACCAAGCACTATAAATTGGATAGGATCTCCAGATCCAGGGCAGGATTTGCAAAAGCCATCCTCCATGTATTCTTGGAGACTGTTGCCTCTTCCTCCACCCTTTGTTCTGCTTGAGCTGTGGTACTCTGCCACAAGTGAGAATACTGCAACATAAAAATTAGGACAAAATAAACAGACCAGCCCATTGGGGATAGTTAAGCGCTTACCGGACATATGTTAATAAAGGAATTTGCTATATCCAGTATTCAAGATGGTCTTGAGCTCTTACTTTAAAGGTGATATTATACATGGTCTGAAGAGATTCCTAGCAACCTTGATAATACCTTAAAGGAAGTTTTTTGAAACACAAGTTTGGAATATATATTTCTTTGCCGAAGTCTGAAAAGACTTTTTTGTGTCCTCTTTTGTGCTGCAATGTTACCATTGTTGTCTTGACTATCCTGAATGGGACTGGTCTGAAGAGACTTGAACTATTACTACTATCTGAACTTGAATAGTGTTTTCTATATGAACTAAGTGCCTGGTTTTTGATCTTGAGCAAGTGTTTTATTTTGTTTATTTTTTTCATTTATTTCTACTCAAGATCATTCATTTGTTTGTGGTATTGGTCTTTACTTGGGTTATAAAAATTAGGACAGTTTAGTTGTGTACAACCTTACCATAACCATAGATGTCCATCTCCTCCATGTTGCAGTGTTCCATCCCTCCCTTTTATCCTGCTGAAGGACCTTTTCCTTGTCTGGATGGTGTCCTTTCCTTATCCTTAGACTATTGTCTGACTGGGCAGTCAGTTCTGAGGTCTGTGCATGTGGATGTCACATTTATGGCCCATGGTTTATGGCCCTGTGTGTGACATCCCACTCACCTGGCAGCAACTGGGCTTAAGCTTTTGCATAGGAGCCGGACATTCGGGTCGCCTGAGGTGGAGGATCCCACAAGTGAGAATACTGCAACATGGAAGAGGACATCTCTGGTTATAGTAAGATTTTACACAACTAATCTTCTATTTTCTTTTTTTTTTTTTTTTTTTAATCCTCAAGCTATGTACATTTTCAAATATTGATTTTACTTCCTAATAAAAACAAAAGTTGTTAGTTGATAGCCACATAGACAGGCTAGAGCTGACCAAAAAGAAAGGTTAGTCATTCTTAAGACATATGGTACAGCCTGTGCTATTACTAAGTGCTGTTTGGATTATCTATCTTTATAGTGCTCTCAGCTGAGAAAACACTTGAATGCTTTTAGTAAATGCTTTCTCCAAGTCATTTCTCTTTATCATAGTGTTTTCTAGTGACATGCAAACCACACATACAATTGCCAAGGTTACCTTGTTTACCAGAAAAAGCCTTATCTATTTTCTTTCATTTACATGTTTTGTAATAAACTTGCTACTGGATAGAGCCTAGAGTATTAACCCAGTCATTTCCTTACACAAGCATGGGAAAAAGCACACTTTTTTTTCTTTTGTCATACTGTCTTAACCAGACCTTTCCTCTTTTCCTTTTTATATGTACAACTTTGCAGGCCTACATTTCTTAAAACTAAACAGAGAAAGAAAGGGTGAAAAAGAAAAAAAAACAAACAAAAAAAAAAGCACTTGTTAATATTAGCATCCCCATTGCATTTAAAAAAAATGAGAACTTTACTTCAAATCTATTTGGCTTTGTCTTATCTTTAAAGCCCTTCCAGCTGGGAAAACCCTTGATTGCTTTCAGATAACATTGTCCTACCAGTTTCTTTTTTTTTTTTGTTCTTTTCCCTCAGCCAGTCCCCTTCCACCAGAGACTCCAGTTTCTCTTTCCCAGATTGTCTCCATGGAAACATGAAGACCAGCTGCAAATTTGCTACTAAGAATACATGCATTTGCTTAGAAAAAAAAAAGTCTTGCATTCAATTTTGTTTTTCATTTACTTGCTCTTTCTCAAAACTAATCAATCTAAGGTCTTTAATACAGTCATTTCCCCATGCAAGAATGAAAAAAGTGCATTCATTTTAACTTTGTGACGCCTTTTTAACAATTTTGTTTACATTGCATTGCCTGTATTTCTCAAAACTGTGCAAGAAGAAAGAGAACAGGAGAAAAAAAATAAAACGGCACCTGTTCACAATCCCCCCATTACACTTAAATAGCCTGCAAAGAAAACCTTTCACCACAGATACAGTACTTTTAAGAAAAGAAAATGTTTTCTTTACTTAGGTTTCTCCTCTATTCCCCTCCCAAAGCATTTTTTCTGAACATTAATGACATGAAGTTGGGCATACACTTGAGACCACCACAAATCCAAGAAATTTTGAAAGTCCAATATTTCCAATTTTTTTTGTTCTGCCATCTCTCTCTACTGCATTTGTAATCATGCATTGAGTTACTGGTTTTATTAGGGTTCTCCATCACTCAAATTCTGTCTCTGCTCCATTTCCAATACACTGTTGATTCTTCTAGCCAACACTCGTGTGCCCTTCCTTCTGTCCAACTTTTTCCGTTGAAATACTGGAAAAGGTTTCACAGGTACAGTCTTTATTACCAGAAGAACAAGAAGCAGAATCTCCCATTTCAAAGCTGACTTTTTGTTGGACAAACATTTGTATTTCCTCTTTAACAAGCAGTTCATAAAAAAATGATTTTGTTCCTCCAGGGAAGAATATTTTAGAGAGAGCTGGATACAGCAGTTTGAATCTCACCCGCGTCTAGACATTCTCTGAATAGTTGAATGAATTTACTCCTCTTCTTCGTGGTCTACAGTGAATAATCATTCTTCACAAACATGGTCTCCCACTTTGTGTTTTGGCAGTCTGCCATGGGTCTGTATTAGATAACTTTCAGAAGTTTGACCGTCCTATGGTAGACACCATCTGATCAAACTTTTAAAAGTTCGAACATCTAATAAAAAAAAAAAAAAAAAAAAATACACAAATAACTGCACAAATAATCTACCTGAGCATTTTAAGTAGGGGGCAAGCAGTGCTGCACCCCTCCCCCGCTCTAAGTATACCAACTCTGAGATCGCACTACAGTGAAGAAAAGAGAAGTCTTCCCATTCTGTGCTGTGTGGAGATCTCCGTTAAACCGTTTGAACTTTCAAAAGTTCGATCATATGCTGTCGACCAAATGACGGTCAAACTTTTGAAAGTTCGATCATCTACTATAGACCCGTTTGCCACAGTTTTTTCAGAATCGGCTCCTCCTGCTGGTAGGATTGCATCTTTACTATTAAAGGTCTAGGTTGCTTTCTTATAGCTAAGTTTGGAGCATACACAGTGTCCTTTTCAACTAACACCTGCTGTGAAATACCAGTCCAGTTGCTTATTTGTGCTTTCATAAAATTGTCTTTTCCTTCCAGCTTTTCTGGTATAGCTGAAAATCTCAGGTTATCCCTACGTGCTCTGTCCTCTAATTCTATTATTTTTTTTTTAACATCTCTTTCTGAGCAGTCTCCTATTCAGCTAGCCTTTTTTCTTCATTTCGACATCAGATTTTTGCAGTTTTCTCATCTCATCTGAATATATGTTTAAAGCTCCTTCCATTTTTTTCCAGCCTTTTGTTGTTTGTGTTTATATACTCCATCAGTGCTGAGCAGCTGCAGAACTTTCCCCAGTCGGTGTTTCTTCCTCAGTTTTTGTAGCCAATTTTTTTTTTCCGAGATCTGTATTTCTTTATTCCTGGCATCCAGGCAGTGGATTTACTAGCAAGTTACTGAAATTTACCCATAAACACAAATCGACTGGCCTTGTCTGCTGAGTTTTTGTTTTCACACTGGGAGAGCCAGAAATAAGCTGTTACTCAGTGTGCAGCCATTTTAGAAGTCTGGTGCAATTAGTTTTTAGTTGTTTGCCATGCTACAGGTTTAGAATGGTTCAGTGAAGTGGGTTCACAGCTAGAGTTTATATGCTGAGTTTGACTATTTAATCCATGGAAGTGGCGCTTTACAATGATTCTATTTTCTCTGAATAGAAGTATTGTTTACAATGCACAGGTGTCCCTATGGGGGTGGCATGTGCCTCAATTTATGCAAGCGTTGTTCTTAGCTTTAGGGAAACAAGTTTTGTTTTCCTTCAAAGTACTCTTACTCTAAATTTTAGAAATGCTGTAGGTGTTACCTACATAACATCTGTTTTGGTCTGGGACTGAAAGTGACTTAATAGGATTTATAGATGTCCTTTTCTCCTGTTGCAGTATTGTGGACTCTTGTTTCTTTCTCTTGCTACCCAAACATCTGGTCAGTGTACAAAAGCTCATCACTGCTAGCTGCATGGGACTTCTGATGTGGCTTTGGGAATATGGGCTATGAAAGTAACGTCTGCCCGCACCGGACCTCAGAATTTCTGTGCTGACAGTCAAACGTCAGCTGTTCTTGCCATACCAGCCATCAGATCAAAAAGTCTGATAAGTGCCCCGTTGGAAACGTTTTGTTTTTTGGGTCACTGCATGCTTGTATGGGTTCATGCCATCCAGGAAGGGAAAGTATAAGTGCGGTCGTCAGCTCCCCCATAAAGATGCCCACTAGCTTTGCCTTTGTCTAGGGCCTATGTGCGACCATAAGTCCTGCCCCATCTGCCAGGCTTTCATCCTGAAAACCTTGCGTAGTAGACTGTACGCTTTAAACATCTATCTGGAGAAATCCGCACCTTAAGCGCTTAGCTTTGAGTTTGGAGGGGCCTGCCAGTCAGCCTGTTGAGCTGCCCAAGAAAAAGGCCAAAATTGCTAGGCTTGAATCTGTAGCTGCACCTTCTCCTCCTGTCAGCCTGGATGAACGATCAGTCACCGGCAAAATAGGTACAGCGGGTACCGATGTGGAAGTTGTGGAACACAGGGCAGAAAGCACATCCTGAGAGGTTTTGCAGACTTCTGCATCAGGCGAGGGTGAACTTTGGCTTGCACTGGCCGTCTGGATGGGATCTCTCCGGTACTTGTAACTGACCCTAGGCCTACCCTAGCTCTGCCTGCTAGGCCTTCTCTTAAAAAGGAAGCATGTTTTCCCCCAGCTGAGAGCTGGCCAGATCGGCAGGCTTTTTCACAGAATCTTTTCAATGCCTTTATGGCTCTAAGGCTTTGGTACTCCCTTAACATTCCCAGTTGCTCCTCTTGTGATGACCCCTAGGCTTCAGGTCTTAGACACCTTCCATGTTGAAGCTGAGGAGTCTCCCGACTCTTAGCAGATTCCCTTTCTTATGTCTAGCAATTACCTTCCCTCTTGGCTATGCCTCCCAGGAGGAAGAAATCTGCAGAGGCAGATTCCCCAGCTGGGGATCTCACCTTTGGGGGACGTTGCAAAAATGAGGGAGGATTTCAAATGGGATTCCTCTGAGATGACAGAAGTTTAGAAAAGATATGAACTTCTTCAAATGGACCACCCCTGCCCCTTCAGCCATACCACCAGTACGGCCAGCATTTCTGGATGCATTCTGTCAATTCTGACTCTCAGCCCCCTGCACCCAGAAGGCCTGATGGATTCTACAAATTCCATGAGGGAGCCAAATTCCTGATTAAGTACCCTGCAGCTGATCCTGGCACTGTCTCAGTATCCATGGATAAGGCATCCAAATTACTTCCCTCCTCCCTACTGTTAGCAAGGCCATGGAGCTCCTTGGGAAGAAGATCTACACCTACTCAGCTTTGGCATTCAGAGCAATAAGTTCTCAAACCCACATGTCCAAGTATGCCCTAACATGTTTGGAAAGAGACACTAAATTGAGTGAGTTCCCAGATTCTCATGCCAAAGCTCAGTTGTCCAGCCTTGTATCTGTATCTCAAGTCACTATGCACTCCATTAGGTGCCGCTGCGGTGCTGCAGATGCTTCAGCAAGGTCAGCTGCATCTGCCTCTGTCCTGAGAAGATCTTCTTGGCTAAGATTGAAGCCTGTACCTGATGACAGGGCAAGACTGTGTCAGATTCACCTCTTGATAACTCTGCTTTTTTTGGGTCAAAAGTGGCAGTGTTATTCAAAGAGACTGCAACAAAAGGGGAAGGAGTTACAAGACCTTAAGCAGTTGTTATTCTCCTATCCCCACATTACCCTTCGAAAACTCAGTTTATTAGAAAACATTCTGCCCCCCACCCCTCCTTCCAGGGCCAGAAAAACTGCCAGGAAGCAAACAACTCCTTACAGGCCTGTCCAGACACCAGCACAGAAGCCTCAATTTCAAGACACAGCAGGTAGTCTGTGACTACCTTGCCACTCTTGAAAAACATCTCTATTCCATTCCCATGTCGCAGAGGCGCGCTCACTGTCTCTCTTTGGAAAAGCATCACCAGAGACAGGTGGGTCTTATCCATAATAGATAGAGGTTATTTCATGACCTACTCCATCTTGGAGGGGCAGGCTACAGCTCCCTGTCTTACAGCCTGTGCTAGCAACCTCATTGCCCAGAGTACTATTTAACCTGTTCCCTTGACAGACAAAGGGATTATTCTATTCCAGGTTGTTCCTAGTCCTAAGGAAAGATGGCCTCTGAAGACCAATCCTAGATTTATCCCACCTCAGTCTTTCTGCAAGTGCCCACTTGCAAACCCTTATCCCTTTGATCTTACCTCTGGGGTTCATGGCCATCTTGGATGTCAAGGATCCCTACCTACACATTCCCATAAGGCTCAATTTCAGGATGTATTTGAGATTCTCTATGGTCTCCTCACATCAATTCTTGGCCTTGCCCTTTGGGCTTTCTGTGGCACCAAGGATCTTCACCAAGTGCTTGGCACCAGTGGTGGGCTTGTGCAGGACCCCAAGGGATTCAAATTTTCCCTTACTTAAATGACCTGCTTATTTAGGAGGACTGCATAGAATCCCTTCTACTCCATCGACAGATAACTTTCTCTCTTGCAGACACTGGGATTCAAGATAAATTATCCCAAGTCCAACCTGACCCCCTATCATGACCTTGTTTTCCTGGGATGCAGGATAAGAACAGATGTCAGGAAGGCTTTCCTGCCACCTCAAATGGTGACCAACTTAAGCCAGTACATGCTCACTGTCATGCCACAGACTTGACTGCTAGGCAGTACCTCAGGCTCCTGGGTCACATGGCATCAACCATTCTCCTGTTGCCATTGGCGAGGCTCCACATGAGAAAGCTACAGTGGTACATAAGGTCCATATGGACTCTGCACACACATCCTCTAGAGTACAAAATTCCTTTTTTCCCCAAGAAAGAGATTCAGTGGTTGAATCAAGTGAATTGCAACCCAGGTCTACCCTTACAGTCCCCTCCCCCAAACCAGTACAGGAAATACACATGGATGGCTTAGATCTGGAGTGGGAAGCAACCATGGTACTTGGCCATACTTTCTCAAACAGGAGCATATCAATATCAGAGAGATGAGAGCAATTCTTTTGGCACTAAAGGCCTTCCAATGCACACTGAAACAAGACCCAGTGAAATTGTTCAGACAACACTCCTTTCTTTGGTATGTCAACAAGCAGAGGGGAACAAAATCCTACTTGCTTTGCAGACCAATTTTGCAAGTGTGGGAGCTTGCCACAAGCAGTCACACTTAAGGCAGTGTACATCCCTTTAGGACAGAAACTTCAGGCAGACACCTTAAGCAGGTCCATGTCACAGTCCCAAGAATGGATGCTCCACAGGGATGTGTTCCTGGATATAGTCCACAAATGGAGTACACCTCAGATTTGTTTGCCTCCCCTATGAGCAGACAACTCTCATC
This sequence comes from Protopterus annectens, assembly GCF_019279795.1. Classification (NCBI taxonomy): domain Eukaryota; kingdom Metazoa; phylum Chordata; order Ceratodontiformes; family Protopteridae; genus Protopterus; species Protopterus annectens. The sequence goes on from NC_056750.1 coordinate 847,650,609, forward strand.
CTTTTGCACTAGGCTGCCCAGCCCTCTGGCAAGGACAAAGGAGACATCCCCAATCTCTTGGAAGTGGATGTTTCTTTATGCATTTCCCCCTTCCCACTACTACAGAAACTCCTACTGAAAATTCAGCAGGACAGACCAAAAATCTTGCTGATGACCCCCTTTTGGCCAAGACAGCACTGGTTCCCCTTCCTGCATTTAGCTAGGGGTAATCACCACAAGTTACCCCACAGAGTGGACCTTCTCACACAGGAGAAGGGATCTCTAATCCATCCTCACTGGCAGTTTCTGAACCTCACCCTGTGGGTGATGGAATTTGGATCCCTTATAGACACATTTACAGTGAGGATGTGCTCACAGTCTTGCAGGATGCCCAGAAGCATAATACTAGGAGCTCTTGTATATCTTAATGGAAAAGATTCTCCATGTGGTGTCTACAAAGGCAATTGGAACCTTTCTAGAGTGATGTCCCTTTGTCCTTTGGGACTCTTATCTGTGTGAACTTTTGCAAAGGGTTGCCATACTCTTCTGTTAAAACTCACCTGGCTGTCATTTCAGCTAGTTTGTCTGAACCCCCCCCCCTCTTTAGTTTCCAGATTGCCTGCAAAGTTATTCCTAAAGGGAGTGCTGCTCTTCCTCCCCCTGAAAGTCTTGGTCGTGTATTCCCTTGATTTGCATAGACAGCTTGGATTTTACTTGGACAAGATTAAGTCTATCAGAAAGTCTGACTAGTTTGTCCGTTCTACCCCAGGGCCCTGGGAAAAGCTATGACAAAACAGACAATTTCAGCCTGGATTTCCAAGCAGTTTCTTTCTGCTATGCATACCGTGCAAAATACTTGGGGTCCAAAGTTAAAGCACACTCCACTAGGGCTATTGCTTTGTTGGGAGCTTTCTTTAAGGGATTAGACACTGCCATCATTTTAGAGGCAGCTGCATTACCATTACAAGTTGGACCAGGGCTGGATTTGCCAGGGCTACCCTCCATGGATTTTTGGAGAATAGTTCAAAGCCACCACCTTCTGGTTCCCATTGAGCTTTGGCACTCGCCTGAGTCCAGAATACTGCAGCATGTGAACAGAAGGAAACAGAATAGTTGTGTAAAATCTTACCAAACCATAGATGTCCTTCTCTTCCATGTTGCAGTATTCCTTCCCTGCCTGTCCATAACTGTCACTTCTTGGATGGCACTGGACTATAGAAGTTGAGGAACGTTTATGGTAGCTGAAACAAGATGCCCGTCACTCTTCAGGTATCACTGAGAGTGCTTTTCGTGTGGTTGAAAATAAAAGCTGCCATACTGATTTTTGAACAGTGATGCAGCACCAAACTGTCACTTTCTCTCCAACATTTTCATCCTAATTTAACAATTTGTTTCATGTATGAATGTTTAGTGTTCTCTGGTTTTAATGCATTCATTATTTATTTCCCTGGTATTTCTACTCTCTCTTGTCCATGTACCTTTAAATACTCTGGTTTTCTGAGTAATGACATAGACTGGGCATGTTGTAACAACTTGCTAATAGAAGAGTCTGTACCTTTTGTGAAAGATAAAAGTGCTTAAACATTAAAAAAAAATTGCATTGTTACTGCGCTGGTTGCTTTCTTAAGGATGTGCTGAAAACTGATAGAGTTTAATAGCTTTTTATGGCTTTCAGCACACCTAAGTGATTTTTGTACCTGGAATGGAAGTTGTACCTCTTTGTGTGCCCCACCTCACTCCACTGAGTGAGGTGACTGGAACCATGCCCCTTTACTCCTCCCCATCCCCAGTTGCTCATCCAGTACCGGGGCTGCTGATTGAACTTTAATTACTTCAGTCATAGTTGGGCCCCTATAACCTGCACTATCTAGCCAGGTTTTTTTATACTATTTTTACTGTCCAGATCCCCTGGGTCACTGATGAGATTGGCCTGGGTAAGTTCCCAGAATTTTACCACCGTACCGGTATTAAATCTGAGATCCTGAATATCCCTCTGTATAGAGAGTGTCCCTTAAAAAAAAATTGATGAAAGGGGGACTTCAATCCCAAATTTTGTCAAATTCTCATACCAAACTTTCTTCCATTTCAGGTTCCTTTTATAGGAAACAAAGTAATCAATCTCAACGAGGCACAAGTAAACAGAATTTTGGAAAGCAATTGCAGAGAGGTTCAAAAGGGAGAGGATCCTTCCAGTCCAATCCCAAAAGGCAGTGTTACCCTCCCTGCTGTGAAATTCCAGTAAAGCTTTCCCAAAGTTTGGGTATCCTGTTTTTGTTTACTGGGAAAGGCAGACTCTTGGTGGCCTTTTTGTTTTTTTTTTTTTTTTGCAGAGGCCTTTGGTTATTTTAAAAAAAAAAAAAAAAACCTCCAGTGTAATTCTTGCATAGGATTTCAGTGTTGCAGGCTTCAAAATTCCTTGGATACAATTTAAAGGTTGATGCAAGTTTTCACAGTTTTTTTGTTAGTACAGTTAGTGTTATAAGTAATACAAGCAAAGTGGGTTTTTGCCATTTGCAATTGTATTTTTTTCTTCTTAAAGTGAGTCTTGAATTTGTTGGATTAGTTTGATAGAACAGTCGGTAGTCTGGTTGAAGTGCTTTGTTAGTGGAAACATATTTAAGTGTTGATTGTGCTCATAGGATATTAGTTGAAAAATTGTCAAGGTGCTGCTTACTGTGCTGGAACCGAAGTCTTCTTAGGACACTAAGGTCTTGCTGGCTGGATTCTGCTGAAATCATAGTAGAGTTATAATTGCATTCAGTCTGTTGCCCACAGAAACTTACAGAATATACACTGATGCAGCACCAAGCTCTTTTCTGTAGTGTTGTGTGAAAAGATGGTTTGTGATAGAATGGGCAGAGAAAAGTTTCAGGAGGGGAAGGAATGTTTGAGAAGATCAGGATCCTGTTCCCCTAGATCAAAAAGGGAAAGGGGTCCAGCCACCTCTTGGTTTTCGAGTAACATTGGATGTAAGATGCTTGTCTTCCAATACTTAAAAGATCTTTGGCGCTTCTTATGTTTGTCTATCTGGTTCGCATTTTCCATTCTCTGTTTTACCCTTTGGCTTGTCTACAGCTTCAAGGGTGTTTTCAAAATGCTTCCTCCTGGAATAACCCATTGCAGGGCATTTACATTTTTTCCTTATTTAGGCAAACAGGTTCTTTTATAAGTTGTCAAGAATGTCTGAATTAGGTCTGGTGTTTCATGTGCACATAGAGGTCCTCTCACTCTTTCCTTCTCACAGTAGTGCTTCTGGGCAAACCTCTCAACTGTATAGGTTTTCGCAGAATGCCCAGCCGTTTCTCATATTTTTGGTATGTTTTTCATAAAATTGTGGTTTTCTGGCAAATCATTGAAGGTTGAAGTCAGAAAATAACATTCATTTGAATTTCACACATTGTACACTTCATTAAATTTATGCTAATGCAAAATCTGTTTATCAACTTTCAAAGTTTGTAAGAGTAATATTTGAAGTGTCCCTATTTTGGGGCTTTTGTCCCCCTATTATTTATAGCTCTGTCCATATTTCTTAGACTAAGAGGTTGAGAGGTATGCTTCTGGGATGTCTCCAGGCTACATCTTTCATTGAGGCTTTTCTTTCATGGGACGAAATAAAATTTGACTAGGAATAATTTGATATTCTGCAACTAGTCTACCTGTACCAGGAATAACTTTAATTCTCATGATTTCTTTGGACAGACTTCACATTCAGAAAATTGTTTTCTCATCAGTTTAGACCCAACACTAGCACACCCTATCTTTCCAGATTTCAGTACTCTGATTTCTGGGTGGGGGGAGCAGTACTGTAGTAGGTGGACCAGTTATTTCTTAACACAGGGGTCTCCTTTTCCCTCCTAAGAACCAAGGACAGTTTTTAGGCCCAAACTGCACTGGCTGTACACTGTTTATTAGAAGCTGCCCTCTAGTCTTAATCTTTTGTCAGCATTCACCTCTTGGCAATCTCTGCTTGTCTGCTTATGGATTCCCCTTTCTTCCCTGCCTCAAAGCAGTCCTTGAAACAGCAGTTTCTACATATCGGTGCCTAACTTTTGAAAACTGCTGCTTGTGATCTTAATTTTGTCCGGGAGAAATTTGCCCCATTTCCTGAGACCTACTCATGAGGCTGATTTTGAAATTCTTACCTTGCAGAACAGTGCTACTCATTGCTCTGACGTATAAAAGAAGAGCACATATCTGAGTTGCAAGATCTTATGGGGATTAACCTTCTGTAATCTTTCAAAAAGGATAGGGTAGCTTTGAGAACAAACCTTTCATTGATGCTGAAGTGATTTCAGATTTTAACTTGAGCCAGTCTGTAAATCTCGTTTTCTATCCAGAACCCAAAAAGAGGGGAGAATTTTAACAACTCTAACTCTGTCCACAGGCAGCTTATATACTATACTGACAGGGCAGAATCATTAAAAAATTAAACAGTTTCCCTGTGAAGGTGAGAAAAAGGGGCAGTCTGTGTTGGAACAGGCAATTTCTACCTGGTTATCCTATGCTTTTGTTTTTAGTTACTCTCACCATAACAGGTCACTTCTAGGTAGGGACAAAGCCCACTCTACTAGGGCTTTGGCTGCTACTGTGGCATTTTGGAAAGAAGTAATCTCTAGAAATGTACCTGAGACAGCAACTTGTTTATCTGAGCATACTTACATTAGGCAGTAAAAATCCGTTTTGGGTCTAGAGCAGGCTTTGCTAGTACTGATTATCTTCGTGTTTCACTGTTGCAGTCATTACGTTTGGGTTACTGCCTGCAGGTTGCCCTCAGCCGGCCTGAATATCAAAGTCTTGGATTCCTGCATCGGATGCTGTCTCTTCTTCCATGACGTCAGGTTGTCAGTGGTATAAATCATGCAGCCGACGCTATTACATCAGTCTTTCTTGCCACGTGGTGCCTGAAGCAGAAGCAGTTTGCAGGTGCCAGTCGTCCAACTCCTGAAATTTTCGTTTTCGAGTTTCAGAACCAAATTCTTCAAAAAAGCTAAGTACCCATTGGGAATCCTTATTCTTGCTCTGAACCGATGTCAATAAAAGTTAATTGTATTACCTGTGGAAAGCAAATACCTCAAAGATTTTCATTCGTTCTGCATTGCTTGCTTAGGCCCAGACCACGACGTCCCACGCTGTCGGTTTTGTGAATTATTCAACCCCCGAACTATTCGTCGTCTGTTTATGTTTGCAGCAAATTATTTTGATACTCTAACTATCCAGAAATGGCTTCAGTAAGCCATCCGACTACCGACATTCCAAAAAAGTAAAGATAGACAGGACCGCATAGGTCCAAAACTGCTAACGACGCTTCCGTTAAGCTAGGCGCCAGTTCGCTGGTACTCAGTGAGGCACTTTCATAGCCCCGATACCCTCTACCTCAGATTTGCAGGCCTCTACTGAGACCCATTCGGAGTCTGGTATGCTGCGAGATGCTTCTTCGACTATGGAACCTGCGGATGTCTCTACCTTGGATGGGTCCAGATCTGCTGTGCAGGCACCGGCTTCTGAGGGTGTATTCAAGCCTACAGATTTGTATTTCAGACAGACGCCATCTTCTTATTCAAGGCCTAAAACTCTACCCATGCCTAGAAAACAGACATCCAAACCGCATGGTCAGGTTCATATGCCTAAAATAAAAATGCTTAGAGTGGCTGAAGACCTTCTCACTTTAGAGGAAGCCAGCCTTCCCCTCTGAGACCTAGAACTGATTTTCCTTCTTATTCTTCTGATCAGGGTTCTGAAATTTCTGTTTCTCCTGATTACCAGGATTTGCCCTTATCTAATTATGAGGATTTTGCTGAAGATTCCATTCCCTCTGCTTCCCCTCCAGCAGATTTTTCTTTTGGTGAAACCTTGCACTCTTAGGGAGCATTTCTGCTGGGAAAGCCAGGATTACTCTGACTCCAAAAAGAGGCTGGGGGAATTCTTAGTCTTCCCTCAACACAGGCCTTTGGCTATCCCTCCTGTTCTAGACATTGTAGATGATGCCTTCTTGAAATCTAGCCTCGCCCCAGATACTCTACCTCCAGCTCCCAGAAAACCGGACAGGTATTGCAGAGTACCTGACTCTCTCAAGTTCCTCTTCAAGAATCTTACTGCAGATCCAGAGACCATTTCCCAAGAACCAAAAGGCATTAAGGCTACTGCTGCCAAAAACCCTACCCCCTCTGATAGAGATTCCAGGGCCTTGGACAGATGGGGAAAAAGGTATACACTTCTGCTACTTTGGCCATTAGGGTCTTGGGATTACTTAAACAGAAAATTGTTGATTCCTGACTGTATTGAACATAAAGAATTACAGGATTTAATGCATTCTGCTGAACAAGTTGGTAAACATACCTTGCAATGTGGTTTTGACTCTTTAGAAGCATCTTACAGGGCTGCTGTCACTTGTTCTGTACTTAGAAGGCATGCTTGGCTTAAGGAGCAAAACTTGCTAAATTACTGGATGCTCCCTTAAACCAAGACAGTCTGTTTGGCAGCAAAGCAGTTGTTCTTAAAAAGGAGGAGGAAAAAGCTAAATCTATGCAAACTGTTAAAGATTTCCTGCAAGTACAGCCTCCCAGATTTAGTAGGCATTGGCCTTCTAAGAATTGGTCCTTTCCAGTCTCCTCCAGGCCTTCTTAGTCCAAACCCAGGAACAGCAGACCACCTAGGCTACAGTTTCAAGGTACTCACAGGCCTAAGCAGAGGGGGGCTCCCACTTTTAAAGCTGGAAGTAGTAAGACACCCCCCTATGGAAAAATGTCACAATGACTTAACCTTAACTCTTCCAAGCCCTGCTCAACTGGCTGCTCCCTTAGGGGGAAAGCTCGCACTGCATGTGAAAAACTGGGAACTCCTTACCCAGGACAAATGGTTTTGAACATAGTTTCCCAAGGATACACATTCCACTTCCACACCCTACCAACCTCAAACGGTTGGCTGGACCTACCCCCAAATCAGTGGGCAGAAGCTCAGCAGCAGGTTTTCTCTCTTCTAAGTTTAAGGGCTATTCATCCTGTCCCAGCAGAAGAAAAGGGACAAGGTTTTTATTCAAGACTTTTCCTGGTACCCCGAAAAGACAGCTCCTGGTGTCCTATCTTGGACCTCTCTGTTCTAAATACTTTTTTTGGTAATCCCAAAATTCAAAATGCTAACACTTCAACAGCTTCTTCCTATGTTAGGCAGAGATGCCTGCTTGGCAACCTTAGACTTAAAGGAAGCTTACCTGCACATTCCAATAAGGGAATGTTGCAGGAAATACCTATGCTTCAGGACAGGCTCCATGCACTGTCAGTTATCTGCACTTCCCTTTGGCTCATCTGCTGTGCCCAGGGTATTCATAAAGTGTCTAGCTCCAGCCATTGCATTTTGCAGGCAGAGAAATATTAAAATATACCCATACTTGGATGGTTGCCTGATTCAGGCAGAAAGCCAGCAATTGTTATTAAAACATGTGGCATTCGTGAAAAAACTTCTAAACTCATTGGGGTACACCATAAACAAAAAGAAATCTCACCTGGTACCCTGCCAACAAATTGTATTCCTGGGAGCAAGCTTGAATACAACTTCCCAGGTGGCTTTCATCACTCCAGAGAAACAAGTTTGACAACCTACTTCAAGCTACTGGCCGCAAAGACCCAGCAATCTGCAAGGAAAATCCTGCAAGCCCTGGGGTTCATGGCCTTTTGCATTCTACTAATTCCATATGCAAAACTGCATATGAGGAAACTACAATGGTATCTAAAAAGCTTATGGTGACATTCTCAGGACCTGGAATCAATGATTCCTATCATTCCTTGTATAAAGACTGAGTTCCTTTGGTGGGCAGAGGCCTGCTACCACAACAAGGGGTTCCCATTCACTCTACCCCCTGCCACCCTAACAGACGCATCAGACTATGCATGGGGGCCCTCACTTGGCAGGGCAGTGCATTCAGGGCAAATGGAACCTGAGACAGATGCACCTCTGCATATCAACCAAAAAGAAATGTTAGCTGTGCAGAATTCCCTGACAGCCTTCAAAGACCACATTCTTCCAGGACATTTATTGGTAAAGACAGACAACACCACAGTTTTGTGGTACATACACAAGCAGGGGTACCCATTTGTACCCTCTCTGCAGACTAGCCATGGCTCTCTGGAACACAGCCTTGAGCTACCAAGTGCACCTACAAGCTCAATTCCTGCCAGGCAAGCTAAATTCACTGGCAGATGACCTAAGCAGAAATTTAGTGGACCCACACGAGTGGAAACTGGAACCAAAGATATTCAGCTTCTTGAGAAACAAATGGGGGAATCCCAAGGTAGACCAGTTTGCCTCCCCTCAGAACTGCCAATTGAACATATTCTGCACAAGGACTTCCCACAGTCAAGCTTGGAAAGTGGATGCCCTGTCCTTTACTTGGGAAAGCCTCTCAGTTTATGCCTCCCCCCCCACTGCCTCTCCTCTCGAAGGTTCTGCTAAAGATCAAACAGGACAAACCAAGGACAGTACTGATTGCACCAGACTGGCCACTCCAGTACTGGTACCCCCTCTTGTGCAGTATGACACTGCTGGAACCATGGCATCTGCCTCAGACCCCTTCCCTGCTGTCCCAGCAGGAGGGCCAGATCCTGCACCCTCAGCTTCAAACCCTGAACCTTGCAGCCTGGCTAATTCCTTGAGCTCTCCAATAGCATCCCTCAGTAAGCAGGTGCTAGATGTCATTCTGGAGGCAAGGAGGCCTAGTACTAGAAAATCCTATGCTGAACAGTGGAAAAGATACTGTTCCTGAGCCAGACTTGTGGGATTGGCCCAACGGTGCCCAGCTTACCGCATATTGTTCAGTATTTAACAGAGATTATCCACAAGGGCATTTCCTTCTCGTCAATTAAAATTCATACCTCTGCCATTTCAGCACATTATAATACTGAGACTCCTTCGGAGTCTGGTATGCCGCGAGATGCTTCTTCAACTATGGAACCTGCAGATGTCTCTACCTTGGATGGGTCCGGAGCCACTGTGCAGGCATCGGCTTCTGAGGGTGTGTTCCGACCTTCTGATGTTTTGTATTAAACAAACATCTTCATTTTTGACTAAAACTACTGAGTTTTTCAGGCCCAGAGTTCGCACTACGCCTAGAAAACTGACAACTAAAGCGCATGCTCAAGCTCCCATGCCACATAAATGCTTAGAATGGCTGAAGACCTTATAACTTTAATTAGGGAAAGCCAGCCTTCCCCTTCTATAAGACACAGGATTGATTTTCCTTCTGATTCTACAGACCGTGAGTCTGATGGCTGTGATCCCTCTGATGACCAGGACATGCCCTTATCTACCTATGAGGATTCAGACTCCGGAGGATTCCATTCCCTCTGCCTCCCCTCCAGAGGACTTTTCTTTTGGTGATAACTCACATACCTTGAGAGCATTTCTGCTGGGAATGCCAGGACTACCCACAGTCCAAAAGTGACTCAGAATTTTTAGACTTGTCTCAGCACAGGCCACTAGCTATACCCCTTGTCCTGGATATTGTAGATGATGTCTTCATGGAATCCAGTCTTACTCCTGATACTTTACCACCAGCTCATAGAAAGCCTGACTGGTACTACAGAGTACCCGACTCGCACAAATTTCTTTTTAAGAATCCCACTGCGGATCCAGAGACCTTTTCCCAGAGACCTAAAGGCATTAAGGCTACTACAGCCAAAAACCCTACCCCTTCGGACAGGGATTTTAGAGCTTTAGACAGATGGGGTAAGAAGGGTATGTATGTTCATTGTGTTTCACTGTTGCAGTCATTACACTAGGGTTATCCTGCTGGCAGGCTACCCGCAGTCGGCCTGAATTCCAAAGTCCTAGTCCGGTGTTGGTTGCTGTCGCCTCTTCCCTGACGTCAGTGCGCCAGGGGGGTATAAAAGATGCAGCCGATGCCATTTTCTTCAGTCTTTCTTGCCGCACGGTGCCCGAAGCAAAAGCAGTTCGCAAGTGCCGGTTGGCCGACTCCTAAGATTTTCGTAATTGAATTTCAGATTCGAAGTCTTCAATAAAGCTAAGTACCCTGTTGGGGAAACTTTTTTCTTGCTCCAGACTGATGTCAGAAGATGTTAACAATTGTATTTCTTGTGGGAAGCAAATACCTCATAAGGATTTTCACTCTTAGTGTATTCCTTGCCTAGGCCCTGACTACGACGTTGCTAGTTGTCGGTTTTGTGCTAGATTTAACCAACACACTATAAAGCGTCGGTACGATTTTGCTTTTCATTACTTTGGCCGAAGGTTTAACTGTATAATGCTGTCGGAACAACCGACGACTGGAATTCATAAAAAGCGCAAGGGTAAAGAAAAGGTCAGGCATCAAAGGTCCAAAACCGATGACGAAGCCTCTTCTAGGCCAGTCGGTTTGCCGGTGCTCAGTGAGGCGCTTTCGCAGCCCCTGACTCCCGTTACCTCAGAGCCACAGGCCACCTCCGACTCCCACGTGGAGACAACTAGGCCTCTGGATACTCAAGGTATTGGCCCTTTGGAAATCAATCCCTCAGATGGGTCCGGAGCCGCTGAGCAGGCATCGGCTTCTGAGGGTAGTTTTCAGAACTACACAACTTTATATATAGCCTACTTCAGCATCCAAGACAAAGTCTAAAGCAGTTTTAAAGACAAGGAAACAAGTACAGCATTCTCCAGGACAGACTTCTATGCCTAAGAAACAGATGCTCAAAATGGCCGAAGACCTAATTACTTTGATCAGGGGTTCCCATCCCCCTCATGAAAGGAGGCCTAGGCAAGATACAGAATACGATTCCTCTGATCAGGTTTCCATTTCCTCTGATTCCTCTTCAGAACAGGGATATTCTATTTCAGAGTCCGGCCTGTCTCCAGACTCTTTACCGCCTGCACCTGTGAAGCCGGACTGATACTACAGGGTTCCAGATTACCATACATTTCTATATAAAAACCCTGCTGCTGACCCAGACATTGTCTCAGAGTCCCAAAGGGGACAAGGCTGCTTCTGCTAAAAACCCTGTTCCCTCAGATAGAGATTCTAGGGCTCTGGACAGATGGGGGAAAAAGTCTGCACTTCTGCTACCTTGGCTGTAAGGGCTTTAAATTGTCAGTTTCGTATGCTCATATATCAGCAATACTTAATGTCTTTGTTAAACACAAAAAATGTTGACAAATTCTGAATGTTCTGAGAGCAAAGAATTGCAGGATTTATTGCATGCAGCCGAACAAGTGGGAAAACATACTATCTGAAGTAGTTAACTTCATTTGTGCAGCAACCTGTGGGTATCGGATCCAACTTCGGATCTGAGCCGGCAGTTTTCAACAGCTTAGATCTGAGCTCCTAGATCCTCCCTCTACCCATAAACCCCTGCCAACCCTGACTGACCACAGATCTAGTTTGCCGCGCTTGTTGACAGCAGGTGGATTTTCGAGCTCCGTACTTAGCGTTTTCTGTGAGAACATTTTTTTCTGTTTTTCTTCATCTTTAGTGTGAGTGCTGTGTGTTTAGACCCTTTTTCCTGTTAACCTTAGTTTAAACTACTCTTTAGTTATAATTTTTTCCCTCCCTCTCCCTTGCTGGTTTGTTAGGGTTTGTGTGCGTGTGTTGGGGCCTAGTGTGTGTGTCCTCAGTTTAAAATGTCGGAGGCCCCAAAACCCATTTTTTCCAAGTGCACCGAGTGTGGCAATAAGCTTTCACCCGCTGATGGCTACACTCTGTGTGTTCTGTGCCTTGGGGTTGGACACCTTACCTCTGGGTGTTCCATCTGTGCGGCGTTCAACCCCAGGGCACTTAAGGACCGGCTTTGGCCTCCGGTCCTACTGTGGCTACCACTGTGGCTTCGGCGGTGGCCACTCCTGCCCCTCTCCCCCCCGGCCGGGACTCAACTTCCCACTGTAGGCCCGGAGGAAAGGGAGGCCAGGAAAGACAAGAGAAGGGAGAAGCACCATAAGCAGAGGGCCGAGGCCTCTGCTTCGGCTCCCCCTGCTAAGCGGTCTTTTCCCTCAAGGGCTTCCCGGTCTCCTCCTCCTTGGATCCGGTCCCCCTGTTTTTCACCAGGCCCTGAGGAGGAGGAGACCTGATCTCCTTCGAGGTCATCGAGGCGGCACTCACGTACTGACTCGGTGGCCTCATCGAGATCTACTCGCAGCCTTTCCGATGCAGATTTGGACCGGATGATAAGATTCCTCCAGGCCCAACTGCAGATGGGAGTGCTCCTGCCCCCCCCCCCTCCGGGGGGGGGGGGGGGGGCACCACCCCTTTCTTTGTCCCGATAGCTCCTTCTCCGTCCCGCTTCCCGGGTTCGGAGCCGGGCAGCCTTGGCACAGGGGGGTGGGTCAGCGCCGACAATCTAGGTTACTTCGGTGCAAACTCTTCCCTCGAGCCTGTCTGGTCCGTTTTTGTCGGATCCGAGCTCTCTGAGCCGAGGGCTGAGCTTTAGATCAGAGGGATTCAGTATGCCTTCGGCACCGTCCAGGTCAGAGCATACTGGGCCTTCGGATCTGATTGCTTCGGTGCCGGCCCCGATCTGCCTGTCGGATCCGAGTGAGGGCCCTGCGCTCGGATCCCAGAGAGAGCGGCTCTCAGTCTGTGTTCGATGTCGTGGAGAGGGCTCTGTCGACTGCTTCCAGGCCCCCGGTCATTGCCACAGCTCCACCCCGCACACCTCTGTTGGGTCTGACTTCCATCACCCGGCCCCCGGGACAGCCTGCTTTAATGTCCCAGGTCGTTCCCTTGGAACAGGATGTTGCTGGTGAGGCCTCCTCGGACAGCCCCCCCCCCCCCCGAGGAGATCCCCCACAAGCGGAAGTGTAAGAGGAGGCACTTGGACTCCCCTGAGTCCTTGACCGAAGACACGGATTTTGGAGGAGGGGGAAGGCTCCCCAAGGCCCCCCCCCCCCCCCGAGGATGTCCCCTTTGGGGACATCATGGAAATGCTCAGGATCAGAGGGGGGTGGTCTGCCCCAAAGCCGACCTCGGACGAAGCAGTGTTCCTGGAGGCATTTGAAGAAGGCCCTTCTACCTCTTGGGTGTCCCCTCCGGCCGACCCCCTGGTGGACCTGATTACCACCAGGGCGTGGAAGAAGCCGGACACTGTGGAGCCAGTCCCGAAGTGCCCTGACAGCATCCTCAGTCTCCCTGCCGACAGGCCCCATTGGAGCAAGGGTCCCCCCGTAGATGCCATGTTGATGGCGGCGGCCACTAAGAGGGAACTAGCTCAGGAGTGCCCCTCGGTCCAACATCCGGGCAAGGAGTCCCGAGCAATGGACTGCCTAGGGAAGCGGGTGTTTAGTTCAGTGTCCTTCTCTGTGAGGTCACTGAACTACATGGCACACGTTATTCGGCTGCAGCGGGATCTTAAGGAATACGCTGCGTTGCCCCAGAAGTCCATGTCGGCGGAGGACAAACAGTTGTACTCCACCCGTATGACCACTGTTAGGTCCGTTTCCAATACCTCTGTGGCTACTATCCCAGGCCACAGAAGGAGCCGCTAGAGCAAGCGGAGCAGGTCTCGTCATGAGGTGTCAGGCCTGGCTCCGGCATTGTGATTTCGCGGAACCCTTCAAGGCATCTTTCGCAAATGCCCCTTTTGATGGTTCTGCCCTATTTGGGAAGACCGTCCGTGACACCTTGGTCCAGAGCGAAAAGGACGGGAAGACGTCTGCTGTCGGAGTCTGCTTCTCTGCTCCCCAGAGGTCCTTCTCCAAGAACCAAAAGGGACAGAAGAAGATGTGGTTCCGGAAGTCGCAACAGTCTGTCCGCTCCGGACCCCCAGTCCTTCCACGGCAGAGGAGGACAGGGAGGATGCCGCCCTAGAGGCAGAGGGGGCCGGAAGAACTTTGGGTCCAGAGAACCTTTCTCTGACCGGCCCACGCAACAGCCCTGAAGGGTTGCCCGACTGCTCCACTCTGGAGGCAGTCAGGGGGCGTTTCTCGAGGCACCTAGCCAGCTTGGGAGTCCATCACGACAGACCGCTGGGTGCTTCGCATCATATCCAAAGGTTACCAGATCCCCTTCTCTTGCCCTCTTCTCTTTCCCAAACACCTCCCCGATGTCCCACCCGATCAGAGGGAGGTCGCAGCTGCAGAAATACGGCAGCTCCTAGAAAAAAAGAGCCATCCAACACGTCCCCCCAGACCAGCTCATATTGGGTTTTTACTCCAGGTTCTTTCTGGTGCCAAAAAAGACTGGGGACTTGAGACCAATCCTCGATCTCTCACTTTTGAACCTGTCAGTAACCAAAGAAAAGTTCCGGATGGTCACTTTTCAGTCTATTCTCCCCCTATTACGGGAGAACGATTGGATGTGCTCGATAGACCTCAAGGATGCATACTATCATATTCTAATGGACAGACTATCCAGGAGGTTTCTCTGCTTCCGGCTAGGGGCCAGTCATTACCAATTCAGGGCTCTCCCTTTTGGTCTCACCTCAGCCCCCAGGGTGTTTACCAAAGTGTTAGCAGTGATAGCAGCCCACCTGAGGCTCCAGGGAATACAGGTTTTCCTGTACCTGGACGACTGGCTCCTGACCGCCTCGACAAGGCATCTACTCTGTACAGCCAGGGATTTTTTTTTCGCCTTGCTCCCTGGCTAGGGATCACAATAAATATGGACAAATCTGCTCTCACCCCGACCAGTCATAGATTTCATCAGGGCCAGGTTAAACAATCAATCTTGTAGCCTTCTTAACCCCAGAGAGACTTCGAACCCTGAGGTTTCATGTGCGGGCCATCCTTCTATCTTCATCTCCTCTGCCAGAATTGGTCCTGAGGGCTCGAGGCTCAATGGCAGCAGCAATCAACTTGTTACCTATGGCATGTTTGAACATGAAGGTCTTACAGTGGACCCTCCAAGTCCAGTGGTCTTTTCTTCACTACCCTCTGAGTCATCCTATTTCCCTCAGCAGGGCTTGCAAGAGGGCTCTCGTGTGGTGGCTGCAATCTCCGGATCTCCACACGGGACGCCCCTTCTCTATGGCCCCTCCCCTGGCCACGGTGACGACGGATGCCTCTCGCCTCGGGTGGGGGGGCACTCTTCGGGCAGAACTGTCCAAGGCGTGTGGAACGATGCGGAGACCTCTTTGCATATTAGTGTCCTAGAGATGAGGGCAGTGCTGTTAGCGTTGCAAGCACTTCAGGACCTTCTTCCTGTAGGGACAATTGCGATCCAGACGGACAACATGTTGGTTGTCTGGTACATCAGCAAACAAGGGGGAACCAGGTCTTACCTGCTCTGTCGAGAGGCCATGAGAGTGTGGGAATGGGCGATCTCCACCAACCGTTTTCTCATTGCAACGCACATTCCGGGACGGTCCAACATCCTGGTGGACAAACTCAGTCGCACCATCCTTTCCCCTTATGAGTGGTCTCTCAATCCGCTCGTAGTGAATCAGATTTTTGCCAAATGGGGGCAGCCCTGTTGCGATCTTTTCGCCTCTCCCTCAAACACCAAATGCAACAGCTATTTCGCTTTAATTCCCCAAGTCGGGGAATCCCCGAGAGATGCTCTGGTGCATGTTTGGCCTCCCGGTCTGCTTATGCTTATCCACCTCTCCCCCTGATGCTAAAGTTTCTACAGAAAGCCAGCCGGTTGGGGAGCAGGATTATCCTCATTGCCCCATTCTGGCCTCGTCAAACCTGGTTTCCTTACCTTTGGTCTCATCTGGTGAATCCTCCTGGGATTCTAGATCCCCTACCGGATCTGATCTCCCACCCTCTTTGTCTCCCGACCCCGAATCTGGACAGCCTCAAGCTCACAGCTTGGCTGCTCCAGTTCCACTCCTAGCCAGGACTCCCGGCAGCCCACAAGCCTTCTGCTAGGAAGGTTTACAGCAGCAAATGGAGACGTTTCTTTATCTGGACAGACCGTCAAAACTTGGATCCCTTCACAGCTCCTTTACCTGCGGTGCTAGACTTCTTATCAGGATTATTTCACCAGGGAGCTAGCTGTTCCACTGTCAAGGTTCAACTAGCAGCTATCTCTCACTACCATGTCGGACATGATCTGTGTCCCTTGATCACTTATAGGCTGTGCAAGACCTTCCTGAAGGGCACCTTCCTGCTCAGACCTCCGGTAAAGGAAGTGGTACCTCCGTGGGATTTGTCGTTAGTGCTTCAGGCTTTGACAGCTCCCCCCTTTGAGCCTGCAGCTTCAGTGGAACTCAAGTATTTGTCTTGGAAGACGGCCTTTCTCGTCGCCATCACCTCTGCTAGAAGAGTTTCTGAAATTCAGGCCCTTTGTGTCAAACCATTATAAGCTGGATATTATCTCCAGAGGGAGAGCATCCTTTGGCTCTGCAGTGCTCCAGAACATCCTTCCATGATGGCCGCCCAAGATTCAGGTAGCTGGGGACTCTGTCCCACAGGTTGCTGCACAAGTGAAGTTAACTACTTCAGATTAAGAAGTTATGTACTCACCATAATGTTCATCTGAGTAGATAAACTTCATTTGTCAGCAACCACCCCCCCTTTCCCCCTGACCTTCGATTATTCACATTTGCTGTCTTCAGAGTTGATTTTTGAAATTGGTTGATTTTTGAAATTGGTAAATCTGTAGCAGTTGCTGCTTGGGGGCAAACTTGATCTGAGGTCAGTCAGGGTTGGCAGGGGTTTATGGGTAGAGGGAGGAGCTAGGAGCTTGGATCTAAGCTGTTGAAAACTGCCGGCTTGGATCCGATACCCACAGGTTGCTGACAAATGAAGTTTATCTACTCAGATGGAACGTTATGGTGAGTACATAACTTCTTGCAATGTGGTTATGATTCACTGGAGGCCTCGTGCAGGGCTGCAGTTACAGGTTCTGTTATTAGAAGGCATGCTTGGTTAAAGAAACAGAATCCGCCTGATCATGTTAAAGCAAAGTTATTGGATGCTCCATTACAGCGTACTTCGTTTGGTGTCAAGGCAGAAGAGGTGTTGAAGAAAATGGAGGATAAAGCTAAATCTATGCAGACAGTAAAGGATTTCTTACAGGTACAGCCACCCAGATTTAGCAGGAACTGGCCTACTAAGAATTGGTCCTTTCCAGTGTCGGACAAACCACAAAGAGGCAGATTTAGATGCCCTAGAGACAGGCAACAGCCCCAGAGCTCATACAGGCCCAAACAATGGGGTGCTTCTACCTCCAAAAGCAGAGAAGACAAGCCACAGCCTTATAGGAAACAGTCCCAATGACTTCCCTCTGCAAATGCCAAGCACTTATCTTTTGGCAGCTCCTGTAGGGGGAAAGTTAGCACTTTTTTCACAAAATTGGCACAGGATCACCCAGGACAAATGGGTCTTAAATATAGTCTCTCAGGGCTACAGGTTCCACTTTCACACCTTTCCAAATGCAAAAGGTATGCCAGACCTGCCACACAATCAATGGGCAGAGGCACAAAAACAAGTTTCATCTCTCATGGACATGAGGGCTATTCAGCCAGTGCCACAACAAGAGCAGGGACAAGGATTTTACTCAAGACTTTTCTTAGTACCAAGAAAGGACAAAGCCTGGAGACCAATTCTGGACCTGTCTATTTTAAACACTTTTCTGGACGTTCCAAAATTCAAAATGTTGACTCTGCAGCAGCTTCTGCCCATGCTCGGCAAGATGGCATGGCTTGTGACTTTAGACCTAAAAGAGGCATACCTGCATGTCCCAATCAGACAGTCATGCAGAAGGTACCTCAGATTTATAGCTGGCTCAATGCACTACCAATTCTCTGCACTACCCTTTAGTTTATCTACTGCGCCCAGGGTCTTCACAAAATGCCTGGCACCAGTAATTGCATTTTTTGCAGACAGAGGAATACAAATATATCCTTACTTGGACGACTGCCTTATTCAAGCAGAGAACAAGGACATTCTACTACACCATCTGGCGTTTGTAAAAAGATTACTAACATGCCTAGGGTACACAATAAATGAAAAGAAACCAAAACTAGTACCCTGACGAGAGATAATATTCCTGGGTGCAAGCTTAAATACAACTGCCCAGATGGCTTATCTCACGCCCGACAAACAAAGACAACTGACTACTTATTTCAAAATGTTGGCAACAAAGACCCAGTTGTCTGCAAGAAAAATTCTGCAGGCATTGGGCTTCATGGCATCTGCATTCTGCTAATTCCATATGCAAGACTGCTTACGAGCAAACTACAATGGTATCTAAAAAGTGTTTGGACTCAACATTGCCACAGCCTGGAAGCAATAATTGCCCTCATTCCCTGCCTGCAACAGGAATTTCGATGGTGGGCAAAGGCCAGTCACCACAACAAGGGACAGCCTTTCACTTAACCCACAGCCAGGCAGATATTAACATCAGATTATGCCTGGGGGGCACATATGGCAGGAAGATGTATTCATGGCACGTGGCCCGCAAGCCAAGTGCAACTACATATCCATCAAAAAAAGATGCTGGCTGTTCAAAATGCCCTGACAGCCTTCAAGGATTTACTTCATCCAGGACAACTATTGATAAAGACGGACAATACTACAGTCATGTGGTACATAAATGAGCAGGGAGGCTTACATTCTTACCCCCTCTGCAGACTATCCATGACTTTGTGTGACACAGCATTGACTTACCAAGTACATCTGCCAGCACAGTACCTGCCAGGAAAGATAAATTCTCTGGCAGACGAACTAAGCAGAAAACTAATGGATCCCCATGAGTGGAAATTGGATCCACAAGTCATCAGCATGATAACAAGGAAATGGGGATGCCCGGACATAGACTTGTTTGCCTCCCCTCACAACTGCCAACTACAGAGATTCTGCACAAGAACTTATCACAAGCAATCATGGAAAGTGGATGCTTTGTCTTTCAGCTGTGAAAACTTAACAGTATATGCCTTTCCCCCACTGTCTCTCCTTCCCAAGGTACTCCTAAAGGTCAGACAAGAGAAGCCAAAAATGATACTGATTGCTCCAGACTGGCCATGCCAGCACTGGTACCCAATCCTAAAGAACTTGTCTCAATGCCCAGCCTGGACATTACCTCAAATTCCTCACTTATTGACCCAACAAAACAGTCAGATCTTGCACAACCAACTCAGGACCTTAAATCTGGCAGCATGGCAGATAATCTAACCATTTAAATCACGCCCCTCTCTAAAGCAGCTATGGATGTTATTTTGGAGGCCAGGAGGCCCAGCACCAGGGAATCGTATGCAGAAAAATGGAAGAAATTCTGTGCTTGGAACCAGGCACAAGGAATTGATACGCTTGTTCCAAATATTCCTCAGATTTTACAATACCTAATTGAGATGCTGGACAATGGCCTATCCTTCTCATCAATTAAGATCCATGCCTCTGCCATTTCAGCTCATTACAATACGGACCCACCTATTTTCTCTCATCCAATGCTAAGGCAGTTTCTCGTTGTGGTGGTGGTGCTGCAGGAACATTGTCGCTTCACAGTAAGACGCTGTCCAGTTCGATTCTCCGCTAGTGTCTCTGCGTGGAGACATGCGTGAATGGGCGTACCTTCGTTGAAGGTTGTGCGTCAGAGCTGGCAACTTGGTACGTAAAAATCTACTGCCAATCATTAGCGGGCCGGAGTTCCGCTGTGGCGACCCCTAACCGGGAAAAGCCGAGAGAGACAACAACTGCTAAGGCAGCATCTCAGAGGGGCCAAAAACAGAAGACCTCCAAGGAGAGCTCCAATACCTGCATGGGTCCTCAATTTTGTCTTGGAAAAACTCACACTGCCTCCTTTTGAGCCAGCCAATACAGCTGAGATAAATTACTTATCATGGAAAACAGCTTATCTGAAGTAGTTAACTTCATTTGTTCACAATAAAAGATAGTCCTGTCGAGTAAAGTGCCCTTGAAAAAACGACTGGCAATAGACAAAGAATATATATTCGAAGAGTACACCACAGGCTGTACAAAATCACTGCAGTTGTAAAAATATAGTTTAATAAAACAAACGGCACCAAAAAACAGTTAGCGCTTTCATGTTCATATAACGCTTCCTCAGACTTCAAACAAACTCCATATACTCGCATCTTATATACATATATAATTAACATGTTGCTAAAATCACTAATTGATTATGTAGCATTAAAGTGCTAGTGCCCCATTAATCATAAACATGAAACGCTAACTTCATACACATAAATACCTATAACTTCATATTGTTAACATCAATATTGTGTCTTAAAAATAAACAATACATATGGTACAAATTAATATAACAAAAACAAAATATAAACATATGAGTTTCCTAACTATCTAAACTCTTGTAAACAACTTTTTAGCCCTTATAAACATATAAACCTATGTGATAAAATTTGGTACCCATTATGGAATGTTAATGCTTAAACGACTTGGCTGCCAGGAAGGGCTTCAACGTTATCTTGTCATTGAGCCCATATTTATGTGCCTGTAGCCTAATAATCCACTTATTTTCTATTTCTTCTGTGTGGTTCCTCACATTCCCCAGTCTGCTTGTTCTCCTAACTAATTCCAGTACTCTAAACTTAAAACTATGTGTAGTCCCATGTTCAATAATGTGGCATGCTAAAGCATTGGTAGCATTCTCTCTATTTACAGCATATATACGCTCTCTAACGCGTTCACGCAATGTCCTGTTGGTCTTCCCTACATAATATTTATCACAGGACTGACACTGTGCCAAATAAACTAAATCTTTTGTTCTACAATCTGCATAATGTCTGAAGGTATAAATGTATCCTGTAAATGGATGCACAAACACATTGCCATCAGCTATATATTGGCATTGGTTACAGGTACGGCAAGCAAAAGTCCCTTTCCTTTGTGATAATATAGGTCTTTCCTCCATTTGTTCATAACATAAAAGCCTCTTTAGGGACTTCATATTCCTATAGGCTGTGTTAGGTGTTTCATCTACTAAAGTCTTAATTTTCTTGTCAATCACTAGTAATTTCCAATTGTTCTCAATTATTCGTCTAATACATCCATTTCTGTTGGTAAAAGGAATAATCAACCTATTTTTCATATTTTTATGTTTGTCCCTTGGTGAACTGTTGTCATTATTATCTCTATGGAAGAATGGTTTGCCTTTATGGGATCTTTTTGTCACAAGATGATATAGTATCCTGTACCTTTCTCTTATCATAACCTCTTGAAACAAAATTGTTCACTACTTATCTTGTTGTTCTTTGAAAACCATGTCATGTGTTGTTAACTTCGACACCCTGAGTACCTGATTCTTCACAATGTTGGAGTGAATATGTCTCGGGTGCATGCTGTTGCGATGCAAAAGACCATTTCTCCAGCATGGCTTCGTAAATATTTCTGTATCTATCCTATCAGACCCTTTAATTAATCTAACATCAAGAAATTCTATCACAGTTTGTGAATGTGTTGCTTCAAAAACAAGAAAATCAGTTGTACTGTTTAAATATATCACAAATTCACATAGTTCCTGTTCAGTCCCTCCCCATACAAAAAATACATTGTCTACAAATCTGGCATAATACTTGATGTTTTCAATAAATGCCGTACTGTTCAAAACATATGCACTCTCCCAATATGCCAACACCAAGTTGGCATAGGAATTCGCGCAAGGGGTACCCATCGCTACCCCCTTCTTTTGCAAAAAATATCTATCTTCATAAAGCAGAACATTGTCTAAAACCATTTCTAACAATAACATCCACTGTATAATTTTGGTATTGGTGATCCCCTTTTCTAACAAGAAAAGCTTCACAAACTCTATACCTGTATTATTGGGTATAGATGTGAATAGCGACTTTACATCAAGTGTTACCAAAATATCATTTACCCCAGTGGGTGTTTTATTATTAGATGAAGCTAAACTCTCCAAACATTGTTGGGTGTCCTTTAATATATATGCAGTGTTGTTAACAATAGGCTTAAACTGCTTATCCAAAAATATAGACAAAGACTCAGTTAGCCAGCCTTTGCTGGAAACAATGGGTCTAAGGGGAGGATCGAACAACTGTTTGTGTATTTTAGGGAGGCCCCTAAATGTAGGAACCAAAGGATCTTCTATCAAAAAATATTTATATAGGTCTACATTTATAACGTTACTCAACAAAAGGTCATATAGATGACTATGGACCCCCTTTATTAAATTGTTGAGAGTTACTATTTAAAGGACAATAGGTATCTACATCTGTTAACATATTTACAATCTTAGATTTATACATCTCTCTGTCCATAATGACGACAGTTCCCCCTTTATCCGCTTGTCTAATGACAATGTTAGTATTACTTTGCAAATCCAGGACAGCTTTCCTTTCCTCTTTTGTCATATTAAAAAACTCTGGTTTAACATTATTGCTTGTATACAAATCCATTAAGTCATTTTCACATGCACGTTCGAAAACCTCTAAAAGTGGATGTAACTGTGGCATGTATGCAGAAGGTTTTCTAAAGACATTATAGCCCTCTTTGGTATTTACATTAACATCTCCGTACATCATTTTTAGTGCAACATTCCTTGTAAACTTTTTAATGTCAATGACTATCTGAAACGTCTGAAAAAACAGACGGTATAAAATTCAGTCCTTTAAGGACTTTGAGTTCATATTCATTGAGTTCGTACCTGGAAATATTGACCACTGAATCATGTTGATCGGCTTCAAGGCCCTCTTCTGTTTTTCGTACACTTCTTCCGTGCTTTTCCTTTTCTTCGCCTTGTTCTGAGGCGACCATGTCCTCCTTTCGAACTGTTTGAATGGAAGCGGAAAAGAAGGAAAATCTTCCACTTCTACAAACACTTCATTTTCCAACACTGCTACTGCTCCACTAGTAACAGGTAGTTTCCTACGTACATCATGGAAATTAGATTGCTCTAAGCACTGTGGACCTTTCTGTAGGTGCACTTTCCCTTCACCATTGGAGTGTATCATCGCCTCAATTGTCACCTGTCGCTTCTTATTGACCATTGGCTCCTTCGTTGTAGTATCTACATTCAAAACATGTGGCGCGGAAGATTCAACACTATTAGCGACCTCGAGTGATGATGTTAGTGTTTGCGCTGTCTTCTGTGCAGCCTGTGCGCCTCTGGCGGCTGATTTAAGTGGAGCTGGCATAGCTTCGACTACTGTATTGTTTGAGTATTGTTTGATATTCCTGTCCCTCGGCCAAGAAAACACTTGGCCTTTTTGGAAATCTACAAAGTCCCTTTCAAGTTTTCTTTTTTTGTCTTGTAGGGACTTGGTGTCAATAGAGGACAACATTAGTTGTAAATCATTATGTAGCATATTTAGTTCATTGTCGCCCAGTAAATTCTTAAGCTCCAATTCAGTATCATTAATTTCGGTTGTTAGTGTCTCCTCAGTTAAACAATACTGTTCAATCAATAATCTTATATAGCCGAAGCTGGTGTTAATGTTCAGCTTCTGCCACTTAGTTAAAAGTTCAGGGTATGCTGTTCCGAACGTGGGCATCTTGAGAACCCTTAAACCTCTAGGGACGAGTCGGAAGCTTAAACAAGCCTCCATGTGTAGTTTTTGCCACTGAACATTTCTTAGTTTTTGAAGTTTGTTCTCAAGTCTTCTTGTTACCAAAATCACATCCATATTGTGTTTACGATTTACGTTAACAGAGTCATTGTTGATTAAATCCTTCGTAGTCAGCTTCAGTAAAGGGTTGGAGCCCATCTCCATTAAAGTATTCAGAGTAAATACCTTTTCGGGTCTTGATACATGAGAATTAATCTCAAGTATTGGTTCCACAACCATGGCTCGACAGGAAAAAAAACGAAACCAGCAAACAATAAAAGATAGTCCTGTCGAGTAAAGTACCCTTGAAAAAATGACTGGCAATAGACAAAGAATATATATTCGAAGAGTACACCACAGGCTGTACGAAATCACTGCAGTTGTAAAAATATAGTTGTTTAATAAAACTTCATTTGTTCATCAACCTGTGGGTATCAGATCCGAATCGGATCCGTGCCGGCAGCTTTTTTCAGCTAAGATCTGAGCTCCAAGCCCCTCCCCCTTACCCATAACCCCCTGCCATCCTTCTCTGTCCTCAGATGTCGTTTGCCGCGGCCTATTCAGGCACCTAGAACGAGTTCCAGGTGTAGGGTTTTGTGAGTTTTTCAAGAAAAATTACCTTTTTTCATCTAGTTTTTCAGTTTAATTAAGCGAGTGAGTGTTCCCTTTTCTAGTTAATTAAGCTAGTTTTGTTGGTAAAATTTATATATTTTTTTAGTTAGTCTAGTCTTCCCTCTTCTCCGTGTGTGTGAAGGTGTGTTTGGGTTGGGCCTGTTTTATTACTATGGCCGAGGCCCCTAAAACCTTCTTTTCTAAATGCACCGAGTGTGGCCATAAGCTATCTCCGGCGGATGGCCACACTCTGTGTGTTATCTGCCTTGAGGTTGACCATCTTTCTTCGGGCTGCACAATTTGTGCAGCCTTCAACCCCAGGGCTTTGAGGGATAGGAGGTCGAAGTTGATTCTGGTGGGACTTCTGCCCCCCGGACTCAGCTTCGTCCTCTTCTCCCTCGGCGGCACCGGCTGCTATTGCAGCGGTCCCGCCTTCTATCCCTGCTCCCCTGGCCGGGACTCACCCCCCCTACCGTGGCTCAGGAGGAGAGGGAATTTAGGAGGGAGAAAAGAAAGACCACAAGTGGCGGGCTGAAGCTTCCTCTTCAGCTCGCCAGCTAAGCAGTTAGTTTCTCCTAGGGCTTCCGGGCCTTCTCCTTCCCGGCTCCATTCACCCCGCTTTTCCCCAGAGCCAGAGGAGGAGGAGACCCTGTTGCCTGCGAGGTCCTCGAGGCGTCACTCCAGGCCTGCCTCGGTGGCCTCGTCTAGATCAATCCGAAGTTTTTCAAATGCAGATATGGACCGGATGATGCGTAGGTTTCTCCAGGCCCAACTGCAGATGGGAGTGCTCCAATTGCTCCTTCTCCGACCCACTTCCGGGGTTCGGAGCCGTCGCATCCAGGCAGCATCTAGTCGGGGGAGGCTCGGCGCCGATAGTACACCCTACTTCGGCTCCGACCGCATCCTCGAGTTTGTCTGGTCCTTTTTCAGATCCAAGCTCACGGAGCCTTGAGCTGAGCTTCGGATCCAGAGGTGTCGGTGTGTCTTTGGCTCTGTCTCTGTCAGAGCATACTGGCCATTTGGATCCGATTGTGCCACCTCCGGTCCGCACCTCGGATCCGAAGGGGCTGCTCTCGGAGCTTAGAGAGAGTAGTTCTCCTTCGGCGTTCGATGTTGTGGAGAGGGTCTTGTCGAGGGACTTGAGCCCCCAGGCTCCTGCTGTGGTTCCACCCATCACTCCCTCTCAGACTGGCCTATGTGCCATCACCCAGCCCCAGGGACAGCCTACGCCTACGTCCCAGATGGTTTCCTTAGAGGAACAGGATGTGGTTGGTGAGGCATCCTCGGACATCCCCTCCGAGGAGGTTCCTCACAAACGTAAGTGCAAGAGGAGGCACTTGGACTCACCCGAGTCCCTGACAGAGGACACAGACTTAGGGGAAGGTTCCCCAAGGTCAACCCCCGAGGACGTCTCCTTCGGAGACATTATGGAAATGTTTCGCATTAGAGGGGGGTGGTCAACCCAAAAGCCTTCCTCCGATTAGTCTGCGTTTCTGGAGGCGTTTGACGCAGGCCCATCTACTTCTTTGGTGTCTTCTCCCACCGATCCCCTGGTAGATCTGATCACTACCTGGGCATGGAAGGAACCGGACACTGTGGAGCCCATACCAAAGAGACCAAACAAAATTCTCAGTCCACCCACAGATAGGATGGTTTGGAGCAAGGGTGCTCCAGTAGATGCCATGTTGGTGGCGGCTGCCACCAAGAAGCAACTGGCCCGGGAGAGTTCCTCAGTCCACCCTCCCGATAAGGAGTCTCTGACGATGGACCGCATAGGGAAGCGGATGTTTGCTTCAGCCACCTTCTCAGTAAGGTTGCTGAACTACATGGCACGTGATACGACTCCAGCGGGATCTCATCAAAGAATGCGCAGGGTTGCCCCCAGAGTCTGTCGGCCGAGGATAAGAAAATATTCTCAGCCCAAATGGCCACTCTTAAGTCCATTCCGAACACTTCTATGCGACTTCTTTCCCGTGCCATGGAAGGAGCCGCTAGAGCTAGCAGAGCGGGCATTGTCTTACAGCGGCATGCTTGGCTCCGTCTCTGCGACTTTGCGGAACCCTTCAAGGCATACTTCGCAAATGCCCCTTTTGACTACTCTTTTCTCTTTGGCAAGACCGTCCATGACACGCTGGTCCAGAGTGAGAAAGACGGGAAGAAGTTGTCTGCCATCGGGATCCGCTTCTCGGCTCCCCAGAGGTCCTTTTCCATGAACCAAAGGGGACAAAAGAAGTTGTGGTTCCGGAAATCTCAACAGTCCCATTTCGCTCCGGACCCCTTGTCCTTCAGAGGCAGAGGACGACTGGGTGGATGCTGGCCCAGAGGCAGAGGGGGGGGGGGGCAAAGAATTTCAGGTTGAGAGAACCTGTTTCGGATTGGCCCGCGCAGCAGCCCTGAGGGGTTACCCGACTGCTCCTTTCTAGAGGCAGTCAGGGTGGCGGGGCGTTTCTTGAGGCACCTAGCAGTTTGGGAGTCTATTACAACAGATCGCTGGGTGCTTCGAATCATATCCAGAGGTTACACTATCCCCTTTCTGAATCTCCCTCTCAGAACCTGGAGCCTCCCCGATGTCCCACCCAGTCGAGGGGAGGCAGCAGCCACAGAAATAAAGCAGCTGCTAGAAAAAAGAGCAATCCAGCCCGTCCCCCAAGATCAGTCTGGATCAGGCTTCTACTCCAGGTTCTTTTTGGTGCCAAAAAAGTGGGGGACTTGAGACCAATCTTCAGCCTGTCCACTCTGAACCTGTCGGTTGCCAGAGAAAAGTTCTGGATGGTCACCATTCAATCCATTCTCCCACTCCTGCAGGAGAATGACTGGATGTGCTCTATAGACCTCAAGGATGCGTACTACCACATTTTGATGGACAGATGATCCAGAAGGTTTCTCCGCTTCCGGCTGGGAGCCAGTCACCATCAGTTCAGGGTCCTTCCCTTTGGTCTCACCACAGCCCCCAGGGTGTTCACCAAAGTGGTGGCAGTTGTAGCGGCCCACCTGAGGCTTCAGGGAATACAGGTCTTTCCGTACCTAGACGACTGGCTCCTGACCGCCCCTTCCAGGCATCTACTCTGTTCAGCCAGGAATTACTTCCTTCACTTGGCCTCTCGTCTGGGAATTTCAATCAATCTCAAGAAATCCTCCCTTCAACCAACTCGGACCTTAGATTTCATAGGGGCTAGGTTAGGTACTAACCTGTTGAAGGGCCTTCCTAACTCCGGACAGGCTTCGAACTTTGACATTCCACGTGATGGCCCTCTTACAAGCCCCGGCTCCCCCAGCGGAATTGGTCCTGAGGGCACTAGGTTCCATGGCGGCTGCCATCAATCTGTCACCACTAGCTCGTCTAAACATAAGGGTCCTGCAATGGACCTTGCAGGTCCAATGGTCCGTCCTGCAACATCCGCTAAGTACAGCTATCCCCCTCAGCAAGATTTGCAGGAGGTCCCTACTATGGTGGAACCAGTCCTCGGTTCTCCGGGAAGGGCGCCCCTTCTCTGACCCCACCCCAAGCCACGGTGACCATGGACGCTTCTCGCCTCAGGTGGGGGGGGGCACTGCATGGGCAGAACCGTCCAAGGCACGTGGACACTCTCGGAGACCTTGTTGCACATCAGTGTTCTAGAGATGAGGGCGGTGCTTTTAGCGTTGCAAGCACTCCAGGCCCTTCCCTTAGGGACCATTGCAATTCAGACAACATGTCAGTAGTCTGGTATATCAACCAACGGGGGAACCAGATCCTATCCGCTGTGTCGAGAGGCCATGAGAGTTTGGGAATGGGCGATCGCCACCAACCGCTTTCTCATAGCAACGCACATTCCGGGTTGGTCCAACATTTTGGCAGACAAGCTGAGTCGAACCATCCTCTCACCTTACGAGTGGTCTCTGAACCCGAGAGTAGCGAAGCAGATCTTCAAGTGGGGTCAACTTTGCTGCGATCTTTTTGCGTCGCCTTCAAACACAAAGTGCAGCAAGTACTTCGCTCTACTTCCCCCATCAGGGGAATCCCCCAGAGACGCTCTAGTCCATGTTTGGCCATCCGGTCTACTTTATGCTTATCCACCTCTCCCCCTCATGGTAAAATTCTTGCAGAAAGCTCGTCTTTTGGGGAGCAGAGTGATCCTCATAGCTCCATTCTGGCCTCGTCAATGTGGTTCCCTTGCCTGTGGTCTCATCTGGTTAATCCTCCATGGATTCTGGATCCCACTCCGGATCTGATTTCTCACCCCCCTGGAGCTGACAACTCCAAATCTGGACATTCTCAAGCTCACAGCTTGGTTGATCCAGTTCCAGTCATAGCTAGGACTCCCGGTATCTCCTCCTCCATTAAAGATATTTTAGTAGCCGCTCATAAACCTTCTACCAGAAAGATCTATAAGAGCAAATGGAAACGTTTTTCGATCTGGGCAGAACATAGACATATGGATCCCTTTACAGCCCCGATACCAGCTGTATTAGAGTTTTTGTCACACTTTGATCAAGGTGCCAGCTCCTCCACCGTCAAAGTCCAATTAGCAGCAATTTCACACTTTCATATGGGAAGTGATCTCGGTTCATTAGCTTCTTCCAAGATCTGCAAAACTTTCGTAAAAGGTACTTTCCTGTTGAGGCCTCCTGTTAAGGATGCAGTTCCTCCGTGGGATTTACCCTTGTCCTTCAGGCTCTTACTGGCCCTCCCTTTGAACCTGCAGCTTCGGTGGATCTTAAATACTTATCTTGGAAAACAGCCTTTTTCATTGCCATCACTTCGGCTAGAAGGGTTTCAGAGCTTCAAGCCCTTTGCGCCAAACATCCATATCTGTTCTTCCATACAGATACTGTCCCTCAGGACCAATCCCTCTTTCTTACCTAAAGTTGCCTCTGAGTCCAACATTAGTCAATCTATCAACTTACTGTTTTTTCCCCCAAGTTATCAGAACAAAGGTGAATACAAATTACATTCTTTGGACGTGCACGATTGAAGTTCTATTTACACATGACTGCTGATCGTAGGAAATCTGAGCAACTACTTGTATCCTTTGCTAAACCCTTTTTGGGTAAACCTGTGTCAAAAGCTACATTGTCCAGATGGATTTCACAATGTATACTTCTTGCATACAAGAGTTCTGGCCGACCAGAACCTGTCTGAGTTCACGCCCATTTTACTCTATCGATTTCCACTTCTGCTGCCTTTTGGTCCAGGGTGCCCTTGGATGACAATTGTTCAGCAGCCACTTGGGCTTCATCCCATACCTTTATTACCCATTACAAGCTGGATATAATTTCCAGAAGGAGGGCGTCCTTTGGCTTTGCAGTGCTCCGGAATATTCTTCCATGAGGACCTCACAAGTTTTTTAGGTAGCTGGGGACTCTGTCCCACAAGTTGATGAAAAAATGAAGTTAACTACTTCAGATAAAGAAGTTATGTACTCACCATAACGTTCCATCTGAGTAGGTAACTTCATTTGTCAGCAACCCCCCCCCCCCTTCGTCCCCCTAACCTGTAGTTTGTCCCTTTTTAGGATCTTTGTGCTCTCTGTACCAGATGACATCAGGTTAGGATGTTTAGTTGATTCTTTGGTTGTAGTATTCTATGATGCTAAGCAAACTCGATCTGAGGACAGAGAAGGATGGCAGGGGGTTAGGGGGAGGAGCTTGGAGCTCAGATCTTAGCTGAATAAAGCTGCCAGCTCTGATCCGATACCCACAGGTTGCTGACAAATTAAGTTACTTACTCAGATGGAACGTTATGGTGAGTACATAACTTTTTCTCCTAGCAATAACTTCAGCAAGAAGAGTCTCAGAATTACAGGCACTAATGGGTGTGGAACCTTTTATTGTTTTCCATCCCGACAGGGTTTCTCTAAGGACAAACCCAACATTTATGCGTAGGGTAGTGTCCAGTGTGGCCCTTAACCAAACCATACATTTGCCTACCTTTTATCCAAACCTGCAGAATAAGGGGGAGAGACTTCTGCATTCTTTGGACATGCACAGACAGCTACGCTTTTACTTGGACAAGACTAAAGCTTTCAGAAAGACCGAGCAACTCTTAGTGGCATGCTGCAGGAACGCAAGGGAAAGCTATTTCAAAGCAGACTATTTCAAAATGGATAGGCCACTGCATTCGTTTCTATTCACAACATGGCAAATCAGTGCCTAAGGGCCTTAGGCCACATTCTACCAGAGCAGCAGCAGCCACTTCAGCAGCCTTCCTCAGAGGAGTACCAACCAAGGACATTTTGGAGGCTGCAACCTGGACTTCAGTGTACACTTTCACAAAGCACTACCACTTACCTCTTTACTCTAAATCCAGAGCAGGCTTTGCCACTGCAGTTCTGCAGGGCCTCATAGCCACTCCTAATTCTATTTAGGCCCAGCCACCCAACCTCAGCTTTGGGATTCAACCCAAGTGTAATGACTGCAACAGTGAAACATGATGGACATAGTACAGTTGTGTACCCACTATAAATGTAGATGTTAGAGTGTATTCACTGTTGCAGTCCAGGTTACCCTCCCACCATCCCCCTTTCATTGCTAGGACTTACCTGTACTTCTCTATTCTATATAACCTATGTGGTGTATTTGCTTGTAGATGAAGTTTAAGTGCATGCTTTTTTATGATCAGAATTTTTTAGCCTACCCTTTTGGGGGCACCTGACATTTGGGGCAAGAAAAACTGAAGAAAATGGCATTGGCTGCATCTTTTATACCCGTAGCGCACTGACGTCAGGTAAGAGGCGACAGCAACCGACGCCGGACCAGGACTTTGGAATTCAGGCCGACTGCGGGTAGCTTGCCAGCAGGGTAACCCAAGAGTAATGACTGCAACAGTGAATACAGTCTAACATCTACATTTATGTTAGGTACACAACTGTACTTTCCTGCACGTGGGCCTCTTGCCAAGACGTGCCTTGAAGACAGGTGCCAGCTTTAGAAAAAAAGTTTAATATTGACTCTTGTACCACTTGAAGTCTGGCAGCTGAGATGCCACATGTTTGTGGGTCTGTGTTCCTGCCACAAGTGTTACTTGCACTGAATTGGTACTTGGCCCAGTAATAGCAGAATTCAGCCAGGAGGTATAAATAGCGTGCTCAGTGAAGTGCGTCTCAGGTACACTCTGTCTTGACGTGGTTAAATGTGACCCTCAGTTGTAAATTATCCATAGGTCTCTGAGTCAGTCTGAGTTGTAGTTGGAATTTTTTTCATCAAATCTTTCATCTCATAATTTTTGCTTTCTCAGTATTTTACACTCTATGCTATTGTGTCCAGGCTTGCATTCCTCATGTTTTCTGCCACTTGGACTGTACACATCTTTATCTTTTCCTTTGTCAGAAAGAGATTACATTTGATTTCTACCGAAATATTAACTCGTGATTTGTTTCAGCTGTCTTCTGGTGCTATTATTTTGATGCTTATGTATCACATTGCAGCTCTGGAAGGTTTCTAAGAAAGAACCGTTGAAAGGGTTCCTTACCAGGTCCAGCCATGGATTTAGAACAAAAAGTAAAGGATCTTAAGGCCATGTACTAGCTGAGTATCCTTTCAGCCCCAAGTGTGCCTTCTAACTGTTGACCTTTGGGTTATGGGCCCAGCTTGCTTCTGCTGCTCCACTCCTGTGTCTCTAACTGTGGAGGAGGAGGAGGCTGGATGAGCGACTGTCCTACCAGCAGGAACTTCTGAGGATTGAGTTGTGAAATTCCTTGCTTGAGCACATGGCTGTTGAGTTTTTTGCATTCAGTGCATTCTCCAGGGAAGATCTTATTTGAGCTTAGAGTCGAAAAGTAATGTCTTGGAGTTATATCACCGTAATCTGAAGAACTGGCTGTTGGCTCTTATTTGGCCTTGTGAACAAGCTGCTGTTCTCAGGACATTGGTTGTAAAGTCAGCATAGGTCCTGGAGTATATGGATGTATATATCTCTAGACATACCAAAGCTTAGTTCACTTCTGTCTAGGAGTAGTCTCTTGTTGGCCGTTAATACTGTGTGTGTTTGTTGTGCATCATGATGAGTATCAAGCATCCAAGTGCATGATTTCTGGAGCACTTTTCACAGTTACAATTTGCAGTTAAAATTCAGCTTATTTATTGCTAGAAGGGAGTAAGCCAGTAGAGGTGGTGTCAGTATTTTGCATGCCATTGGGGAGAAACCCTTGAAGTATATAACACTAAACTCGAACTTGTGGTAGTTAGGGAAGCTAGGGTAGTAGTATAGGCATAGAACAAGCATACTAGGATTCAGTGTTTGGCTGCATATCATTTTCATGATGCTTTGAATGACAAAATTTATATTGGCATTACAGATTTGCTTTCTTAAGCATGGCAGGGAGCCATGAGTGAATGTTATTTGACAAAGACATCTAATTGGAAGGACCATCAGTGCCCAAAGATGTCCGCAATGAAAGGCAATATTAACTTTAGCAGTAAAATAAGTTATTTATATTTACCTTCCAAATGGAGTACTTTAATTATTGATATTTTGATTTTGTAAAATAACTAGAAATTTGAATCTGCTGCAAACTTGGGGCAGTAGGCCAACAGTGGCTTTGGAGTGTGTGATGAGTAGATTTGCACTGGATGATGCATCGTTCCCTTCGACTTGAGTGTAGGTGATGAGGTTAAAATAAATTTAACTTTCGTGGTACCAAATCAGTTTGTGGGCACACTTATGATAGAGGTGTACTCCTTAGGTAATTCAACATGGCTTTTGATTTTTATTTATGGTACATGCATACATTTTTGTATGCAACATCAGGGATTTTCTGACTGAAATTATTTTGCTGCTTAGGTCTCCATGAAGAGGTGGACTATTCAGAAAAACTCAAGTTTAGTGATGATGAAGATGAAATGGAACATCTGTCAGCTGTGAGAAAAGTTAGAGGTAAGTTGTACTTTGAATTCTTTTGGCCTGACAGGAAAGCTTTTGTTTTAACTTTTCATTTAATAGTAAGGTAGACCAGATCTGTGCTATGTAGCTATGTCATAGTGTGTTTAACAGTTTGAAGGTAAATTGCAGTTTAGTTATGTTTGATGGTTTTACAGCTGTCCGATTGCAACTTCACCTCCATCACATTGCATGTAATTTTTTTTTCCAGACTGTAACATGAATTTACTGGACATTAGATTTACAGATTCTGTATTGTGAAAGAAAGATTTAAATTAGTAATTTAAGATGCATAATGTCATTACTTGGAATAATATTAACAAGTCCCACCACTTCACCAGTCTTTACCTCCCACACAGTAGCACAGATAATGACTCAATGATCACTGTCTAATTTCTAGTATGCTTACACCTAAAGGCTGGTACAGTAGTCATTCTGACTGTAGGACTTGAAAGCTGTTTAATTTTCCTCCTCAATATAATATACATCAGCTATTCCAGCAGATAGTCTGTTCTTGATTAACGTTTGATAACACCCACCAGTACTTATCCTTTTCCCCATGCAAAATGAGTGCCTGCTTGTCTAGCCTAATCAAACTAGCAACAGGACAAAAGAGGCACAAGTCCTTTACTCAGTCCATGAGGATGTCCTTGGTCATCCTCTGCATCCAGTACCTCTAAGAAAAGCAAATTAAGGGGAGGGCAGAGAGGGATGTAGATGTGTCTTGGGAGACTGTCATTCCAAGTCTGTTTGAGGATGCTGGCTCCAGTAAGTGCTTTCGAAGATCTCAGACCATATACTCTCTTCCAAAGGCACGTTCACCCAGAATGAGAGAGGATGCAGCTTCCCTGCTGTACTTAGCTGGGACTTGCTTATGGGTTCTCCACTGTTGGGTTTAAAGAGGATGTTGTGGACCATGAAATAGAAGTGTATAATTTCGAGTCAGCATTCCACTTGAAATGTTTCATCATCTGTGTTTTTTAAACCCCATTAACCCTATAGTTCAAAGCAGACACCTGTTTTTCAGATATTAGGTATGTTTTGTGCTTTACCCCAGGCTTCCCAGTTTGGTGGATTGCCCTTTTCCAGGGGTTCCTGAAAGTTTTAACCTACAGACAGGGTATGAGCCTCCATTGTATAGGGTCTCCTCTACTAAACATTCTCCTCCACAGGCTAAGGAACCTGGAAAAGTGAAGGGGAGGGACTGGACTATTCCTCCCAAATGTCTTTCCCCAGGATATGATAAAGCACAAAGGGCTTGTATCTCTGAGCACCTCCACCCCCGAGGCAATCTCATTTTGAGAAAAAACCTTCACTCTGATGGAGTACTTCATTTGAGAAGTAAAGGGGGCATCAGAGGTGCAGAAGAGATGTCTTCTTGCATGTCCTGGAGGATGCCATTCTTTTAGCCTCCCAGGGTCCAGACTGTCAACTCTGTTTTGTGAAATCAGACAAATACTACAGGGTCAAAGCTTCCCATAAATACCTGTATAATAATCCTATTATAGATCAAGCTGTGGTGGTCATGGGTCCAAAATAAAGGGTCCGGTTTGATTCTTATTCCCAGCACTCCCCTAAATGACAGAAGGCATGGCTTTGGATAGATTTTGGTAGGAAAAAGCTGTATATTTTTTGACACATTGGCCTTGTAGATGTCTGATATGGACATGAATGCAAAAGTCTTGGAGCTCACCAGTTCAGGTGGCCAAAGCCTTGATTTTCCTGTATATGATGTTTATTGAGCGCTTTCGTTTAGTTTATTACAAAACTTCATCAGAATATCTAGTAGAAAAACAGACAACTGACTCAACAAAGTGTATATGTATATATATATATCCCATCATGCACTAGTTAAACAACAATTATGCCTATCCTTCCTACTTAAAGGAATATTATCAAAATTAGTGAATTAAATACCTATGAATATAGATAATACATTTCATAAAACATAGAAAGGCTTAAAATGTAATAAAATCCTATCTAAACTAAAACACATGTATATGTATATATATATATATATATATATATATATATATATATATATATATATATATATTTAAATAAAAAACAAGCAACTACATGAAGCCATCAGCTTTTAACCTAAGAATAGAACCAATTGATACATTCTTATTTAGCCCTGGTTGTTGGGTGGCATTAGCTCTCAGTTGCCACCTCAACTCTAATAATTCTCAAAAAATCATTTTTAGGACCCCCTCTGTCATTCAAAAACACCTGTTCCAAAATGGTAAAACTAAAATAATGCACTTAATTTCCAAGATATGTGAAGCAAGGGTGTTTTTTGCATCCTTCTTTTTAATATCATAGTAATGCTGATATAGTCTCGTTCTTAATGCATTAATAGTTTTACCTATTTAGAAACTTTTACAAAAGTTACACAGGGCAAGGTACACCACACCTTTTGTACTGCAGGAAAACTTCTGTTTATAGAAAAAATTTCCATAATTAGGTGTTGAGACACTAGTTCCTTATAAAATGTATTTACATTGCAAACAAAAAACACATTTCTACATTTTTCCCATCTCCAAACACCCTCTAGTATTCTTCTCCAACGTGTTTTTGAAACACAAATCCTTTTTATAAACTATCTTAGGATTAAAACCCATCAGCTCATTAAATTCAGAATCAATATTAAATATATTCCAATTTTGTTGCAAGATTTCACAAATATTATTTTTTTATTATAACTAAAGACACCTGTAACAGAAAAACTAGTGTTACGTTCTTTATCATTCTTTGTTAGACATATCAAATGAAGCACCTTTCCCCAGTAGGTGATAAAATACCTCTTTCTCTTTTTAACCACTTCTTGTAGTAAAGGATGTAAAAAAATCATAGGGATAGTTCCTATTTAAAAGCATGTCTTCTAATATCTGAATTTCATGAAGAAAATCATCCCAGTCTGACACCATTCTTGCAAGACGTACCGCTTGCCCTTTTTCTAAGGCCCTTTTTTGATGTATTGTCTGAAAGCTGTTATAATGAAGTAAAATGTTAGAATAGGTCAGCTTTCTATATAATGTCTTGAAGGCCTGATGTTCTCTCACCTTTGAAATAGTGATATCTAAATAATTAATAGCCTCTTAAGACTTTGTGTAAAATCAAGGAAATCTGTGCTTTCTTTCAAAAAGGATAAAAAGTGCTGTAATTCTTCCTCACTATTGTCCCAGAATATAAGAACATATTCAAGGTACCTGCAATAATACTTACAGTACCCTGAAAAAGTACTGGTAAACACAATCTCCCTTTCCCAGAGAGCTAAGACAATATTTGCAAAAATGGAAGGACAAATGGCTCCCATTGCTACTCCCTTTGCGTTTTTTGCCGCGGCTGAAGTAGCTATCTTTTGAAGAGCTCCTGGCTTGGTGAGATCGTTAACTTGTTGAAATCCTTTTCTCTAGCGTTTTTGTAAAATTTTAGTTAGTGTACGTGTGTGTAGTGCCCCTGAGTTACCTACGAGTTTGTAGTTAGTTTTTTTTTCTTGTAGCTAGCCTTTTTTTTTTTTTTTTTTTTTGTTGTTTTCTCTATGAAACACTGCTCCCCCCTTAGTGTTTGGGTGTGAGTGACTCAAAATGGCTGAAGGGCCCAAAGCCATTTTTTCGAAGTGTACTGTGAGGCCATAAGCTTTCACCAGCTGATGGCCACACTCAGTGCGTTTTATGCCTGGGGGTGGCCCATTTTTCTGTGGCCTGCCAAATTTGTGCGGCCTTTAACCCCCCCCGGGCACTTAGGGATAGGAAGAATAAGCTGATCCTGGCGGGCAAGCCACCCCAGGAATCTGCTTCTCCCTCTCAGGCTGCCTTCTGCGCCCCTTGCTCAGCCTGGGACTCAACCTCCCTGTTTGGGTTTGTGCTTGAGTGACGCTGGTGCCTCTTCCACCAGAGAGAAGAGTCACAAGGATAAGGAGGGACATAAATCCCATAAAAGGCGAGCTGAGACTCAACCCTCAGCCCCGCCATCTAAATTGGCTAAGTCTCCCTCTAGGGTCCCCCGATCCTCTCCCTCTCGGCTCCATTCGCTCAGCTTTTCGCCGGAGGAGGAGGACCGGTCTAGATCGACCAGAAGCCTCACCGAAGCGGACATGGATCGGATGATGCGTCGATCCATACAGACCCAAATGCAGATGGGGGTGCTCTTGCCTCCCCCCCTCTGGGAGGGAGTGCGGCCCCCATTTTTGCTCTGATCACTCCTTCTCCGACTCGTTTTCGGGTCTCGGAGTCGTCGTATCCGGGCCCTTTCGGAACTGGGGAATTGTCAGCGCTGATAGCGCTGGTCTCTTTGCTGACTATACCCTCGAGCCTGTCTGATCCAAGTTCTCTGGGCCGAGGGCTGAGCGTCGGATCCGAGGGAGTTGGTGCGTCTTCGGCGCCACTGGGTTCGGAGCGCACCTCCCTCTCTGAGCCGACTACATAGGCCCCGACCCCAATCCTTACCTTGGAGCCGAGGAGAATGCTTTCGGAGCCTGGCGAGAGTAGTTCTCCTTCAGCTTTTGAGGTAGTGGAGAGGGTACTGTCTAGGTCCTCCAGGTCTCCGGTCCGGGCTTCGGATCCTCCCGTACCCCCACTGCATGAGGGTCTATCCTCCATCATCCGAACATCGGGACAGCCTGCTCAAGCCCTCCAGCAAGTTCCCTTGGAGGAACAAGAACCCATGGACAAGCCCTCTTCGGATAGCCCCACCGAGGAGGTCCCTTGGAAACGCAAGTGTAAAAGGAGGCACCTGGACTCCCCTGAGTCCGTTACCACCGACACGAATTTAGATGAAAGGGAAGGTTCCTTAGGGTCACCCCCCGAGGATGTCTCCTTCGGAGACGTCATGGAAATGTTGCATATTAGAGGGGGGTGGTCTGCCCAAAAACCGTCCGTGGATGAATCCGTGTTCCTGGAGGCGTTTGAGGCAGTCCCATCTACCTCCTGGGTGTCCCCTCCGGCTGACCCCCTGGTAGACTTAATTACTACCAGGGCGTGGAAGGAGCCCGACACAGTGGAGCCAATTCCTAGGCGTCCTGATAAAGTCCTTAGCCCCCCTACAGATAGGCAGTCTTGGGCCAAGGGATCTCCCGTTGATGCCATGTTGGTGGGGGCTGCCACCAAGCAAGAACTTTCACAGGAGAGTTCTTCGGTCCACCCGCCAGATAAGGAATCTCGAACACTGGACCGCATTAGGAAGTGGATGTTTGCTTCAGCGACCTTTTCAATAAGGGCGCTGAACTATATGGCACATACCATCAGGCTACAGCGAGACTTGATCAAGGAATACGCTGCAGCCCCCCCGGAGTCGATGTCTGTCGGAGACGAGAATGTTTTTTTAACTCGAATGGCCACTCTAAATCCATTTCTAACACATCTATGCGGCTTCTCTCCCATGCGACGGAGGGAGCCGCTAGGGTCAGCGGAGCCGGGGTCGTCTTGCGACGTCACACCTGGCTCTGTCTTTGCGACTTTGCGGATCCATTCAAGGCGTCCTTTGCGAACGCACCCTTTGACGGATTTTCGCTTTTCGGCAAGCCCGTTCGCAATACGCTAGTCCAAAGCGAAAAGGACGGGAAGACGCTGTCTGCCGTCTGAGTCCGCTTCTCTAATCCCCAATGATCCTTCTCCAGGAATCAGAGGGGACAAAAGAAGCTGTGGTTCCGCAAGTCTCAGCAATCCCATCCAGCTTCGGACTCCTCGTCCTCTAGAGGCAGAGGAGGACAAGGTGGGCGCCGGCCCAGAGGCAGAGAGGGGGCCGCGTAACTTAGGGTCTAGAGAACCTTTCTCTGACAGACCCGCGCAACAGCCCTGAGGGCTTGCCCAACTGTCCCTCTCTGGAGGCAGTCAGGGGGTGGTTGACGGAGCACCTGTCAACTTGGGAGTCCCTTACAACAGATTGATGGGTGCTCCGTATCATATCCAGAGGTTATTCCATCCCCTTCATAAACCTTCCCCCCAAGACCAGATGCTTCCCCGATGTACCACCCGATCAGAGGGAGGCAGCGGCTTCAGAGGTGTCGAAGTTGCTAAGAAAAAGAGCCATCCAGCCCATCCCCCAGATCAGTCCAGATTGGGTTATTACTCCAGTTTTTTTTGGTGCCAAAAAATGGGGGACCTAAGACCCATCTTAAACCTTTCTGCTCTGAACCTTTTCATTCCCAAGGAAAAATTCCGGATGGTCACCCTCCAATCAATTTTCCCCCTTCTGCGGAAGAATGACTGGATGTGCTCTATAGACCTCAAGGATGCATACTACCGCATTTTGATGGACAGATGATCCAGAAGGTTCCTCTGCTTCCGGCTAGGGGCCATTCATTATCAGTTCAGGGTTCTTCCGTTCGGCCTCACCTCAGCCCCCAGGGTGTTCACCAAAGTCATGGCAGTGGTTGCAACCCACCTGAGACTTAAGGGCATTCAGGTCTTCCCGTACCTAGACAACTGGCTCCTTACCACCACCAACAGGCATCAGCTCTGCGTGGCAAGGGATTACGCTCTGCCTCTTGCCCTCAACTTAGGCATCTCAGTGAACCTGCAGAAATCCTCTCTGTGCCCCATTCAGGCCCTGGAGTTCACAGGGGCCAGATTGAATACCCGTATCTCTCGAATTACCCTAACTTCGGACAGGCTGAGCAGCCTGTCATATCAGGTATTAGCCCTTCTTCAGAGTTCTGCTCCGGCGGAGTTAGTCTTGAGGGCACTAGGGTCTATGGCGGCAGCGATCAGTCTCTCCCTTCACGCACGCCTGTGAATGAGGATATTGCAGTGGACCCTGCAAGTTCAGTGGTCCCTATAACTCCACCCGTTGAACACGTCAATACCACTGAGCAGAGTTTGCAAGGGCTCCCTTCTCTGGTGGCTCCATGCGCGGGATGTCAGAGAAGGGAGGCCCTTTGTGATCCCCCCGCCTTAAGCCACGTTGACCACAGATGCTTCTCGCCTCAGGTGGGGGGGGGGCATTGTTCAGGCAGATCCATCCAAGGCACGTGGGCATCCCTAGAGACCGCTTTGCATATCAATGTGCTAGAGATGAGGGCAGTGCTTTTGGCGTTGCAAGCTCTCCACGACTTTCTCCCTCTGGGGACTATTGCAATCCAGACGGACAATGTCAGTAGTCTGGTATATAAACAAACAGGGAGGGACCAGATCTTATCCCCTTTGTCGAGAGGCCATGAGAGTTTGGGAATGGGCGATATCCACCGACCGTTTTCTGGTAGCAACGCACATTTCGGGACGGTCCAACATATTAGCGGACAAACTGAGTCGGGTGCTTCTCACTCCGTACGAGTGGTCTCTAAATCCATCTGTTGCGAAGCAGATCTTCTGCAAGTGGGGTTGGCCTCGCTGCGATCTTTTTGCTTCTCCTTTAAACACAAAATGCAGTGAGTACTTCGCAATACTGCCCCCAAAGGGGAGAATCCCAGAGACGCTGTAGTTCATGCTTGGCCTCGCGGTCTCCTTTATGCTTATCCCCCCCTCCCGTTTATGACGAAGTTCATACAGAAAGCCTGTTGGTTGGGGAGCAGAGTTATCCTCATAGCCCCATTCTGGCCTCGTCAGATCGGGTTCCCTTATCGCAGTGTGGCTCCTCCATGGATTCTGGATCCCATTCCAGACCTGATCTCGCATCCTGCGGGTTGCCAAACCCCGAACCTGGTCAATCTCAAGCTTACGGCTTGGTTGATCCAGTTCCAATGATGGCTAGGACTTTTGTTATCTCATCTCCTGTTAAGGCCATACTGGTCGCGGCTCATAAGCCGTCTACCAGAAAACTTTACAATAGTAAATGGAAACGTTTCTCCATCTGGGCAAAAGGCAAGGGCCTGGACCCGTTTACAGTCCCTATTCCGACTATTTTGGACTTCCTGTCGCTGATCTTTCGGCAGGGAGCAAGTGATTCTACGGTCAAAGTGCAGTTGGCAGCCATCTCACATTTTCATGTAGGTGATAGCTTAGGGTCCTTGGCATCTGCAAAATTATGCAAAACCTTCTTGTGGGGCATCTTTCTGTTGAAGCCGCCTGTGAAAATGGCGGTGCCCCCATGGGAATCTGACCTTAGTCTTCCAAGCCCTGACAAGTCCACCCTTTGAGCCTGCGGCCTCTGTTCCGTTAAAGTTCTTGTCGTGGAAAACAGCCTTCTTGGTGGCTATAACTTCGGCCAGGAGGGTTTCGGAACTTCAAGCTTTGTGTATGAAATCTCCTTACCTTATCTTTCACAAGGATAGTGTGTCCCTCAGGACTAACCCGTCTTCCTTACCTAAGGTGGCTTCAGAGTCAAATATTAATCAATCAATAAATTTACCAGTGTTTTTCCCAAACTTTCAGAACAAAGGAGAATACAAGTTACGCAAACTGGATGTACACAGACAACTGCGTTTCTACTTGCACAGCACTAAAGATTTTCGCAAGTCGGACCAGTTGTTGCAAAATCCGCCATGGGTAAAGCCATTTCGAAGTGACCGTAGCAAATTGGATTTGTCAGTGCATTATTCATGGGTATATAGCGTCAGGCAAACCAGCCCCTATTGGAATCCACGCTCATTCTACAATGTCTGTAGCCACCTCAGCAGCCTTTTGGTCCAGGGTTCCCTTGGATGACATATGTTCAGCAGCCACTTGGTCCTGTTCTCATGCGTTCATTTCTCATTATAAACTGGATATGATTTTGAGAAGCAGGGCTTCTTTTGGCTCCGTGGTGCTTCGGAATATCCTTCGTAAAGGCCACCCAGGGTGTTTCTTGAGTAGTTGGGGACTCTGTCACACAGGTTGCAAAGCAAATGAAGTAACTACTTCAGATAAAGAAGTTATGTACTCACCATAACGTTCCATCTGAGTAGGTACTTCATTTGTCTGCAGCCAACCCCCCCTGCCATCCCCCGAACCTTTTCGGGATTTTTCTGGTCACCTGTAAGTCTCTTGTCAGGAGATTAGATCTGATGTATTCCTCTCTCGAGGTTATTAGTTGGGTAATAAGGCAAAAAAGTCGATCTGTGGTAATACAGCAGGCAGCAGGGGATTATGGGTAGGGGAGGAGATAGGAGCTCGGATCTCGTAGCTTGGAAAGCTGCCCTTCTCGGATCCGAAGTCGGATCCGATACCCACAGGTTGCAGACAAATGAAGTACCTACTCAGATGGAAAGTTATGGTGAGTACATAACTTCTTTTTTTTTAAAACTTTTGCATCTACAATAGGATGAAGAAGGGGGTCAACAAGGTTTTTATGTAGCTTCGGTATACCGAATACGGTTGGGATTTTTGGATTTTTAACTGAC
Source organism: Protopterus annectens (assembly GCF_019279795.1). Lineage (NCBI taxonomy): Eukaryota > Metazoa > Chordata > Ceratodontiformes > Protopteridae > Protopterus > Protopterus annectens. The sequence goes on from NC_056750.1 coordinate 847,692,718, forward strand.
GAAAGAACAAATTAAAAAAAGTTCCTTCCCAAAAAACCCTTAAATTTCCTTTATTTTTTATATAAA